>NC_092642.1:51100262-51438387 GCF_039555335.1 Amphiura filiformis | reverse complement strand
ACGAAAGGTCAAAATTTTCAATTGATCGTCGGCTTTTCATCCCACCTACATACACTTTAAGTATAAATCATCAGATTTACTGTTAAATATCAAAAATATCGATTTTTTATCATTTGCCATAAAATGTGTATTACATTGCGAATTTCAAAAAATCAAAATTATTTGATATAGAGTTAAGGACATTCTTCGTATTCAGAATGCAATTCGATATGTCTGATGTTCTCTAATGTCCCACAATAAATACTGTCCAAACGTTCATACCCCATCCCTTAAGTGCAACATTCATATGCGAGGGGATCGCGAGATCCAATTTCACACTTCGAAGTTAATGATCGATCAAAATTGCGATTAAATCCTGATCGATGACTATGCGCACATCTTCACTGCGGAATACGCGGATTTTTTTTTACCGGAAGTTAATTTGTGCCAAAATTCCTTCCCACAATGCAATATGCGTATTATATAACAACTGAGATGGACAACCCCCAAAACTGTATCTATATTGTTAAGCAGTAGGCCTACCATGCACTTCTTGCATAATTGTGGAAAGGAATTTCGGCACTTGACAAATTGACTGCAAACCCCAATCCGCATATTCAACACCATCAGGTGCATTATGGGTCCTATCAGGTCCCATTGCTTTCGGCAACTTTCGAAAAGGTGAATTGATTGATATGAATGATAAAAATGCTCCAATTTAATTTTACAAAGAGACATATTTATTGTAGGCCTATATAAATAATATTTTAGAGTAATATTTTACCTCACAAAGAACTAATATCGTTATTTTATAGCTCAAAACGTGTCATAATACCATGATTGCTGTACTCTTGCACGTACTAGTTGATATCAAAGTCTATACTTAGGCCATTGATGTATTTATTTCATAACTGAGTATTATATAGGAGGAAGTGTCTTTCAAACTTCATAGATGATGTGGCCTTTTAGTTGATTTTGATATTTATAGTTTTATTGTGTAAGTCATGTTTTGCATGAAGTGACATTTTCAAAAAACCTCTTCATACCAAGTTCATTGTAACGAACAATAAACGAAAATAGACGACATAAGAAAATGAGATACTAGTAGTAGGCCTATCTTCAACAGACAGGGTCATGTTGGACTCAATAAAAAGGCATACCGTCTGCCACTGGGCGGGAAAAACCTCATGTACTTTTTGCCCTTGAACATGGATAAAGAAAACCATTCAATATAAAGTCTACACCTACAAGGCTTATCCATTTTCAAGGGCCAAAAGTAAAATAATATGGTTTGTTTCCTGCATGTACTTTTGGCCCTTAAACATGGATAAAGAAAACCATTCAATATAAAGTCTACACATAGATGGCTTTATCTTTATCCATGTTCAAGGGCCAAAAGTACATATTATGAGGTTTTCCCGCCCAGTGACGATACTATTTTTAGTAAATAAATGATTATGGCATTTGCGTGTCGTAAAGAGCAAGTATGCCCTCACTCGGTAGATGCCGTGTTTAAGTGTGCAATAAAACAACATGTCTTTGCTTAGTGTATAGGTAAACAGATAAGTGTAATACACTATGGACCACAATATCCTCATCTCAATGGCATAGCATAGTTCAATAACCTCAATTAAACAATCATAGTGCAAAATTTGACCTCAAGTTTCAGAGTATGAGTTTTTGTACCCAAATTTTCAAAGGTCATTCAATGAATGTGCAAATGTATTTGGGGTTAATGAACTGTGCCTTGATAGATGAGTATGTTGTGGATCCTAGTGATAGAATGTTGTGTGCAATGAATAGAACAGTATTCTTCATAAAGGTTGAGTAGATTATTATGTGCAACAGAAATAAGGACAATTTTTATATATGTGCATTTTAGAGCATTTTATATGTGTGTATTGACTATGAAGAACACAATGCTATCTTCAGTAGATAGCATGAGTTTCTATCTCCACCCAGATGTGTTATAGGCCTACGGGTATCGGCATATATAGTGCTGAGGGGATTCGTTGTGTGGGGGATGGCAAACCTTCCACAATGAGTTAATGCAGGGAGTGTAGCCCAAACGCCAAAGAAATACGGATCGAATGCGGCCTGTACGCATACCGTTGCTCCGACACAACACTAAGCAAACAGCAAACATTTTACCGAAAACGTTTATGTCGGGTTTAAATGGTATAAAACGTTACAGTGTTGAAAATTCGCTGTAAAATACCCTTAGGATGAAATCAAAACTCGACCGTCGTTTCCTTGCGGTTCCATCTGGTTGGAGGCGGTTACTATTGTTTTAAGCAATGGAACGCGGTTCAACCGCCGGTAATCGCCGGTCAACCGGCGATCGAGTTTTGATTTCAGCCCTAACATAAGATTATTTAAATTTTGACAAAATATTTTATTTAAATCTTTGCCAAATATGTTTTACAATAACATTTTGACAACATTTGAAAGATTTTGTTGTAATATTTTCCTTATAAACGTGTTCATGACCTTTATATAACCTGATTTTTGTTATTTAACGTTTCACAAAAAAAACCAAAACACGTTTAAAACATTATAACGTTTTAAAAAACATTTTTGTGTTTGCTGGTTGCATTTTCCCTAACATTTATGCGTGTTCACAGTAGAATTGAGGTCGTGCAATCAAATATTATACAAGCCGGATACCGTGAAATTGATATAGATATGAAACACGTAGGGCCTATGCATTATTTTTAACTTTATGTTTGTTTTCAATGTTTGAACATCGCTATAAACATTTATATCTCGTACATTTAATTATTTTGATGGCGGTAACCATGGTTACGGCATAATATGGTATTATGCGCAATGATTACGATGTGTAACTTAATCATGTAGAGAAGTGGAAATTAAAATAGTTGGCATGACATTGATTGTATGACATTTTTTGTAGCTACTGAGCAAGTTACAATGCTATCATCTGTAAAACCATTATGATATTCATAGAGAATGCTATCTTTGGTAATTTTGGATTTTTGTTTAACAAAACGAAGTGAATATTTTACTCACTCCAATATTTCGTCCTACATCAGCATGATCGGAGGACTTCATCAGGTATGACTGATATGGACTGATATGGTCATCTGATCCACTTTCCCGGCAAACAAGTTTGAGTGGTTTCCGGTGTTCCTTAGTCTCTTTTGCAGACGTGTACTATCTTTAGTAGATAGCATATCATGTGCAATTACTCTCATATCAGTGTTATAGAATATCTTCTGGGGCCTATGTGACGCAATCGAGTAAAATGGGGCCCATGTAGCCAAATCATTTTTGAGTTTCAAGCTGATTTACTATAATGTATAACCGTTATTTTCTTTATTTGTTTTAATATTCAATGTTTTTCAACCATAACTTGACTTTCTTGGGTCACACATTGAAGGTAATTACTTCAAATTAAAGCCGATAAAAGTTCTTTGCCATAATGCAAATACTATATAATTATTGAGATAATATGTGATATATATTGATTAAAGGCAGGTTGCTATCTTCAGTAGATAACATTACTTGGTGTATAATCTTATATAGTGCAATGCTACTTCATTATAGATAACTGCTGGCATCATATCAGACAAGGTATAAATGTGGACAGCAGATTGCGTGTATGTTATTAATCATGTATTTTTCTAATTTTAGCAGATATATTGTATACATTATATAAAGTATAATGCTATATGCAGTATATAGCGTGTATTATATTTATTAAAAAGCCACCATAATGCTATCTTCAATATTTGCACATCATGATATAGGCTATCTGTTAATTACAAATTCTGACTAATTATTAATCGAAAATCAGATTTTCGAATAATAAGTAGTCATTTAATTAGTAATTCAACTATAGTAATCAAGTAGTAATTCATGTAAATGACTAATTAAGTCATGATCAATCATAAAAGTCACGATAAATCATGAAAGTCATAAAAGTCATAAATGCACCATTAGTCATGTAATTTCATATTCTTTAAAATTGAATACCGTATTATAAATCATGAAAATATGTTGAAATGATGCAAATTAATGTAAAATGCTATTACTGTTCTATAGTATTACAAATACACCATTTCAGCATTATTTTTCTTGAATAACAAAATTATATCTTGTATGACTAATTTGAATTACTTCAATTATATTCTTTTTCGACTAATTAATTTTTACAGATGCAGTACAGTAGATAGCATAGCAAGGGAAATTCGTACACAAGGCAGTATGATACATACACGATATATGGTGTAATCTTCTGTATAGATAGTATTACATTTATGTTCAGTGAACAAGTAGGCCTAGTGATGCAAGTTGCAAATGAGGCAGGTTGCTATCTTCAGTAGATAGCAAATATTACTCAAAACTATCAGTGCACAATACTTTCTTCAACATACATCAGCAGAATTATACTGAATCAACTAAAGTATGATATAATTACATATGTTTAGACACCAAACACAAACCAACATGCAAGAAAAGCAGTGATTTGAAGGATTTGGTATGTAAATCCACTCTTAAGGATGGTAGCATAAGAGGGCGCTGCACACCTTTTTCTTGGACCGCAGGCTGAAAATTTTGTCATTTCATGTTGAGATTTTTTTGCCTTCCACTGAACCTAAGCCCTGATGAAATTTCCAAAAAAAAAAAGGCACTTTGGCTTCTGTATAGCCGACTCCTATTAATAATAGTAAATTATTGTTATCCTCAGTGTATATGCCTACATCATACATTGAACAATTACAATGCTATCTTCAGTAGATAGCAGACTTCAGTTCAAAGTCCTAAAATGGTTAGATTGGGCTATTCCGCTTAAAATCCACACTGCCCCTGTGGACGATTTAGCCACAGTCTTTCACAGAGGGCGTATAAGTTTTGAATAGAATAGAAAATTGGGTAACTTCCATTCGAAATACTCACTCCAGCTCCAGTTGTGAAAGATATAGGTAAAGCCATAATACAGGGGGAGT
This sequence comes from Amphiura filiformis, assembly GCF_039555335.1. NCBI lineage: Eukaryota > Metazoa > Echinodermata > Ophiuroidea > Amphilepidida > Amphiuridae > Amphiura > Amphiura filiformis. Next base: position 51,433,438 of record NC_092642.1, on the reverse strand, counting down.
ATGGGTTTCAAAAAGATTAACTCTGACCAATTACATTTGAAAAATATACTCCCCCCTGTGGAAGATATTTCCAAAATCTTCTACAGGGGTAGCGTGGATTTTAAATGGAATAGCCCATTTCGGTAGACGATACATTGTAAAACAAAATCTATATTAGATATGTGCATTCTGTAACGATTAAAACGTGTGTAAATGTAATAAACTTAAGGGCTCGGATAGCGACGTTTGCACAATATTTTTTTTTATGGGAGAGCACGGTCAGACACGTGCATTCTGAATACGAGGAATATCCATCTGAAATCAAATAATATTGATTTTTTTTTAAATTTGTGATATAATCAAATTTTACAACAAATTATTCAAAAATGATATTTTTGACATTTTAACAGTCCTCGAAGTAAACGTTATAAATCTAATGATATGTGCTTAAAGTGCATGAAGCTGGATTGAAAAGCCGTCCATCATATGAAAATTTTGACTTTTTGTATGATATTAAAGATATACATTTTTTTCCAAAAAGACATAAAATTGTAGGTCTTTTTCAAGTTGAAAAAAAAATGCGATCATAAAATTTGTATTTCAAAAAAGCAGAACTATTTGATATCAGGAGAACAGTCCTCGAATTCGCAAAGCAATTACGTGTAGCTACGTGTGTCTGGTTTGCTCTCAGGCCCCACAAAAATACTGTGCAAAGGTTGGTGACCGACCTATGTTTTATTCGGTCTCATAAAATCAGGATGTATAGGCCTACGCGATACTTGTGCCTGACGCTGCTATACAATGTTTAATGTTCTGTATGCTGATTTCTGGTCATTGGTTTCAACAATGTAATTTTTTTAAAAACATTTTGTCTGAAAATACGCTGTTAAAACACTCAACACTTTAAAATTTTGCTGTTTAAAAAGACATTGTTTAAATTGCTGTTATTTTAAGTTTTAAACAACATTATTCAGTTTTTTGTTATAACATGTTGTCTTAGATAAGGTTGTATAATTAAACAATGTTTTTATTTAACAACTTGCAAGATTTTAAACAACCGCTGTTTACCGGGTGCATCGCTCAACATTGTTTAAAAGTAAAATAGATAAATTAAACAACTTGTTTAGAAATGTAAACAAATGTTACTCGAACTTTTAAACAAGTTGTTTAATTGGTAAACAAGTTGCTGAATTTTTAAACAAGGTTGAATGATGCACCGGTAAACAGCGGTTGTTTAAAATTTTCAACAACTTGCTTAAATTTGTTCTAACAGTCAGTGCACAGGAGCTATTTCAAGAACCACTAAAGCAATACTGGGCTTGTGTTTTACTCATTTAAATTAATGCATTTTCCCCCGGCATTTTTCATGTTGATTCCAAATTTGAAATGTAAATCTCTACATGTATTAATACCGAAATCGCCACAGATTCAAGATTTTAATAATATTATACTAATGCAACACTCCCCCACATACGTGCCAAATCAACAAATTACTGTGACAAATTCATATCGACACGGTCGTAATTATGACATGATAATGATTATGATCTTTCTGAGAATTTCCAGGACCATTATGCAGAGATTTCAATCCTTTCTGATATCATTATATATTTCCGTTGATAGTCCTTATCAATGTTGAGAATATCAAAATGATGGCTATTTTTCAAGTCGCGTGTTGTTGTGCTGAGTCTTCATGGCCTTTAAGATGAAATCGGTTACGCGTTACTGAAATATATAAATATTACGAAGAAATGCTTGAAATCTAAAACAACACAACCACTATTCTTACAATGCGTGTTATGTTACAAAGACAATACAAATGACACGCATGATAAAGAATAATAACAAAAAACCATAACAAAAAGAAAACCCTCGATACAAAGTTAGTGTTAAAGAAGTGTTTTCAATATTAAACCTCGCTTTTTTTGGAGGGGTCTACTAGAAAACAAATTTAACATTTATTTTCTAAAAGAAGCGGAAACGTATAACATCAACAAATTCAATTAATTTTTGTGTTATGAGTTATTCTCGTATTATATATACGTTGAAACAACCCCCGGGGAACAAGCATAAAAATTATCGTATTTGATATAAGCTTATACAATACAAATAAATGTATAGCATTTATTATGTAGCGCCTTTGGGCATCAAAACGCTTTGCATTGCATGTAATTTAATTTGAAGAATCATGATAATTTTAGTAGCAAGAAAACATAATTATCACCGTCAGAGGAATTTGATTAATACGTATACACTTTTTTTATATTTTATTTTATTATTATTTAAATGAAAAAAGACACACGGCAGAGATGTAAGCCACGAAAAAACTCCTGTGAAAAGCATGACAATGCCCGGAAAAGAACCAAATCAAACCCAGGAGATTTTTCCGAAAACTTACATCTCTGGTACAAAAAGAATAACCACCAGCCCCTTCTCTTAATCAACTACTGTTCATACAATCAAATCACACATCATGGAAGTTATTTGAAATAAAAAATAAATGGAGATGATACGTGTCTAGTAGTAGATAGGGAATGTACATGGCAAGAAGCACGGGCAGCCAAAAAGCTGGGAAACGACAGACACAGATCAATCCAGTAGTTGCATTGACATATAAACAACAAAATCATGAAGAGGATTCATTATTCATTAGAAAACAACACAATAATTAATTGTACACAGTGGTTGTAAAAAAGAAGTGAAATCTCTAATATCAGGGGAAGACAAACCCGAACTCACCCACTCCAACACCCACCCCCCCAACACAAACAAGACAAAACAGGGGACTCAAAAACACATACTCAAAACAAGACAAAAGTACGTATACACTTCAAATTAGGAGAGAACAAAAAAACCGTTTTAAACATGTTATATTTTGGGTTTTGGTTTAGATAAAAAACGTTTTAACATGTTTAATAACATTAAAATATCGGGTTATATAAAGATCATGGAAGCACACTACAACAATATTTTTAAAATGTTTTAAAAATGTTATTGTAAAATATATGTTTTTGCAAATATTTTTTGCCAATTATTTTGTTAACACTTAAATAATATTATGTTAGAATATTTGCATTAGGTTATCAACAAATATATTTGAATGTTATGAAAACGTTTTATACCCTTTATGTCCTTTATATATATCCCGACATTTAAACGTTTTCTGTCAACCTTTTCTAACCTTTTGCGAATCATGTCGAAAACGTTTTGTGTTTGCTGGGTTACCAGTATTCTATTACACGAAGTGACCGGTATAATATTTAAATACGTACCATTAGATATGCACAGTCAAATCAACGGGTCTCACGAATTTAGAATAGTTTTTGGTCAATGACCAAGTATAAACCCAAATGTTTGTTTAAAGTGAATGTGATAAAGTGATGAAGTTGAAATTCAAAAATAAAAGAGCAAAATACGGCTAAAAACAATTTTTGTAGTAAAAGTGTTAAAGATGCGTTTAGAATACAAATTCAAAGTGTGATAACTTGTAAGCCAAAGGTATGGTGTTGATTTTATTTCGGATTTGTGATGTGTATAGGGGAATAGCCTTTCAAAATATGAAATCTTTTTCTGAAAAGGTATATGTAGATAATAATAACAATTTGGTTAAATGCCTAACGTGTTTAAAAAGTGTTACATTTAGGTATTTTCAGTCTAGGCAATAGGCATGCATGTTACTCCAAGAGTAGTATGGCATATTATGCAAAATATTAAAAATTATGTTTTGCATGTATTCAAACGGCACTTTTCAGGGCCACGAAAGAATTCCAAAAAATTCTCCAAAGCCAATTGGACACATTTACAAAGAACATTATGTTACCTTTTATGAAACAGCATCTGCAAGTGATACTTTGCTCCCCCTGCCCCCTCCCCCGACTTTCTAAAAAACAAACGAAATCTCTCATTTTGCATCATAGGACCTACAGAAAACAATTTTTTCCTTAACCTAAAAATTAGATATTTGTTTTTTGCTTGTCAAACTGATTTTGTTTTGTTGAATAGAAACATTGGCATTTAGATTGAAAAAATAACATGGCACTTAGATAAAAAACAAACAAACAAACATATGACCTTTGTAGCAAAATTTCTAAGAAATAATAATATAGAAGTCCTGCGGTTTTGTCAATTTGCAGAGTACTTGAGACGGTGAGACAGAGTATGGATCGAAATATAATTGAATTTAGACGTGAATTCAAAAACCACAAAGCCAGATTTTATATAACATTGTTTTTATAAATCGTGTACAGGGTAGATTTCAACGCAAAGTCGAGTGGCTTTTGAATTTGTGACAAACCGCTACTTGCATCTAAAACATATGAGAGGAAATCTGCCAAATAGTGAGGGTAGGGTATATATTCAGCGAAGATATGGCCTACCATCATACCAACCATATATGATATACGTACTAAGAACAACTAATTCAATAGCTTATTATATTATGGGAAAATTGACACTCATGATACATATACATAATGATATGGCTTGTTTACAAATAAATGACGTCATATATACTAAAAAGAGGGCCAGATCTTCACTGAATTTACCTATTCTGCCTATTGCATGTTATGCTTGGGGTTCTTGAATTTAGGTCTTTATGTTTTGTTACATGAAGGTAACCATTGCTTTCTTGCCCTGCGGGGCCCTTCTATATTGGAACTCCATAAGTAAGAACTCAATTTATGGGAGTCTCCGGCCTCGGGCCTGCCGACCCCGCGGCCTTGATGTCTTTTGTTGACACTGGGCCGATGAAACAAACAACAGAGGGCGCTATTTATGCTGTATATTCAGTGCAATATAGACTGAATATCGAATGTGGGTTCAGTGCCATAGACTGAATATTAGAGAGACCAGGGGAGAGACCATGTTGGTTTTGTGGGTATAGCCTATCAATAATTTTTGCCAGCAAAGTTTATTTATAGACCTAGATATTTATAATGTAGTGTGAGCCATACATAATTGAACATTAGAAAATTGGTGCTATATATTGAATACTGTAATTTATCTATAATTATCTAAATTATTATGATATATTAATATTTTATATAATGTTTTTACGATTAATATCATGTATAGCCTGGCCTGATGTCAGCACTATGGTTTGTTTACGTGTACAATGTATAACAACGTCATGGAACGTAAGGATCAGTATTAAAATGATAAAGTTATGAAAACCAAAATTTGTTTTCTTCTTCATTTCATTTCCTATCCGCTATTTAAGTGTCTTTTTTAAACTTTGGCAAACCACGACCGCGTTTTTTTAATTTAATTTGATCTAACGTGTATCAAATTATTATGTATTGATAAACTACCAGTTTATCTAGTGAAGATTATGGTATTGATAAACTACCTAGTTTATCTACTGTTCATTATGGTAGGCCTATTGACAAACTATCTAGTTTATCTACTGTAGATTATGGTATTGATAAACTACCTAGTTTATCTACTGTAGATTATGGTATTGATAAACTACCTAGTTTTTCTACTATAGATTATGGTATCGATAAACTACCTAGTTTATCTACTGTAGATTATGGTATTGATAAACTACCTCGTTTATCTACTGTAGATTATGGTACTGATAAATTACCTAGTTTATCTACTGTAGATTATGGTATTGATAAACTACCTAGTTTATACTGTAGATTATGGTATTGATGAACTACCTCGTTTATCTACTGTAGATTATGGTACTGATAAACTACCTAGTTAATCTACTGTAGATTATGGTAGTGATAAACTACCTGTTTGTCTACTGTAGATTATGGTAGTGATAAACTACCTGTTTGTCTACTGTAGATTATGGTATTGATAAACTACCTGTTTGTCTACTGTAGATTATGCTATTGATAAACTACCTAGTTTATCAACTGAAGATTATGGTATTGATAAACTACCTAGTTTATCTACTGTAGGTATTGATAAACTTCCTAGTTTGTCTACTGTAGATTATGGTACTGATGATAAACTACCTAGTTTATCTACTGTAGATTATGGTATTGATAAAGTGACCACCTAGTTTATCTACTGTAGATTATGGTAGTAAATGGTACTGCTAAACTACCTTCAAGGTGTCGATATCGATATACCGTAAAAGTTCGCCTATACGCAATGGGCTCCCTTGATATAACTGGAAATTTGGACACAAACTAAAAGTGCCCTCCCATAAAAATCCCACCAGCAATTAAGGGCAGATACCCTTAATTAATGTTGTGATTTTTAGAGGAGGGAGCTCTCTACACATGAAATTTACCCCAAGGCAAAGGAGCCCAGGTGCGCCATTAGACGAACGTTTACGGTACTACATGTATACATACGTACCTGGTAGCCCTACATGAATCTACAACATAGTTCTTAAGGGATCTAAAATGAGCATTTATTGCGTTTCGACAGTATTTTTTGTGGGACATGAGAGCACCTCAGACCTATCAATTGCATTCTGAATACGAAGCATGTCTTTCTGATATCAAATAATTTTCATTTTTGAAAATCACAATATAATACAAATTTTATGACAAATTATAAAATTTGATATTTTTCAAATTTTGATATATAACAGTCCTCGAAGTAAATTATATAAATCTAATGACATATTCTTAAAGTGTATGTAGCAGGGAGGAAAAGCCGACGGTCAATTGAAAATTTTGACCTTTCATATTGAAGATATGGATTTTTTTCCCAAAAGACCTAATTTTGTTTGGTGTTTTGGGAAAAAATCCATATCTTCAATACGAAAGGTCAAAATTTTCAATTGATCGTCGGCTTTTCATCCCACCTACATACACTTTAAGTATAAATCATCAGATATATAAAGTTTACTTCAAGTACTGTTAAATATCAAAAATATCAATTTTTAATGATTTGCCATAAAATGTGCATTAAATTGCGAATTTCAAAAAATCATTTGATATCAGAATGACATTCTTCGTATTCAGAATGCAATTCGATATGTCTGATGTGCTCTAATGTCCCACAATAAATACTGTCCAAACGTTCATACCCCAGCCCTTAATAAACTCCCTATAATATATAGATCTTTGATAATACATGTTGTTGACAAACTACCTACACGATTTATATACCGAGGATTACGATATTAATAAACTACCTGATGTATCTTGTTATCCTGATGTATTTTGGTCATTTTGTTATGTGTTCTTATCTACCGTAGATCAACCTGTACAGGAGAGCGCTTTGGGATTGTATTGAAAGACGCTATGTCCTATATAGATGACTATAATTATCTCAATTTTACAATGTGTTTATACGACTCAAAAATAACACAGAATTGTAATTATCGTGATTGTAGCCAAAACATTAAGAATAAACGTGAATTTGATCAGGAAACAATCCATTTCTTTATGCTGTTGTTGGAAAAAGAACAATTCTTGATCGAACCATTAGCAACCTGAATCCATCAAATGTTTGTTTTTAACATAGGCCCTATTTGTAATTCAAAGATTGCAATTTTATATGTGTAAAGTTCAATTTATACTCCCTCGCTGAGCGACAAGCGATTGGTATTTAACCAATGAGGTAGCGTGCTTTTCCCGACGCAACAAAAAGCGCGCTACCTCATTGGCTAGAAACCAATCGCTATCACTCAGCGATGGAGTATAAATTCAGCTTAATACGAAAGGTCATCGATATATAACGCCGTTTTCACGGAACTAATAATTGGAAATGGGATAATCGATACATGGCGTGTAATTATAACATCTGGTACCATGGAATAAATTAATGATAAGGGAAATTATTTATGATTTAAGTGTACTTATATATTTTGAATAATATATAATACGCAACGTCTATGCTACTCCTTATTGTATAAATCGATGTGCAGGAAGTAACTGAGGTATAATAATGGTCATGAGATGAACACAATTTTACTCAATCCCCGTCATGTTGTTTTCTTGATATTTTGCGATAGTACGGACCAACCCGTCATTCTAGCGCAATCATTTGAAGTCCACAATACATTAGGAAACGAATTTGGAGAAAACCTTCTGCTAATAAAATACTATGCTGAGCCACCAGCTGGGTGGCTCACGCTCCAGTAATTTCAGATGATTGAGCTCAGTAATACATCAAAGAATGTCTTCCAATTCATGAAAACAAATAGATAATCAGTTTATCGGATTAAAAGCTTAGAGGGAAGGTCTTGCTGCTCAGCGAGTGTTTGTAATTATCAGAAGGTTTTCTCCAAATTCATTCTCCAATGAGAACATAATTTACATCATCAGAACAATATACTATTGCGGACTCCAAAAATAAGTTGGCATGACCGTTGAAATAATCCATGATGGAGAATATGAAAGCATCTATGCCGTTACATAATTTTCTCGACAAGTTTTGAGAAATAATTCTATATACGCCAGTTGCACAATTGAAAACCAGTATAACGGTAATTTTTAATTGATTTAGCGTAGAAGTAAGCATTGGCATAAGAACATGAAGAAAGCTCAACCTCTCAGAAGTCTAGGATATTTAACGACAATTCCATTGGTCAATTATTATTTCCGAGTACCGGCCTTTTAGATTGACAGCAGACTGGTTGTACAAATCCTCTCTGGGAGACGCGTGAAAGGGACGCCCTACTGCAGTTTAAGCGATCCATTTATTTTACAAAGAATCAGCAGCCATTCAACGCGGATTCAACTGCATTCAAACGTTCTTGTTCAGAGACCGGGGGGGGTCACTCCCATTGTGGCCTGTACACCATCCGCGATAATGAAAACGCGTAAAAAGGGTCGTTTTTCGTGGGTAGGCACGATACGCGCGTATCGCGTTTAGGGTGTCAAAACATGAAAAATTGGGAAAAAGGGTAGCAAAATTGCAATTTCTAAATACGCGGAAATGAAATTTAGGGTATGAAATTTGATGTTAGGAATGAAATCCCTGTTTAGGGTGTCGTTTTAGCCAAGGGTTAAATCCTTGTTTAGGGTGCTTTTCAAAAGTTGATTATCGCGGATGGTGTACAGGCCATAATGGGAGTGACCCCCCCGGGTTCAGAGATCGAGATGTCAAGTTTCCTCGATACCTTGCAGATACGGCGATTTTGTGTTGGTCTGACTGAGGATGGGTATATAGTGAGCCATCACCCTCTGGGTGGTTGTCGAGTTCCCAGTACAGAAAGATTACAAACAAAACTAGAAGTGAAAAACTGCGACCACAAAGACAGTCGTTTTGACCTTTGACCCTAGAGATAGACATTCAAATTTGTGACCACAAACCATAAAGGCACTCGCAAATGTCAATGCACCTGTACATTGTATGATCCTGCTATTTTGTTTGTTGCAGAAGAAGTATTTTGAAGGTATGCCCTAATTCGTCTCTATTATAAAACCAGAAGTGAGCCCCAAATGACCTTTGACCCTAAATATGTAAACACCCTATAGACACTGACTAATAAATGCATGCGTGCAAGTGGTGTTACCCTGCCACGTTGTTTGTGACAGAAGCAGCATTTTGAAAGTATTTCGTCTCGGACCAGAAGTGACCATGACTTTTGACCCCGAACCTGTAAACACAGACACTGGCTATTGCCAAATGCATGTTTGCAAGTGGCATCATTCTGCTATGTTGTTTGTGGCAGAAGACGCATTTTGGAGTTATAGACATCTCGGACCAGAAGTGACCACCTAATGTCTTTTGGGACAAAAAATGTATAATTTTCAATACAAAAGGTCAACATTTTCAAAGGATTGTCAGTTTTCCTTCCAGCTACATACACTTTAAAGGAATATTTCGTGATCCTAGCATCCTCTTTTTATGACATTTGTCAGTACATATCCACGAAAAAAGCATATTCCCAAAAGCTCCCAAAATTTCAGTTGATTCCGATATTGCGTTTGCGAGTTATGCATGATTATGTGTATTACATATATACACTGCTCCATAGACAATACGTTGTAATTTCGTTCTGGTGCACCAGAACGAAATTCAAATTTCACGATATCTTTGCTAAACGAATTAATCTGCAAGAAATATTTTGTACATAAACATTATGTAGCCAGAGGTTTCCAGTGATATAAAAATCTCAACTTTTTTGAGAAAAGTGGGGGATGAGGCTGTGGATCACGAAATGCCCCTTTAAGGTTACACGAAGAAACGTATAAAAAACGTATAAAAGACGTATAAAGTTGTTCTCTAAAACCGCGTTTTCTCAGCAATCAAATATCGCAGTGAGTCAAATGTTGGTGCATGGATGTATCTTAACATTATTTTTGTGTGTTTATACAAATTTTTAGAATCCGTTTGAAAATCCTTCGTTTAAATCATTTTTACGCACCATGTTCACAAGATCAAAAACACGTTCCATGCAGTTTTTTTTCAAATATTCGCTCCGTATAAAACTACGCCGAGTGATTGTTTTCTCCTTTTTGTATTGTACTACAAATCGACCAAAGAAATAATGTTGCCATGGGAAGAACCAAAAACAGTACCGATTAAATTTTATTTGCCTGTTTTGGGGAACAATTTTCGAGAATCTTGTACCACAAAACACTGTTATGTTACATTATCGATATCTGGATTGTGGAACATTAATTTTGATTTCTAACTGCCTACATTATTTCTCAAAAGTATGTCGATTCTTTTACCATTTGAATTTCACTCCAAATTTAAGCTACTTTAGCAAAAATCGAGGTTTTTCGCTATCGATACCTCCGACATTTACAGCGGTGATGAGATTGTTTATCATAAGAGCCTGGTATGCACTATTCCATAATAGTCAGTTTGAGATCAATCGATTTCACAGATCATTCAGTAGCTCAATCGGTTAGCGCGCTGGACTTAGTTCGACTATATAATACTATAGTTTTGAGCTGGAAAACTTTGGTACGTGTTCGAGTCCCAGAGGATGATTTAAGCACTTCCCAGCAAGTCTTGCGGTTAGCACAGCTGTGTGAGTGAACATGACTCCACTGCCCGCCCACTGCATACACACGTGCATGGTTAAATTTGAATTTGGACAGATATATTTACAATAAAAACACCTTCTAAAGGTTGGTCGATTTCACATTTTATGTTATCTACAGACTTGGCAAATTTCAGCTACGACCAAATAAACACAATGGTTTCTGCATTATTCTGCTGCTAGCAGGAGACATAAATTTAAATCCAGGGCCTGCTTCGTGTCCAGTTTGTGAGATCTCAATTGCCAAAAATCGTCGTAAAATAAAATGTGCAGAGTGCGACGATGAGTATCATGCAAAATGTGCCAAGTTAACATCTAAAGACTATAATCTAATTCTGAAAGCTAACCATACATGGTTGTGTCCACTATGCAAGCCTGCCCCATGTGGAATGTGTGATACACCAGTTACTAGTTACCACAATGGAGTGGAGTGTGATAGCTGTAAGAAATGGGTGCATGCATCTTGTGGTGATATTGACAACGAAACCTACAGTGAGTTATCTGGTAAATCATGCCTTTGGGTTTGTCCGATTTGTGACGTCATGAACTTTTCAGACACAATCTTCAATGGATCTGGATGTAATACCAGTAACCAATTTTCAGTTTTAGAAGACCAAGATGGAAATGAAGAGGAAACTCAAGAAGGTTTTGAGACCCAAGACCCGGTGGACGTTGATCGATCCAGAAAACAAAACAAAACGCATAAGAAGAAAAACAGCAGAGACTCTTTGCGCATCATGTTAATCAATTTTCAAAGTATTACAAACAAGACTTGTGAAACAAAAATCCTTATTGAACAATATAACCCTGACATTATCCAAGGTACGGAAACATGGCTAACAGCTGACATCAACACTTCTGAAATATTTCCAGACTCCTATGATGTCTTCAGAAGAGACAGAAAGGGACGTGGTCATGGAGGCATACTTATTGCCTGTAAAAAAGATCTGATCATGACTCAGAAATCAGAATTTGAGGTGGACAGTGAAATAATGTGGAATCAACTCGAGCTACAGGGCCGACGCTCACTTCTTCTGGGAACATGTTACAAACCAAGACACGACGATAGAGAGACAGTTATTGACTTAGGTGAATCCCTTGGGAAGATAAATAGCAAGGCTAAAGGGTACAACATAATTTTGACTGGGGATTTCAATCAGCCAAACATGGATTGGAAAGAGGGTACTGTCATCAAAAACCATCCTGCTTCCAAAGAAACAGCTGAACTTTTGCTAGAGACCATAACAGAATTTGGGCTGGAGCAACATGTCAAGGAACCAACTAGGAAGAAAAGTATTCTGGATCTGGTGTTTACAAACAATGCAAGTCTGATAAAGGAGACTACTGTGGTACCAGGGATTAGCGACCACGATATTGTTCTCGCCGATTTCGACCTGAGGGCTAAGTGGAAAAGACAACCCAGGCGCAGATATTATGTCCGTCGTAAAGCTGACACAGAGTCCATCAGTAAAGAATTTCTGACCTTCAAAGACGAGTACTTCAGCCTAGGTAATGCCTCTGTGCAAGATAAATGGGATGCACTGGAAAACAAGATCAAAGTGGTTATGGAAAGACATATCCCGAAAAAGACTGCAGCTAAACAGAATAGTTTACCATGGTTCAATAGAACCCACCACAGACTCCGGCGTAAGAAACAACGAGCTTTCAATAAAGCTAAAGAGACCCAGAAGACAGAGGACTGGAACAAGTTTGTTGTAAGTCAGAAAGAGCTTAAGAAAGCCCTGGAAGTTTCCGAACGGGAGTTTGTGTCAAACAATCTCACTACTGCCATGAAAGAAAATGTTAAACAATTCTGGTCATATATAAAGAGACTTGGTAACAATGAAACAGGGGTTTCAGACCTGAAAGTCGATAATAAAATTATCAGCGATGGAGAGGGGAAAGCTGAAGCATTAAACAACCAATTTTCGAGTGTGTTCACATCGGAGGACGACACAGATATTCCAACACTGAGCGGGGAAAACATCCCTGATGTACCCGAGCTTGTCATCTTTGAAAAGGGCGTGCTTAAACAACTGCAAGACCTTTTACCAAACAAAGCGCCAGGCCCCGATGAAATACCACCGTGGTTTCTTAAGATGTTTGCAGCAGAACTAGCACCCATTCTCACAGACCTATTCCAAACTTCTGTAAACCAGGGAGTATTACCAAGGCAGTGGAGAGAAGCGAATATCTGCGGTGTATTTAAGAAAGGGGACAAAGCTGCTCCTGAAAACTACCGTCCTGTCTCCCTAACCAGTGTTGTTTGTAAAATAATGGAACACATCATCCATTCCCATGTTATGAAGCATTTGGAAAAATTCAACATACTTGTGGATTCACAACATGGTTTTAGAAGCAAACGATCTACTGAAACTCAGCTGATATTGACAGTGGATGACATTGCCAGAACCTTGGAGAAAGGTGAGACTATCCACATGGCTATCTTAGATTTCTCCAAGGCGTTTGACAAGGTGCCGCATTAACGACTACTGGGCAAACTAAATCATTATGGCATAAGAGGAAATTTGCTGGACTGGATGAAGAATTTTCTTACCATACGCACCCAGAGAGTAGCATGCGAGGGAAATTTGTCAACTCCGAAACCAGTCCTGTCAGGGGTACCGCAGGGGACAGTTTTGGGCCCGCTGCTCTTTCTTCTGTTCATAAATGATCTCCCAGATAATATACAAAATAATGTCCGTCTCTTCGCTGACGACTGTTTAGTGTACTCAAATATCTCCTCAGAGGAGGACATGGATTCCTTGCAAGATGACCTTAAACAGCTTGAGAAATGGCAGTCAACATGGAAGATGAGTTTCAATCCCACCAAGTGTTCCATTATGGAGATATCGCATAAAAGCAACCTCCACACAGAGACTACATCTTCTGTGGCCAAAAACTCCAGGTTCCTAACTCTCATCCATACTTAGGAGTACAGCTTGATGACAAGCTAAATTGGGCTGAACAAGTAGACAACACAGTGAGAAAGGCAAATCGTACTATGGGCATGATTAGAAGAAATCTGTGGTTCTGCCCAAAGGAGGTAAAGACAACTGCTTATATCACCTTAGTTCGACCCAAACTTGAATATGCAAGCTGTGCATGGGATCCCTACAAAGCAGGACAAATCAAGAAAATAGAAGGGGTTCAGAGAAAAGCAGCTCGCTTCTGCATGAGGAACTACAAGAGGGAAGCAAGCGTCACCAAGATGATAGCGGAGCTTGGTTGGGAAACACTCGAGCAGCGGAGGAAAGTGCTCGACTAAAAATGTTACACAAAATTCAAGACAACTTGGTTGGTATAAACAAGGAGACGTATATTAAGCCTTCGCAAATAACTGCCACTAGGACTAGGAAGCAGAAAGCAGAAGTGCCGTTTGCAAGAAAAGATGTTTTAAATATTCATTTTTTCCAAGAACATTGAAGAAATGGAACTCCATGGGAGAAGACACGGTAAACTTAAAGCAGAATGATGACACTGTAAATTTAAAGCAAAATGATGACACTGTAAACTTCCAGCAAAATGGGGACACTGTAGACTTCAAGCAGAAAGACACTGTGGACTTCAAGCAGAAAGACACTGTGGACTTCAAGCAGAAAGACACTGTAGACTTCAAGCAGAAAGACACTGTAGACTTCAAGCAGAAAGACACTGTAGATTTCAAGCAGAAAGACACTGTGGATTTCAAGCAGAAAGACACTGTGGACTTCAAGCAGAAAGACACTGTAGACTTCAAGCAGAAAGACACTGTGGTTTTCAAGCAGAATGACACTGTAGACTCCAGGCAGAAAGACACTGTGGACTTCAAGCAGAAAGACACTGTAGATTTCAAGCAGAAAGATACCGTGGGCTTCAAGCAGAAAGACACCGTGGGCTTCAAGCAGAAAGACACCATAGACTTCAAGCAGAAAGACACTGTGGTTTTCAAACAGAAAGGCACCGTGGTTTTCAAGCAGAAAGACACTGTAGATCTCAAGCAGAAAGACACCGTGGATTTCAAGCAGAAAGACACCGTGGATTTCAAGCAGAAAGCAACTGCAGATTTCAAACAGAAAGACACTGACTTCGAACAGAAAGACACTGTGGACTTCAAGCAGAAAGACACTGTAGACTTCAAACACAAAGACACTGTAGACTTCAAGCAAAAAGACACAATAGACTTCAAGCAGAATGATGACACTGACGCAGACTTACAACAAAACGATGGCACACCTGCAATTTAAATGCGCGCAACCCACACAAGTTAGCGACTTGCGGAAAACCGCCCTGCTGACTAAACATTCAGAAGGTTCAGAAGGAAGCTGTGAATTATCCTTCATGCATACATCACTTTAGATCTGAAATCGACCAAGTAATAATGACACACGGGCAATTCTAAAACAACATCTTTTGCACTGAGTTCAATGGGATTTGAAAAGTAAAGTGGCAGTTGAGACTCTGGTGATAACACTTTTACAGTGCATGATGGGGCTTCCTTAAATCATCCTCTGTTCGAGTCCCTATGTGGTCCATTCCATCTATTTTATTTTATTTTTCTCTCACTTTTTTCTTGTTCGTTTCTTTCTTTCTGACTGCAGCGATTGATTGTTTTTGCCCGTTTTTTTCATTATATAATTCAGGAATTTTTAGGCTATACTAGTCTAATAGGCGCGGCCTATGAATATATTTTTACAAATTAGATTAACAAAATATTGGTTGTTGGTTTTGTTACTGTTGTTGTAGTTATTGTTGTAGGCCTATATATTGCATAATCAGGGTATAAATAGGCATACTAGGCCTATTATAGCCTATAGAAGCATTGATTTATTTCACGACAGATATCATCCAGGATAATTTTAAAAATTGAAAATTTAGAAAATCCAAAGAAAAATTGCCGAAAACGGCTGCCCACAATCCCCCCCCCCCCCCATCAGCCCATATGGTCCTATCATGGTCGCCCCTTCCCTATCCCTGCAACATATAGGATGACTCACGAGCCGCGGTTTGTCCGTGGCCCTAGTTCAGATTGATGCACTCTTGTACGCGTGAGTTCATTCTTTTCTGCATGGCTGTTTCCATTATTAACTTACGCCCCTCTGGAATCAAGCCTTGAAAATCAATTGTATTTAACCTTAAGTACTTATCATTAGACTTATAAAGTTTACTTCGAGGACTGTTAATTATCATGATTTTCGAGCTTTATAACATGTATATTTGCCAAACAGATCTTTCTGTTCTCTTCTTTTTTTTCTTCAAAAAAACAAAATTTTAATTAAAACGCCAATGGATAATGATCAAACACTTGATCAAGGCGAATGATGACGTTGGGTCTGGTCAAACGGAATTCTTGTGGACAAAATCAATACACATAGTAATTACAATGTCTTATCTTATATCATGTACTGTTACTGTTTTATTTATAATGGTATTGATGTGTTATAGGCATATGTAGTGTTTAATTTAATATCAACATAGATTTGTATTGTTCAATATTTTTCAATTTGAATGTTTTCTTTCAAAGTAGCCTGGAAGTCAATAACATTAATGCAATAATAATGCAATCATTGAAGTTCAATGACCGTTGACGAGTGTCTACAGTAATATACAGTAAGCCAAAAAATTAAGGTACCAGTTGTGTTCACCCCTGTATATCCTAAATAAAGACAAATATGTGGAAATTAAAACAAGCAGCTAATACCTCAACTCTTTAGCTCTGATTTAAGACCTTATTTGTTGAAATTAGTTGAGAATTAAAGAAACGGTGATCTAAAACCTATTGAAGAGACGAAATCAAAAGTTGCACTTCTGTGTTCTAAACAATGAAAGCATGACACTTTTTAGTTTTAACGTGCTAATCAATGGAAGCACAGCGTTAGTCCCCGTGTTCGCAAACGCTTTGTGAACAAATCAATAGCGCATGCAATGGAGGAAACTGCGGAAACGGCAACTTTTAAATTGACACCTTCCTCGGGGTTTTGGATCGTCGTGTCTTTATTTTTGAACAATTTCAACGAATGAGGTCTTAAATGCGAGCTAATAGATGCAGCTAGTGGCTGCTGGTTCCAATTATGACATATCTGTCTTTGTTTAGGATATACAGGGTGAACATAACTGGTACCTTAATTATTTGGCTTACTGTATAGTCACGGACGGCCTTGTGTACACACTTGCCATTTCATGTAAATGTCAAGTGACAAAATTGATACAAATTCAAGCAAATTTTCTTGTGGTTGATATTTGTAAGCGATGTCTTGGATCACCAATATCTGTGCTTGGAGATATTTCTTAAAAGTTACATTTCAAATTAACATTCAATTTAACGTTCATATTATCTAACAAGATTTTACCACCATCAAAACTATATTTTCTCACATAAACATTTCAAATGAAGAGCATTCCAGAATTGAAAGGCATAACATTTATGTCACTGTAAAACCAATAATTAAGTTGGTATATAGTACTCTAAGTCACATCTAAATGCAAAGAACATTTGGTAGTCTACCCTAAAGTCATGCCAAAAAGAATTACATTAACATGCCATAGATCACTCCCACATGCATATGGTCGAATCCAACCAAAAGTGTCCACGGGCCAAAAATAAAAGTCCGAAATAAAAATGTCTCCACAATTTTTTCCTTTTGCCCATTGATTGATGACATATTGGGCTTATAAGAACCAAAAGTGCCATTACTAATCTTGAAAAATAAATCCAGGACATGTGATAGTAAATGTGATATCAAAACCCAATGTTACCTACGAATACCACTAGGATGCTTTCACTATCGCAATACTAATCAACCTAAAACAAATGGAATATTCCCATTAACGCTTTTTCATGTAATGTAGACCACAGGGTGTCAGGAAAATGCTAGCTCAACCAGAAAATATTTGTTTTATTTTTATAACGCGATCAATATGATCTTAGTCAATTTATGCTAGTTTATTTTTGAAAATGAAGTTTAGGTCAGTTTCTGTATTTTATTTATCAAATGAGTATGAATCAATTTACACATTGTATAAGAACGAGTAGGATATATGTTTTCAAGAATATTAGGAATTATACGCATACACCTAACGCTTTATACAATGAAAAGGTGAAGAAACCCGGGTATTCGTAGGTAACATGAGCGATTTAACAATACCTATATTGAGTTTAGAGGTTTAAATTTGGCTATTATGGTAATGAATTAATAAAATGGTAGTTTTTAGATCTCTTTCAGATGGTACGTCCAAATGAATAAATGCTATTACCTTAGATAAAAAAATTTATGATGCTTTTAGCAAGATTTTGACCTCTTCATTTTGATATACAAGTAGTTAATCAGCAATTTTACATACTAAATAATTGTTGAATGAATCCGTATATGGGTAATAATAGTGTCCTGGGGTACCGCTTAAAGTTTTGACAATTAATTTCCATTGGTAGGGACACACCATTACACATGTCATGTCTTATGCTGTATTCGTAAGTAACATTTCAGTAGTTGTAGGTAAGAATTAGACTTTTGGTGGATATCGCAATCAAAACTTCATTTTATAAAGCACTTTGAATGTATTATTTTCTTTATGTGCGTTTATTGATACTTTAGACCCTATCATGTATTAATAATGTCGGTTCACAGCGGTTGAAAGAGGATTGAAGTAAGAAACAAAGGCACTAAAGTGACTTTAATTTGCTTAATTGCACACAAATCGCTTAAAACCGTTATTGCAGACTTGTGAAGTCCATCTTGAGTCAGTTACGTCTTGTGGCCTTTCGTTTGAGGGCAACTACAATTAGCTTTATACCAGGGTCCATCACTGTGTTGTCTAGATGATGAGACAATGAGAACAGTCGTTTTTTCTATGGTATTCGTAGGTAACCTTAGCGAAAATGTCAAAAGTTACCTTCGAATAAATCAATTTGGACACAAATTACTCGGAAACCAGAAGGTCGGTAAACATTTAAAATGAAGCACACATGACAGTTGACAAATCCAAGTATTTATCCCCTTCTAATCTACTTTGAATCTGATTTTTCTTTCAAATGAGCAGACCGTCGTCTATTTCAGTACATATTTGTCAACAATTAAGCCGTATTCACTTTTGCATGGTGGGCATGTATGTGAATTCACAACTTTCATTGACATAATGATTTGATAGCAAACATAGAGGCCTTCGTTATGTACCAATATGGGCATTGGCATGAATGGCGGTGTTTCACAATACTGTCATGATGTCAAATTGTATTCGTAGGTAACATTCGGTTACCGAAATTTACCTACGAATACTTGCTTTTATTGTTGACATCTCAGAAATATTTAAACGCAGGCTATTGAAACTTAGTAGAAATAAAGAGTGTATTACCCTGCACCTATTGCGTAACTATTGTTTACTATTCTCTCCGTTTGTGGAAATGACACAGCTTTTAACATGTATTCGGAGGTAATGCATATTTTTTACCAAACCTACCTGCCCATTCAGAATTTCTGGCAGCTAAACACAATAATAAAGATGTCCGAATGCAATGCATTTCAGTATTGGACATATCAAAGCTTGTATCAATTGCGCATTTATTAGTGATTTCCATTTTTAAAGATATATCTAGTGCTATGAAAAATTGTATTCGTAGGTAATGTAAAAAATACCACTCAAAACATTATCACAAAAATTCATAATTATGTACAAATATGTGAAAAATTGAACAGGCAATCTTTGAATGCACACCTTTCAGGAAATCAATTTAGTTTCAATCCAATGACTTCTTTTCATAACTGATTTAGATGTTTTAAAAAATACTTTAAAGGTGAACCTCATTGAAAATAAAGTTATATATCAATGGAAAGCTTATGATGCCAGGAAGCAGAAAATAATATTTTTTATTTGCCTAACGCACCAGGATAGACATAATCTCCATGCAAAGATTGGATATTGGCACCCCCCCTAAATTACAAAACGAAATCGTTCAAATTGGGCGCTTTCGATGATGACGTCATCACGGGGACACACAGTTACTTCCGGGTTTGATTGTAAACACAATGTCCATGCATTACTGTGGCATGCATCGGGCCAATGCACGAACTCAGTCATTGTCAACTTACTTTACATGAAAAATATCTTCAATAAAATAAGAATAACATGAAGGAAACATCATGATCAAATCAAGAATGAAGTTCCTGAATAAAGTGTGTGGATTAAAAAAATGGGAAAAGTGCTGGCCGGGGTGATTTGGGATAGGCCAAGCCATCCACGATATGCAGGGAATATTACAGTAAAGCACGAAGAGCGAAGATTCGCCGAAGAACCGGAATGAAAACAGATTGCAAAAAATAACTGCTAGTGCTACCAGTTCAGATCGTCAAACCATATGATAGGCGAACTCGTAGATACATACGGGGTGAACTCAGTGACTGACTATGACCGAGTCTCAGTCGCCGAGTGTTCCGTATCCGCGACTGTATACGTACTGTACTTGCAGACAAAATGACCGATTTGATATTCACATTCTGATATTTCCAACTTATTGCTACTTCATCAGCAAAATTTATTCTTGTAAATGTTCCAAATATAAGGGAACGATTGATCAAACACGGTGCTAGTGCTACCGGAGAGACGAAGCGAGTCGCTGTGTTTGCCCACCTTGATCGGCGCGGCTCCTGTAATTTCTTCAGCATCAATTTACGCAATTTACGCATCGTGTTCGGTAATCCATAAAACATGAATGTTTCACTTTTTCAGTACACTGATTGTAGTATCATTAAAAGAATCGTGACACAAGTGACAATATTTTAATTTTATTCAGATTTCAGAATTCTATCAAATAACGGTCTACTATACCTAAATTGTATTTATTTTATAATAAAGTATCGTGATTGTGTGGAAAGAATGTACCGGGAGAATGTATTACCGCAATGCGCTAAATATGAAAACCTTTATGGGCTGGATTTGATGAAATCGGCGGTTTTTTTAATTAATTTTTTGATTACTACAAGACGATATTTTTAAAAATCAGATATTTTAAAATGAATCAAGAATAGGGAATGTCACAAACAAGTTATTTAATTTGTTATTCGATCATGTTTATTCAGTCCATGACATGAACGGTATACGGTAGCAGCAAGCATGAATTGATCCCAGCGCGAAATTCAAACTCAATTACCCAGTTATACCCAGCCAGTTATGACTGATTTTGTCAAAAATTTACGGAACATTTTCGTATTGACAATAATTCTATTATTTCTAATATATATAGAAGGAATCAGCAACTTGAAGATTCTTCTCATTTCAAGCTTTATTGTGAAAATCAGACTTGCCAGGCAGCTTGCAAAGTACAGGAAGCAAGTCTTGTTTACATGTTTCCGAGTAGGATCACATGACTGCGAACCCTGAGCTTACGTCACGAGCATTCTCAAGGTCAAAGACGATTGATTTGGGTGCTTTTTGGGCGCCTTAAAAAAGACCAAAAATTCATTCATTTTTTTAATTTTTCAGCTTTATTGGCCATGAAAAAAATCGGAAAAATTATTTTTAATATCCTGATATCATAAGCTTTCCATTGATATATAACTTTATTTTCAATGAGGTTCACCTTTAAGAAATATTTTGAAAAAATGGGTAAAAATAGCATGTTTTGGGGACTCTCTGTCTAAGTTTTTCACAGAAGGGGTCTTATTATATATGGCGCGAAGCGTATGATCAAGGCGAATAAACACAATACAAAAACGAATGCCAATTGATTAATACTTTTAAGTTATGGCCCTGAACATGCCGTGTACACTTTTCGTTGGATTCGACCATATATGCCGAAAATAAGGTATCCTAAGTCATGCCAGGGGTGGCACTAAATTCACGGTTTTTATATTAGCCACGCAAACCTATGGCGAATGTTGTTGGCTTGCTCTCAAAAAAGTGAGGCAAGCTATCGATCGGTTATTAATAATTAACATGAACTCTTACTCGGTCCATCATGTGATTGAAGGCACCACGTAAAGGTGTCGTAAATTTAGCGAAACGATACCCGTTGAAGAGAGTAAAATACGCCCTCTATAGCGGTCACAACGGGCGAAAATAGGGTCAACTACTATGATCCCGTCAGGCAGCAGATAGTTTTTTTGCTGTAGTAATGTCGATTTTGGGACTCACTGTCAATAGTACGAAGGAAATACCCCGGTCCCCGCACTCCGTGCATCCGCGGGTATTCATGCTTGTCGGTGAACTTTAAAAACACCCCCTTTTGCATCTCATTTCGCGAAGTTTTTAGGGGAAAACGCCCCTTTTTCAGCGATTTCGCGAATTATTTGCCCTTCGTCAATACCCCTATTTTCGCTAAAACGCGAACGATATTTCTAATATACCCTTTTCTGGCAGAAACGTGTAGGCTGCTCGATGAAAATACCCTTTTTTTTCAATTTCGCGAACACATGGTTTGAAAAAACACCCCTTTTTTGTTTGTTTCGCGAATCGCGTTTCTTCATCTGAAAACACCCCTTATTTCGCGAAATTTTCGACGAGCATGAATACCCGCGGATGCACGGAGTGCGGGGACCGGGGGAAATACATAACATGTATAAGGTATGAAATACAAGTGATTATTTGAAGTCACAAAAACATGTGTTACCTCTCGTGACCTTGCATTATGGCGCAGTATTTGTCTGTGTGTTCACATTCACGTCCTCCTCATTGTTCTGTTAACACAATTGCCAATCTTCACTAATCAGATATAATGGTATCTGGCTCCCGGCATGAATTATTGATTTTACAAGTAGATAAAGAAAATCACGCAATACTGAGTACGCGTTAGAGTAAAGCACAAATGAACCAAAAAAGTCTGACTGAGGTCATACTGAGGTTGTAGTGACGTGTCTGCGATTGAAAAGCACGTGGGGCAGCCTTACAGGCCAGCCTGTAGTACATGTATTTTAAGACTGGCGGCTAGTTTACATGTAGTTAATTGTCATGTGTATACTCGATTGTTTATCTTGGTCAATTAACATCTCTTTTAGATGCTGATAAATCGTGTTTATTGCACATCTATCTGTTAGAATTCAATTGTTTTAATAGGAGTGATGCAGCAGAATTTGACACTACTAGATTTAGCTACATTTCAACCGAGCTCGGCACTTAATATGCTAAAGATTCACGTACAAACTCAAAGTTTACACAAAATAAATTGAACAGTTACATTATTTTATAACGAAATGGTATACTAGGGAAAGCTAATCATTTAACAGCTATTTAATGGCATTTATCCCAATATAGAATTCGAGTCAAGCTCTGTCTGTGGATATTAATAGAATTTTGTGCATTTTCAACGTTGTCTCCACGTTCATGTCGTACGTGCAAAATCTTCAAAACTAGCTGAATACGCGGCCTCGCTTCGATACAGCAGAGTGATTTTGAACAGGCAGGCGGGCGTATGAGCACTGCGTTTGGAAACCGCAACCTCTTTAATTATAACCGCATAACTCGAAATATGGTATAATTTATAATAGATTATTACAAATAACGAGGATAATTATTTGTTTAAATATTTGCAGTGTATGAAGTGAGTACTTAAAGACTGAAAGTTTCTGATTTGAATTTTGATTTAAACCTGATTATATAGGCATTGGATTTTGAATTTCATAAGATACTTTATTCCATAATTGGGACAATCAAACTTCACTTGATTGATAGCAATTGAAATCTACCTTGCGATTTAACAATCTATTTGTATTATAAAACCAGGTTATACTGTAATCTGAGAGGAGTCCCCATTCCAGACAAAAATACAGCACTAATTTTTTGGGATTAAAAAATATTATTAAGTTTTGCTAAATGAAACATAGCTCAATCTTAATCATTCATTTAGTACTAACTGGAGATAAAAGAAAAAGTTCATTATTTTACTAATTTATTGAAAAAGTCACAAAAATAAAAAATTTAAAGACGTCTAAGCAATCAAATTCTTGATTAATATGATGCCGACATTTGCTTTCACTTTTTTGTGTTACTTTAATTAAATGATTGGTTATAAGAACGAAACATGTCTTTTACAAAAATTAAAACGCATAAATTGAAGTGTTTACTTTGTGTTTACTTTGGTGTTTAGGTGTCCTATACCTTTACTGTGTAAATGAAAAATGAAACACCTTGCAGTGTTTAAAAAGTGTTACAGAAACCCTAAACACTTGGATTTATAGTGCAGGCAGTAACGGTGAATGTTGAAGTGCTAAAGTTACCTACAATCAGGGTGCAAATTGTGATTTCTTCCTCAGGAGCAAGGTTTTTAGGCTCAAGATTTCCTCAATCATACCATGCATAAAATCGCACTTCAAATATACACTTCAAAAGATGAGAATGTTAACATAGCGTTTATTTTTAGAGCGACTGTGTGTTAGGTCTTCGAGCTTCCAAAAGAAGCTTTACGGTGACAATGTGCGCGCGTAGCGCGCAAAAGTTTGGTATTTTACAATAGTTTGGGGTCAATTTTGATCGGACAGAGGCTCCTTTCCCCTTTTATTTTCCTTTACCCCCTATTCCTCTTTAATTTTTTTGTTTTTTGTTCTATATGTTCTTCTTTTTAAATTTCCTCAATATTTTCCAGTTTGTCCTCTTCTCAGTGGCATTAGTATTGATACACTGAAGTCCTTCATGACTTATGTTCCCATAAAATCCTCATTGCTGCCTCTCTATGAATTTCCTCAGATATGATTGCTGCCTCTCTAAATTTCCTCAGATATGAGCTCTGTTTCCACCTGTCTTCATCCAACTTCTTTTTTCCTGTTAAATTACATTGAATGCCTCCTATGGTGATGAATTGTAAATTTCCTCATATCCCATTTCCATATTCTAACACTAACACCTTCCTCTTTTTTGCTCTTATTTCTTCAACAATAATGTGTATTCCTCCAAATTTTGCACAACCAGTGTCTTTAAAGATTTCCTCTCTTCCATTCAGTAGCTTCACTTCCTCACAGCCCTCCCCTATTATCTTGTACCTCACTCTTCTTTTTTCTTTTTCTTTTCCTTCTTCCTCTGCTCTTTTCTTTTCTTCTCTCTCCCTCCTTTTTCCTCTCTTTCTTTTTTCTTCCCATGGCATTATTTCCTCAATTTTGCCTCTCATTTCATAGGAGCGGTGCTCCCCGCTCCCGCACAATTTGCATCCCTGCCTACAATCTCTGGAAATTAATGTGTACCAATCATTTTTATAAATCCTGTAAATATTTTGTTATCGTCATCCTGCTTCCTGTAAATATTTTGATATCTTATGTTATTTTGAGAACAAAATACATATGATTTAAGCATGCGTTTAAATATATTTATTCACCAATCTTTGCATAAAAACAAAATGATAATGATATAAATGAAGGGGAATGATCCGAAATAATTAAGGTGACCGATGACGTAAGTGACGCAAGCTTGAACCACATTTTCTATTTTGCTCTAAAAATTACAAAAAATGACTTACGCAATTAGGATGACGTTTTTATGTTTTACATTTTCTGACATGCAAAGGATTTTTGGAGTAGGACCTACGGTCGAGACAAATACTTATTCCAGCAGACATGTCATACTCGTGACATCCGTTTTTATGAATAAAAGTATCAAACACATAATATGATGATATATCTGCACGAAGTAAGTTCGTTGCTATGGCAATAGCGTGACGCAATAAACGTGATAAAACGAAAATATTGTTATTGAATTGGTCATTTGATCTATAATTGTACTTAATCGGTTAATAAATTTTTATTTATATGCGCATTTCAAGAAAAGTTTTTGTGAAATTTATTGTTTCTGTACTCTTAAAATATACCATCTAGTTGAAAGAAACCATTTCAGCCGACTACATTCATCAAGTTACCATTTCAGTCGACTACATTCATCAAGTTAATATTAACTTGATGAATGTAGTCGACTGAAATGGTTTCTTTCAACTAGATATAAATACTATTTTAATCGCAAACGCTTCATTTTAAGGTTAAATACAATTGATTTTCAATGCTTGATTCCAGAGGGGCGTAAGTTAATAATGGAAACAGCCATGCAGAAAAGAATGAACTCACGCGTACAATAGTGTATAAATCTGAACTAGGGCCACGGACAAACCACGGCTCGTGAGTTATCCTATATATGTTGCAGGGATAGGAAGGGGCGACCATGATAGGACCATAATGGGCTGATGGGGGGGGGGGGTGATTGTGGGCAGTCGTTTTCGGCAATTTTGCTTTGGATTTTCTAAATTTTCAATTTTTAAAATTATCCTGGATGATATCTGTCGTGAAATAAATCAATGCTTCTATAGGCTATAATAAGCCTAGTATGCCTATTTATACCCTGATTATGCAATATATAGGCCTACAACAATAACTACAACAACAGTAACAAAACCAACAACCAATATTTTGTTAATCTAATTTGTAAAAATATATTCATAGGCCGCGCCTATTAGACTAGTATAGCCTAAAAATTCCTGAATTATATATTAAAAAACCGGGCAAAAACAATCAATCGCTGCAGTCAGAAAGAAAGAAACGAACAAGAAAAAAGAAAAAGTGAGAAAAATAAAATAAAATTGATGGAATGGACCACATAGGGACTCGAACACGTACCAACGTTTTCCAGCTCAAAACTATAGTATTATATAGTCGAACGTGAGTCCGGCGCGCTAACCGATTGAGCTACTGAGTGACCTGTGAAAACGATTGATCTCAAACTGACTATTATGGAATAGTGCATACCAAGCTCTTATAATAAACAATCTCATCACCGCTGTAAATGTCGGAGGTATCGATGGTGAAAAACCACGATTTTTGCAAAAGTAGCTTAAATTTGGAGTGAAATTTAAATGGTAAAGGAATCGACATACTTTTGAGAAATAATGTAGGCAGTTAGAAATCAAAATTAACGTTCCACAATCCAGATATCGATAATGTAACATAACAGTGTTTTATGGTACAAGATTCTCGAAAATTGTTCCCAAAAACGGGCTGATAAAAAAGAAGGTTGAAGGGTACGGTGGTAAGTCGACATTTCTGTATGCTAAAATAATATTAGTGTAAAGGATGGCCCTACAATCTGCTTGAGCCATTAGGTGCTTTATTTGAGCGTTCTAGCAGGTTGAAGGAGACGGTGGTTAGTCGACATTTCTGTACTTTAAAATAATATTGGTGTAAAGGATGGCCCTATAATTTGTCTGAGCCATTACGTGCTTTATTTGAGCGTTTTAGAAGACTGAAGGGCAAGGTGGTAAGTCGACATTTCTGAATGCTAAGGGACCGATCGTTATTTACGGCAGGGGGGGTGGGTGTTTTGGCAAAAATATCGAGCTCAAAATTTTCGCGTTCCCCCCTGGTTTCCCAATTTTCTCCATTTAAAATTTAACAATCCCCCTCCTGGTTTAACTAAAATTTCAGGTTCCCCCTCAAGACCACAAAAAAATTCGTGTTCCCCTAAATTTACCCATTCCCCTGCCATAAATAACGATCGCTCCCTAAAATAATATTGGTGCAAAGGATGGCCCTATAATTTTGTCTGAGCCATTAGATGCTTTATTGCGTTTTAGAAGATTGAAGGGCAAGGTGGTAAGTCGACATTTCTGAATGCTAAAATAATATTGGTGCAAAGAACGGCCCTATAATTTTGTCTGAGCCATTAGGTGCTTTATTTGAGCGTTTTAGAAGGTCGAACCCTTTGTAGGGAAAGGTAGTAAGTTGACATTTCTGTACCCTAAAATATTATTGGCGCAAAGGATGGCCCTATAATTTGTTTGAGTCATTGGGGCTTTATTTGAGCGTTTTAGAAGGTTGAAGCCTTTGAAGGATAAGGTGGTAAGTCGACATTTCTGTAACTTAAAAATATTATTGGCGCAAAGGATGGCCCTATAATCTGCCTGAGCCATTAACAGTGCTTTATTTGAGCGTTTTAGCAGGTTGAAGCCTTTGAAGGGCACGGTGGTAAGTCGACATTTCTGTACGCTAAAATAATATTGGTGCCAAAGATGACTATACAATTAGTCTGAGTCATTAGCACGTTGACTGTTGAAGGGGAAGGTGGTAAGTCGACATTTGTGTACGCTAAAATAATATTGGTGCAAAGGACGGCCCTATAATCTTGTTTGAGTCATTAATGGTGCTTTATATGGGCGTTCTAGCACGTTGAAAGGGAAGGTGGTAAGTCGACATTTGTGTACGCTAAAATAATATTGGTACAAAGGATGGCCTTATTCTAAGCCATTATGTGCTTTATTTGAGCGTTTTAGAATGTTGAATCCTTTGATGGGTAAGGTGGTAAGTCGACATTTCTGTACGCTAAAATAATATTGGTGCAAAGGATGGCCCTACAATTTGTCTGAGCCATAAAGTGCTTTATTTGAGCGTTTTAGCAGGTTGCAGCATTTGAAAGGTAAGGTAGTAAGTCGACATTTCTGTATGTTAAAATAATATTGGTGCAAAGGATGGTCTTATAATTTGTCTGAGCCATTAGGTGCTTTATTTGAGCGTTTTAGAAGGTTGAATCCTTTGAAGGATAAGGTGGTAAGTCGACATTTCTGTATGCTAAAATAATAATGGTGTAAAGGATGGCCATACAATTTGTCTCTAAAGGTGCTCTATTTGAGTGTTCTAGCACGTTGAACGGCAAGGTGGTAAGTCAACATTTCTACGGCGGTAAGTCGACATTTATGTATGTTAAAATAATATTGGTGCAAAGGACGGCCATATAATTTGTCCGAGTCATTTAAGGTGCTCTATTTGAGCGTTCTAGCACGTTGAAGGGCAAGGTGATAAGGCGACATTTTTGTACGTTGAAATAATTGTGCAAAGGATGGCCCATAATCTGTCTGAGCCATTAGGTGCTTTATTTGAGCGTTTTAGCAGGTTGAATCCTTTGAAGGCTAAGGTGGTAAGTCGACATTTCTGTATGCTAAAATAATATTGGTGCAAAGGATGGCCCTACAATCTGCATTAGGTGCTTTATTTGAGCGTTTTAGCAGGATGAATCCTTTGAAGGGCAACGGGTGGCAAGTCGACATTTCTGTACGTTAAAATAATATTGGTGCAAAGGATGGCCATACAATTTGTCTTTAAAGTGCTTTATTTGAGCGTTTTAGCATGTTGAAGTGCAAGGTGGTAAGGCGACATTTCTGTACGCTAAAATAATATTGGTGCTAAGGATGGCCTTATCACCACTAATCTCACACCATTGTGCCACTCCATACCATGCATGCTCTCAACAGTTCTGTATTCACTTTAACCAACACATCTTATTACAACCAAGCACTGATCACATTTTAAATCAAATAACTTTTATTTTGTAGCCACGATTTAAGAGCATAATCATGAGTAATTTCAATATCCTGGCAACAGAGATAATAGAGATGTGACGATGGAGGTAGAACTTTTGAATGGCATTTGTCTCATAAGGTATAATGCATTTTTTGTTTTGCTAAAGCCCCATTTTTAATCATGTTCGTAAGTATACTTGCTTATATAGTAATATGTACGAGTTGTATTACAACACCGTGTTCTGTCTTTATAATGGCCCAAAATAAGATCATAACGCCCATTCCAGCCTTCTCTTTCCTCATCTTTCAAGCGAAAATGATCTGTTTCGCGCTATTTCATATGTTGAAATGTCACAGTAAAAGAACATTAAGCTCTAAACCTGGAACAATGGGCTATTCCTGAATATAGACGCACACCCTCTATAGATGAGTTCGGATTTCCGAACTTTTTGTCCAGTCGTGACTGTTGGAAATCCAGACTTTTAAAGTGTCAAAAAAAAAAAAAATCCAGCAGAAAAATAGTTCAAAATCAGAAATCCTCAATTTGAGCATTATGTTGAGAGCTCATTTGGACATTTCCGTGATATTTCCTTCATTTAATTGGATTTCCAGGCTTTTTCAAGTGACATTTGCAACTGGAATTCCAGTCGTTTTCAGAAAGCAGACTTGGAAATCCGGACATTTCTTTGATTGAAAAGTTACTCCTCTACAGCCTGTCTCAAAAAAAATTGTGCAAGTGAAAAGCGCCCTCTGTGGCAATTAGAAATTACCGTTGTGGCATAATGCTTACATTGACGTCAAGGGCATAGTCTTAGCTCTCAAATGCCGTTTAGTCTGTTCAATTTGCTTGTTTTAATCTCGAGATATGCTTACTTAACAACGAAAGGGTAAAATCACAATTGTGCCACTTTTACTAGGGAAGAGGGCTATATATGGGCGGCCATGAGGGCCAAAAGGGTCTCAAAACCACACAAGGGTCTCAAAAGTACAATAAGGTCTCAAAAACACACAAAGGTCTCAGAAATAAATACACAACAAGGTCTCAAAAAGTATAATAAGGTCTCAAAAACACAGAAAGCTCTCAGAAACAAACACACAGTAATGTCTCAATAGCACAATACGGTCTCAAAAACAGAGAAAGGTCTTAGAAACAAACACACAACAATGTCTCAATAGTATATAAAGGTCTCAAAAACAGGGAAAGGTCTCAAATACAGAGAAAGGTCTCAAAAACAGAGAAAGGTCTCAAATACAGAGAAAGGTCTCAAAAACAGAGAAAGGTCTCAAAAAACAGAGAAAGCTCTCAAAAACAGAGAAAGGTCTCAAAAACAGAGAAAGGTCTCAAAAACAGAGAAAGGTCTCAAAAACAGAGAAAGGTCTCAAACACAGAGAAAGGTCTCAAAAACAGAGAAAGGTCTCAAAAAACAGGTAAAGGTCTCAAAAACAGAGAAAGGTCTCAAAAACAGAGAAAGGTCTCAAATACAGAGAAAGGTCTCAAAACAGAGAAAGGTCTCAAAAACAGAGGAAGGTCTCAAATACAGAGAAAGGGCTCAAATACAGAGAAAGGTCTCAAACAGAGAAAGGTCTCAAAAACAGAGAAAGGTCTCAAACACAGAGAAAGGTCTCAAACACAGAGAAAGGTCTCAGAAACACGTTATGGTCTCAAAAACACGTTATGGTCTCAAAAACATGTTATGGTCTCAAAACACGTTATGGTCTCAAAAACACGTTATGGTCTCAAAAACACATTATGGTCTCAAAAACATGTTATGGTCTCAAAAACACGTTATGGTCTCAAAAACACGTTATGGTCTCAAAAACATGTTATGGTCTCAAAAACACGTTATGGTCTCAAAAACACGTTATGGTCTCAAAAACACGGTATGGTCTCAAAAACATGTTATGGTCTCAAAAACACGTTATGGTCTCAAAAACACGTTATGGTCTCAAAAACACGGTATGGTCTCAAAAACATGTTATGGTCTCAAAAAACACGTTATGGTCTCAAAAACACGTTATGGTCTCAAAAACACGTTATGGTCTCAAAAACACGTCAAAAACACGTTATGGTCTCAAAAACACGTCAAGGTCTCAAACCAGGTATTACAACCGACCGTTATATGTGCAGCACCGCATGCAGTATTGCACACATCCGCTTGCAGTTCCGCATGAGAAACTGCACATTCCGTCACGCACATCCGCATGCGGAACTACACATCCCAAATTGCATTTCCACATGCGGTGATGCACATCAGGATCCCCTTTCAAAGAAACGAATGCCCCTAAAGTAGGCACTCGGATTGTAAAATAGGCCTATGGATGGGTCATTGTTTTCAAAATTTTCTTAATTCCTTTTGGAAAATAGATCAACTTTGCATTACTGTAGCCAAAATGTTTGAAAATATCTAAAAAATGCTTGGTTGTAAGTTGTAAAAACTAAGACAATTAATTTGTGTTAGATTTGGCCAAAACTTTTGGTATATCAATGGGTCCAAATTTCTTACAAAATTACGAATTGGACTTAAAAAGTTCAAATTCTAACATTTAACTGTGTAGTACCGAAGACAAAGCCCAAATGTCACGCCCCTTGGCGCCACCACTGCATGATGTGTCCGTTCCTGAGGGGTGGTGCAATAATTATGTGTACCCCCGGGATGGTGAATTCTCAAAATGGTCTGCCCAAA
Organism: Amphiura filiformis; assembly: GCF_039555335.1. Classification (NCBI taxonomy): domain Eukaryota; kingdom Metazoa; phylum Echinodermata; class Ophiuroidea; order Amphilepidida; family Amphiuridae; genus Amphiura; species Amphiura filiformis. The sequence continues at coordinate 51,401,634 of NC_092642.1, read as the reverse complement.
ATCGCTTGCCCCCCACCTTTGGCCTTACCAAAAAATCTTTGCCCCCCCCCCTTTTTTTGACGTACCAAAAAGATTTTGGGAACCTGAATGTAAAACCTTGTCTTATCATATAGTGCGATCGCAGCGAGCAAGAAATTTTGCATATTTGAACGTGTTCCTAACGTTTTCCTACACCTTTTTAGGGTGTAATATAGAAATGGTGCCCAAAATATCTGTGCCAAAATTGCATGCCCCCACCCCACCGACCTGCCGAAAATTGCTTGACCCGCCCTTTCGACCTGCCAAAAAATGCTTCCCCTCCCCTTTGGCCTGCCAAAAAATCTTTGCCCCCCCTATAATTCACCACCCCGCCGGGGGTACACATAATTATTGCACCACCCCTGATAAGTTCAGGCGTCTGGAGGTGTAATGAATTGAATAGAAATGTAGTATGAAATGGGTCTATTGAGAAGATGTACATCAGTGCATTTATCAATTTTGTCCAGGTATTTGGAACATGGGATCACTCAGGGTCCACCCCATATCCATGTTGGTATATCACTGTATGTGGAGGATGAATCTTATTCAAAAATTGAGTTTTATTGGAATTCGATCAGCAGGCATTGCATTCACGGATTTGGACATTTCAAAACAACTTGCACCTCCCCTCATCAAAACAAAACTTTTGGCAAAAATTGCAGTTTTACACCAATGCCTTTTTTATACCACAGAAAAAAAACTCCTTTGTGCAAGGAGTGAATGTGAAAGATAAAAAGCATCACAAAGAGAATATTTTGAGGCAATTTATTAATTCAATTGTTTTCAGCTCAAAAACATTAACATATTGTGCTTAAAATTGTTTTCCTGATAAATTTTGGCGTTTTTTTTTTTTCTTGTTTCACCCATTGCCATTAAGGGTACTACACCCTGCCCAATTTTGTGCCTATTTTTGCATTTTTCTCAAAAATTATAGCGCATTGGGGACAAGTAAGATATTTATATTATAGGGGCAAGGACTACAACTACTGCACTGGAAATTTTATTTCAGCACAGACAACAGTTGCGGAGTTACAGTCAAAATGAGGGAAAACCAATATTTGATCAATAAATCAATAACTACTTGCTTTGAGTTGCTGAATTTTCAGTACAGTAGTTGTAGTTCTTGCCCCCATACTATACATATCTTACTTGTCACCAATGTGCTATAATTTTTGAGAAAAATGTAAAAATAGGCAAAAATTGGCCAGGGGTGTAGTACCCCCTTAAATAAGCTCAACAATTAACTTGTCTAATATTGATCAGCCCTTACACAAGTCACCATGAAAACAAACACATAAATACATGTTAAATTGTATTCTTATTTATTGTCATTTTATTTTTCTAAACACACACAAAGTATTCCAACATGTGGTCAGTATACATGTATTATGCAAACAAAAATACACAAAGTTGTAAAACCTAAAACAAGTGTTACATTTTATAATATTAATACAATTGTTATTTAAAATTATCAAATTTTACTGGCAGTGTCTGTATTATTTTGAATATGCATACTTAACATTAGATCCAGTGTCAACATGCCCTCTTTTAAGAGCCAGCTCTCTGAGTGGTACAAGAACAAACTGGAGGAGAGTTTTGATCCTTACAACACATGCTCTTGGGTTACATGTTGCCAGTGTTCTGGTTGTAGGCTTGTGTAGGGTTTTTTTCCACATTTTTGGGGGGGAGGGGTGTCCTCAATGTTTTGATCCATGGTGGGACTGTCCTAGAGGTGCTGTTAGTCCTTGCCTTTCACTGGTGTAAAATGTTATCTATACTTCCTTTTTTTTGTATGTACTTTTGAATATTCATGTGCAATATATTTTGATGTTATATTATAATTATTGTATATACATGTACCAGTGATAAAGTGTAATAAATAAATAAATAAACAAATAAATAAAAGATGGGTTGTTTGTCTGTCAATTTTAATTGATTTAAGGAATATCAATAGCGAATTACAAGAATCATAACAAAGCAGCCAGCATTGTGGAAATGGCAAAATTCAAAGACTTTCACATGTACATTTCACATTCTTAAAATTGAGCAGAAGTAGTAGAATAACATATTCATAACAATTTTAGGAAATGTAAATTCCAAACAAAATATATAATCTTTAAGCCCTAATATTTCACAGGGTCAATGAGAAAAAATATGGACTTTCCACTGATACCAAAATCACCATTTTGATGGAGAAAAGTGGAGCTGGAGATGAGATGGTTGATAATACCATCCTCCTTTAATTCCCAGGGCTAGAAGAAGAAATGAGGATTTTTAAAACAATTGAAACCATTTAAATTTTTTGACCACTATACAAAGGTGATAAGCAGGGCCTATTTTTACCCCTTCATATTATTTAGTTAAAACCCTATATTTATATTGAAAAGTGTGTTCTTAATTTCTAATTAATATAAATTTTGATTTCATATATTCACAATCTACAATTCTGAACACATTTTCAGGAAATTGCTCAACACTGTGCTGATTTACCAATATTTAACACTGTCCAGTCCACAGGTACATCATACATGACCAACCAACAGCACTTCCATCTTTGCTAGAGCTATAATAAAGTTATAATTAGAGTATGTAATATGTGCATACTTCTAGGTTAATACATGCATATCACCAAGTCTTGTTGGGAGTGAAATTGTACAAAACAATGCACACATACTAAGGTGTTGATGCGTCTAAATGCACAAGCCCCAAGAGGGGGAACTGCATTAGCTCAGTACAAGTGCATTATTTTGTACAATTTCTCAAGCAACAAGTGATACACATTTATTAACCTATTTCATACAAAAGAAAAAAAATCCAATGATTTCGCGATGTTATAAGGCCCGCCGATTTACGAGCTGATCAAACTGCATCACAAAAGCATTTCAATAGAAGATATTTTATTGTTATGTTAACTCACTTTTCACATTCAAACAACACGAGTGATCCTTGACCTCTGGGTCCTATTTTATGAAACTTTGGAAATTCTTAGTTCTTTGGTGACTGACTTCATATTTTGTCTTAACTTCTTGTCCACCATGCACATTATTTTCTAAACTTAAGGTGTGTGGTACGATCGATAATGGGACCCTGTCCCCACACTGACCTCAAAGATGTCAAAAAGTTTTGATACTTTTATAGATAGCCCCTACTTGTCTCTTGCTCCTCCTCCTAGTCCTATAAAGATTTTACACCCAAAATCCTTGTACTTTTAAAAAAGTGTGAGAAAAGCTGTCAAAGATATATGCATTTTCTTTAATGGTTTTCTCACAATTTTTTCAAATTAATGTACAATGACTTTTGAGCATAAAAATTAGGAGCTCGAGAACAATAGGGGCTCTATGATTAGTGCCAAAAGTTTTTAATGTGTGTCTCTTGTGTGAATAGACCTGGAAGTGTATCAGAATTCAGAATGGGGAAGGGCACTTTTTACAGGTGAAATGATCTGGAATCACAGACATCTGCTTGTGAATTGAAATCCTGAATTGAAATCAAAGCTGAATTTCATTTCGATTCCACTTCATTCTTCATCACTCAACATGATTTCAATTCCAATCCAATTTAATTTTTCGTTGCGAACAATGATTTCAATTCCAATCTAATTCAATTCATGCCCAAGCCCACTCATTTTGATTCGAATTCAATTCCAATGCATTGAAATGAAAATCGCCCAAAATTCATTTCAATTTGATTTCAATGTAATTGAATTAACATTAGGACTCACTTCCACAACTTCCACTGTTGTAAAATCCAGGGGGGGTGGGGTTCTTCCTGCATACATTTTCAGTGAGTTTGGTATATCGGCGGGTGGTTTTCAATGGAGACAAATGTGCCCAATTGAGGTATATTTGAGTGATTTTTGTGAAAAATTGGGTTGCAAAACAAAAATTAGGTATAGAGAAAGTCAGCATTCATAAGTCTGTATGGCAGTGGCACATCCCTGTACAAAATATTTTGAAGAATCCCCACCAGGGTAAAGATATGAAATGAACATCAGGTTATGTCTACTAGTGATCCAAGCCTAAATGATAGGTAGGCCTACATGTAGACCCTATCTGTCATGGTGTTGACAAGTTGTCTTTTATGTCAATTGTTTTTTCACATCATCATCACTATCACTATCTCGATCTATATCTTGCTTTAGCTTGTTGCTACAGGTGGTTCCTTCCAGTTCCAGTTCAAATTTCATCTGTAAAATAAACCAAAAGTAACAATTAAAAATATTTAAATTTAATACATTTTTCTTATCAAGATTAAGGGAAGGGGTATGAACGTTTGGACAGTTTTTATTGTGGGACATTAGAGCACATCAGACATATCGAATTGCATTCTGAATACGAAGAATGTCCTTCTGATATCAAATAATTTTGATTTTTTGAAATTCGCAATGTAATACACATTTTATGGCAAATCATTAAAAATTGATATTTTTGATATTTAACAGTACTTGAAGTAAATTGTATAAATCTGATGATTTATACTTAAAGTGTATGTAGGTGGGATGAAAAGCCGACGATCAATTGAAAATTTTGACCTTTCGTATTGAAGATATGGATTTTTTACCCAAAACACCAACAAAAAATAGGTCTTTTTGGGAAAAAAATCCATATCTTCAATATAAAAGTAAAAGGTCAAAATTTTCAATTGATCGTCGGCTTTTCCTCCCAGCTACATACACTTTAAGAATATATCATTAGATTTATACGCCTGAGGTGCTCTCATGTCCCACAAAAATACTGTCAAACGCCATAAACGCTCATTCTAGATCCCTTAAATTGAAGAAAGTGGCATGGAAAGAAAAAAAAAATATCTTGGGGCCCAATTTAGTAGCTTGGGCCCTGCGTTGAAATCCTGAGATAATAAGTTACTATCTCGGGTCCCAAGTTACTAGGAATAAATACCAGACTCATCTCAAGTGGAGAGGTCACTGATGGTTTAGGAATAGGCCTACTGCGAACATTCCTAAACCATGTATGGTAACTTGGGAATGATTTGAAGTGACCTACACTTGAGATAAGTCTGGTATTTATTCCTTGCTACTGTGTAAAGGAAGACACATATAGCAAGTGCCTCATTTTGATATGGATGTACACATATCAGGGCCCTTTGTTTCTATCTCCAGGCCCCAAAATTACTAAGTCAGGGCCCCGCGGTGTTACTATGTCAGGACCTGAAGCTACTAAGTCAGGGCCCTGAGTCTCCTGAGATTTTTTTTTTTCTTTCCAACATTCTGGGGCTCCGTATTGAACCTGAGATATTGCAGTGGTAAAAAGAATAATTACATGAAATTTGAATACTCTCATTTGATTTTGATTTATGCAAACCACTACATGTTGAAATTGACACATTTTATGCATATAATTATACAGAGAGTAAGTACAAATCAGCTGCTAGTACGTACTTGCTGCAAGTGCAAGTTGTAAAACCTAGACTGGGATCCATGACTAAGTATTCTGGGCCTTCAATCATTCTGGACCATTTTGAGGTACCCGGCACACATTCATTTGCATTGGACCTTATTGCCTTTAGAATCCTTTAAATTAACCAATAAAAAGTTACTAAACTCATTTACGGCAGGCATTTTCGGGTAATTTTGTACCCGAAAATGCAACAATTTTTTAAAAAAACTTTTTTCTCAGTTTTGGAGTGTCCCTGGCTTTAATGATTTCAAAATGCATTGAATTTTTATCAATTTTGCAATCATTGGTAGAGTATGACATATGAACACAAATTATCACTTTGCATATATTAAAATAAAAATTGGTCAACCATGAATGATCCTATCATTGAGCTCTAGGTCCATGGACACTCCAAATCAAAACAAAAACAAAAAAACGGTAACCCGATGCTGGCTCTCTTTCCGGTAGTGAAATCTCGGTCGGTACCCAAAAAGTTAAACCCAACCGAAAATGCCTGCCTTAAACTCATTGTACATTGTACATACCAGATTTTTGATGGTTCACGGTTGAGTTAAGCTATACACCATGATTTGAAGTCACAATGAACATCTGAAAGTAGTTTGTAACCGTACAGTTCACTTCAAGTTGACATCACTGATATAACCTAGTTGTGAAAATTCAAAAATAAGGTCTTAAAATGGAGCTTTTACAAGAGTCAAGAACAGCAAGAAAATAACAAGCAAACTGCATTCGCACCGAATCCTGTCCGGTTGACTCCTTTTAAATAAAAGGGGTGTTGGACATTATCCAGAAGAAGAAGTTTTCCTCCAGGTTTCTGCAGGTTTCTGAAATTGGGCTTCTCCATGGTGCACTTACATATGTAAGCTAGCACCAAAGTTACATGTGAGGCCTGTAGTCTGATCAGTACCAAATTCAAAATGCATTCAAGTCATTGTTTGGCTATTTATTTGCATGCAAAAGTAAACTGCGCACCCTTTGGACCCTAAGTGCCGCAAATCACTTGATCAAATATTCATAGGAGGGGCAAAAACTTCTGTTTAATTTACAGTGTGCTATATTTATCTTAAGTAAAATATTATGACCCCCCAATCTGGCCATCAAAGGGTACAATTACCGAATAGGGTGCAACTTGCTAGACTTGAGTGCAGTCCTCGTTTACGGAGTTTAGGGTTAGGGTTTAGGGTTGGGGTAGGGCAGTCTTGTAATAAGACTAGTAGAGTTGCACCCTATTCGCAATCGCTCCCATCAAAGTCGAAAGTGCTTATATTATAATATTCTTGTGGCCCCTCTTAAAAATTCCTTCACAACATTTTGACCCCCCCCTCTTCCAAAGAAAATGACAGCCCCTAAATTTTGGAGAAATGGAATAGAACCTATTAAGCTTATTAATAGTGTACTTACGTTCACATGTATTTTGAATCGTGTTCCAGATTCATGCACTAGCCATGCTACTATTACTAACTAGTGCACTTGCTGTGCATCACAACGACAATCGAGTGAATCTAATCTAACAATGTCCACTACTTTGGCGGGTAGTTTTCCCCAGGGTTTTCCCGAATCACAATGGCTCTCTTTAGGTTTCTGTCCTGCATCTTGAAATCTTCTACCTCCAATCCTGTGTCTATACCTCTGGTTAAATGGCACTGAACCTCTCAATTTGAGAAAACCCTTCACAAAATTAACCAACTGTCGAGGCCGAACTGTCATGTTTCGTCTTGCTTATTCACAGCCCGTGGTAATACAGGAACAATTATTTGTGACCTTGATGTGTCGTTAAGTCATATCATGCGATGACACTGTCGCAATGTACACCAGCACCAACCCTCTTAATGAATGGAACTACATGTCTTTGGCCAGTTTCTCTTGAACATCCATGTTTTTTTTTCTGTGAAAATAGAGCAAATAAACGAAAATTAAAATTAAAAGATTAACTTGATACTTAAGCTGAAATTACAGCTAGGTTTAGGTGACAAAAAAACCCCTGTTCTACAGGCCCATCTGACCTAGATTTTGTGTCTTGGGTGTTTTTTTAGAAAAAACTATGAATGGAGCAAGTTAAAAAAAAAAATGGCAAAAATTTTATCTATCTTAGTAATTTTACAGGTATTTTAAGGTCATTTGCACAAGAAAAATGCTCAACTGACCACACCTACACAGGTTTATTTCCATCGTATTTGAGTGTACAAATTGAAGAATCGTGGAGGAAAAGTGAACAAAATGACAGACCGTACTGGCAAAAGCAGCCTGCCTATTCCCAATTTCAACAACACAATATTGATGTCCATCATTTCTATTAAAAAGCAATGAGCATCATCTGTGTTTTTGTGTGCACCAACTCTTTGTGTTTTTTGAGTGAGTTTCGAGTACTTTCCTAACCACCTTTCCCATGGAATGTGGGAAAATGACACACTTGTAATTTTTGGTTAAATGTTAAAGTCAATTTAGTTAATTAAGTGCAATTTTAGCAACAGTTTTGATGCGATCACCCGTCGAATCGGCTATGTTTATTTCAAACTTCCCTTGCTATTACGGTGTCATGCTTCATAAATTTCTGCTAGATTTTGATAGCTCAGGTCTCTAGCCTCAAAAGCTATTGGTGAGCAAATTCGAAGCTAGACTACCAGAGTACCAGGGTGCATTCTTAGTACCATTGCCAATCCCTGGGTTGTACAAAATGTATAGGGTTGGAAATGTTCCAACATGCTACACATTCCACCCCTAGAGCACACCAACAATTTAATTCCTATGTAAACCCAGCTTACAGCCCCACATTTTCTGGGATGATGGGGGCGAAGTAGGCCTACTTGAAATGAATTGCATAATTATCATGATTACGCATGTCGCACACATAACACATTTGATCGAGAAGTCGATCCTTAATCCATTCCAGGCCACTGATATTATACATGTAGAAACCGACGATTGATTATTATGGACTGAGCTTTGGAGTTACATGTATCTCAAATCATGTCAGAATCAGTCAAGCATAACACCACGTTTAAAGCAATGGAAATTTGGAAGTATTAAACAACAACGCAGATCACGATGGGTATACAGCACCCGAAAAAAGTTGCTCAAATGACACATATCATCAGCGAATTGTTAGCATGGTTAATCTCATAAAATAAAAATGAGCAAACTCTGAAGATACAGATAAGTCATCAAAATAAATTTGGTACCCTGGTAATATATAAACTTTTAAAATAAAGAATTTTTAAGGGGTACTACACCCCTGGCCAATTTTGAGCCTATTTTTGCATTTTTCTCAAAAATTATAGCGCATTGGTGACAAGTAAGATATGTATATTATAGGGGCAAGGACTACAACTACTGCACTGAAAATTCAGCAACTCAAGGCTAGTAGTTACTGATTTATTGATCAAATATTGGTTTTCCTCATTTTTGACTGTAACTAGGCATAGGCTAACAGCCTGAAAAAAGGGGTGTTGTTTCAGAAAGCTTAGGGGAGGGTCTTATTTTAAGCGGCTCATCCTCCTGAGCATTTTGACACCTTTTAAAAAATAATCGGCTGAAAAATGAGTTGGTGCGGGCCAAAAAACGACGTAGAAGGTGATTCGTTTTGGACCCCCCTCTTTTACACTATTTTGAATATTATGGCAATTTTTTATATTGTTTGATGGTTTTTAATGATAATTTACATAGTTTGAGGACCACTGGACCAATTTATGCAATTTTTACCAAAATTGTATCTTTTATTTTGAGTTGAAGCTCCAATTTAGGATGTGAGGGCGCTGTTCAGCCTAAAAGCTGTTTCAAGCATACACCCCTATTAAAATTTTGTTCTTTTTTATGACCAAATGAAAGCTATTTATAATTAACAGAATCTCCCAAAGTTTGAACTCTCCAGCTTATTTTGTTTTTAAGTAGTACCGATTTAAATATTTGAACAGCCGCTTCCATTGAATTACATGTAATACAAAAGTTCGTTGACCCTGTATGTTCCTATGGGCAGGTTTCCCTAGATTAAAAATGAGCGCTACAGCCACACCAAATGTGATGAAACACTATAAATTTCAGAATTTGTGTAATCAATGATCATCTCGAGTATGATGAATTAAAAAACAAAAATATATGCGAAAAGGGCCATTAAATGATAAAGCGCCCTCACAGACTGATTTTACTCTAAAACGTCAATTTTAAAGACACCAAAAATTTTCTTTCAACACAAATTGCATAAATGACCTTCCTGGACCTAAATTCATCCATGAAATACCAAAAAATACAATACATTATCTTTAATGTCACAATATTTGCTTAAAAGTAGAAAATTAAGGTCCAAATTACCCCCCCCTTGTATGTCGCTTTTTGGCGGCACCAAATCATTTTTAACCGATTATTTTTTAAAAGGTGTCAAAATGCTCAGGAGGATAAGCTGCTTCAAATAAGACCCTCCCCTATCTGACACACCAAGGTTTTATAGCCAATCACTACTGTAACTCCACAACTGTTGCCTGTGCTGAAATAAAATTTCCAGTGCAGTAGTTGTAGTCCTTGCCCCTATAATATATCTTACTTGTCACCAATGCGCTATAATTTTTGAGAAAAATGCAAAAATAGGCACAAAATTAGGCAGGGGTGTAGTACCCCCTTAAGGCTAATGGAACTCGATTGTTAGTTTCCTATTGACCGCCCGCATCACTTTTTAATTTGACCAAAACTTTCATTATTTTCATAAAAAAGTCAATTATCTGAAAATTGAAATGGAAATAATCAAAATTGAAACTCTCAAAATGTCTGTCATCCCCTGCTGATCATAATCAGTTTTTCTTAGTTGTAGGGGTAGAGGATGTAGTAAATAATGGAAATTTAAGGTTTACCTCATCATGTTTCTAGTGATTACAAAAATTGCAAATTTCTTTTCATTTTAATGAAAACAAATTCAAATCTTTTCTCAATCTGTTGCAAAATGTCTGTAAAGATATCTAAGCATTAATACCGGTTTTGAGATGGTCTTTCATCAACAATATATACTTTGGTACTGGTGGGGAACCTAAATTTGGAGAAAGCTGTTCATAAAATCATTGATTTTGTTGACATAATGGATAATGAAAAGAGGCGAATAATGAATAATGAAATAGTGACCTCGTCCTTTTTTTCAAACATCCAATCGGAAACTAATAATCGAGTTCCATTGGCCTAATGTGTTTGAAAATTGGCGATGATAAAAGCGACTGAAGTAGTTTATAGTTCCATGCTCTATCTCTGTCCAGTGTTCACACTGTGTCATCGTGGATAGTAGACGATTTCTAGATCAAATGACAAACAGACAACTAAGCTTACTTCAACCCAACAGAAGCCAGCTGCTCGGTCTAATAATTATTCATAACCTCATTTTATACGTGAAGCCTGTAATCCAATCAAAAGAAATTGATTGCCTGCATGACCGCGCACTAATTGCATTAATAACTCACAATGACTCCGGATGCGCAACAATGACTTCTGCGCGCGCGTGCGTGTATAAGCTACATGTTATGGCAACGCACACGCCTACGCGATGCCGTCACGCTTCTGTGATTGGTAGCTCTTGTTGTCGGCGCGAATGTTATATTCACCTGGTTGATTTTTTTGTAGGGTAGGTTACAACAATGATTAAAACTGGTTATATTTAACAGCGTTTTATGGTATAAAATAACATAAAATGCCATTTTGATTTGTTCAAAATATTAGATACGACGGTAATGAATGACAATAATAACTTTGCACCATCTATTTTGAGGTCATTGTGTGAAATTGTCGGGTTTTGTTTTGGGCCTCGGTATTTTTCCTCGGTCGGAAAAATACCTCAGCCCAAAACAATTTCACCTAATTCACCTTTTCAGTAAATCCCATAAGCCTTTGCGAGTACACCTGAGAATTTGTCATGTGATGTCACGCTGACTAGCAATGCGCAGTAACCATGTTCGATAAACGATGTGCGATCGGGCGAGCAGATTGGCGTGACGTCAAATGACGAGGTCTCAGGTGTACATAGGCCTACTCAGCAAAGGGTTATGGGATTTACCGAAAAGGTGAATGACCTCAAAATAGATGGTGTGCAGTTATTATTGTCTAAATATTGCGCATCTCTGACTGTGCAATGCCATTCCAGCATGCCAGGTAGTAGGTACATCCACGGCCTTGGCCCTTGCTAACGCATGCCGGTACATGTTTACATACACATACCCATTTATCAGTAACTGAGTGTAACCATAGTCATTATGTTTATGATAAAGACTGAAGTCTTGCTGGCAAGACTACCTATTTACATGGCATGTACATGTAGCACTCAGACATACATGCATGCTGGATGCTGTACATGTATATAATCATGTATACCGCCTTTAATAGTCTTTTCTTTTAATACCGGTAGCGGCCATGCATGATATTGAAATCGTTTACTTTATATTATTAAAAAAACAAGTACATTTTTTAACCTTGGTGGGCCATTCATTAATTGACAGCGTTTTTATTCACTTGCATACAAGATCAGATATAAAATTAGAAGGTCTACCAAGTGCCCAAAATCATGGGAAAAGTTCAAAAGATTTGAAAATCCTACCGCTGCTACTGCCTTGTTGCAGCACGGCACGGTGAATCACTTGCACTTGCAGAGCTCCGGATACAAGTACAGAATTTGGGTGCAAAGTAATGTACAATTTCAGGAAATATTTATCGCTGATGATGAAACCGAATTCATTTTAAGAATATTTTAGATCAAATAATTACCTTCGATTCGAAAATGTAGTTACTCTTGCAATATGAACACCTTTTTTCAGCATTTTTATTCCATCACGGCTATGCATGTATGGCTTACGTGCACACCGCCAGCATCCATCTTTAATGTGTCGAGCAGGGTGTCGAGGTCAATTAGTCGCAAAATAAACAGCGGTCTTGTGCAGTACCGCATGCGGTCCGCTTGCCCTTTCGCATGTTATTGTAGTCTCGCTGCGGAAACTAATTAATGTCGCACCGGGATGTCGCATGTAGGCCTAATTTATATTAATGATTAAGGGGCTGTACAATAATGAGCCCCCCGGGGGAGGAGGGGGGTAAAATTTCCAAACGGCTCGCCAAAAATCGCTTGTCCCCCTCTCGGCCCGCCAAAATCGCTTGCCCTCCCCTCCCGGCCCGCAAAAAATCTTTGCCCCACATGCGAAATTTTTGAGATCCCAATTTGCAAACTTTAAATGGTCTATATACCTGTTAGTGTTACGAGCGCAGCGAGCAGGAAAATTTGCATATTTAAGCGTTTCTGTACGGTTTTCCTAAGCCTTTTTAGAGCGTTTTATTTAAAAGGCGCCCCACCCCCACCCCAATTTTACCCTCCCCCAGGGCTCATAATTATTGCACAGCCCCTAATGTGGCATGTCCGAATGTATTCAATTCAATATCAGGCCTACTATCGTTTTACTTTTTGTTTCAATTGTAGCTCTTGATCAGAGCCCTCGCAGTAGGCGCTAGGCCTACCTTTAAGATCAAGATCCAGCAATCCCCTAGACTATGCCATAGTCGATTTTTGATAAATAAAATGTTATTAAACATGATGAACGCATTCAGTTGAACTCGAAATTATACTGATATTTAGTACATCAAAATACTAGGCCTAGTATAAAATGGTTATGAAAAAGTTTAGGCTATATAATTATATTTGTGACAGTAAAAATAAAGTATAGGCCCTACGTAGGCTTATATTATTGAATGCAACATATCATAATGGCATAATTATAATGACACTTCAATACTGAACAATTCTAATTTTAGAATCTGCCATCCGAAGCTAACAAACAGAGGGCGTACGGTGACTGAAAAGATCAGTTGTGAAAATCTATCAATTGTGCACTCATTAATTAAATCAGAGTTTTAAGCTTAAATGTAATAGCCAGAGTAGTGCACAATTAATTGGCAAGTGGACTACGGAGAAGTCTATGCCCCTTCAGATCCTTAATTCGAGGGCTGGAACTGCACTCATCCCCCCCCCCCTCACTGAAGACGAGATGTACGGTACGCGGGAAGAGTAATCTCGCTGCGGAGAATAATTAAATTAATGTTGCATTGCAGATTATGAATTTATTCAATTCAATATTAGGCCTACTATCGTTTTACATTTTGTTTCATTTTTTTGCAATTAAAAGAAAGTCTTGGGAAATTCTTGTCTGAAAGGACGGCATAGTATAGAGCAGAGTTGTAACGAGTCACATCATTTCATGGTCGAGTCGAGTCATTTCTTGCAATATCTCGAGTCGAGTCGAGTCAAATGACTCGAGTCACTGTACAATCTCTATGGGGAAAATTTGAAAATCCGAGTCGAGTCATTTCATTTTTGAAAAGTCGAGTCTCGAGTCATGACTCGTTACAAGTCTGGTATAGAGTAGAGGCCTACAATAATTATAGTATTGAATGATATAAATATTATTACAAATTTCACACGCCTCTTTAATAATGATGACTATATAATATTAAATATACCGGGGTAATCAACTTGACATTGTGACCATATTCTATTATAGTTCCTAGCGCTTGCTAGGAAACCAAACATATTGCAGTTCCCCATGCGAAATGCACCAAAAATATTGCAGTTCCCCATGCGGAAATACACCAAAAATATTGCAGTTCCCCATACGGAAATACACCAAAAATATTGCAGTTCCCCATACGGAAATACACCAAAAATATTGCAGTTTCCCATGGGGAAGTGCGTGACGGAATGTGCAGTTTTGCATGCGGAACTGCAAGCGGATATTGCAGTACTGTATGCGGTACTGCACATTTAGCGGTCGGTTGTAATACCTGATTTGAGACCTAGACGTGTTTTTGAGACCAAGATGTGTTTTTGAGACCAAGATGTGTTTTTGAGACCAAGACGTGCTTTTGAGACCCTTTTGGCACTCACGGCGCGGCCGCCGGGGTCAAAAGGGTCAACGCCAAGGAATACTATGGGCGGCCGTGAGTGCCACAAAGGGTCTCAAAAGCACATCTTGGTCTCAAAAAACATCTTGGTCTCAAAACACGTCTAGGTCTCAAATCAGGTATTACAAAGTCAACCGACCGTTATATGTGCAGTCTATGTCTCTGAGGTATATGTCTTTGAGACCTTTCTCTTATTTTTGAGACCTTTCTCTGTTTTTGAGACCTTTCTCTGTGTTTGAGACCTTTCTCTGTATTTGAGACCTTTCCCTGTATTTGAGACCTTTCCCTGTTTTTGAGACCTTTCTCTGTTTTTGAGACCTTTCTCTGTATTTGAGACCTTATCTGTTTTTGAGATCTTTCTCTGTATTTGAGACCTTTCTCTGTTTTTGAGACCTTTCTCTGTTTTTGAGACCTTTCTCTTTTTGAGACCTTCCTCTGTTTTTGAGACCATACCGTGTTTTTGAGACCATAATGTGTTTTTGAGGCCATAACGTGTTTTTGAGACCATAACGTGTTTTTGAGACCATAACGTGTTTTTGAGACCATAACATGTTTTTGAGACCATAACGTGTTTTTGAGACCATAACATGTTTTTGAGACCATAATGTGTTTTTGAGACCATAACGTGTTTTTGAGACCATAACGTGTTTTTGAGACCATAACGTGTTTTTTGAGACCATAACATGTTTTTGAGACCATAACTTGTTTTTGAGACCATAACGTGTTTCTGAGACCATAACGTGTTTTTGAGACATTTCTCTGTTTTTGAGACCTTTCTCTGTTTTTGAGACCTTTCTCTGTTTTGAGACCTTTCTCTGTATTTGAGACCTTTCTCTGTATTTGAGACCTTCCTCTGTTTTTGAGACCTTTCTCTGTTTTGAGACCTTTCTCTGTATTTGAGACCTTTCTCTGTTTTTGAGACCTTTCTCTCTTTTTGAGACCTTTCTCTCTTTTTGAGACCTTATTGTACTATTGAGACCTTGTTGTGTGTTTGTTTCTGAGACCTTTCTGTGTTTTTGAGACCTTATTATACTTTTGAGACCTTATTGTGTGTTTATTTCTGAGACCTTTATGTGTTTTTGAGACCTTATTATACTTTTGAGACCTTATTGTGTGTTTATTTCTGAGACCTTTATGTGTTTTTGAGACCTTATTGTACTTTTGAGACCCTTGTGTGGTTTTGAGACCCTTTTGGCCCTCATGGCCGCCCATAGCTATACGTCGTACATGTAAATCGATGATAGCATCAAGTTTATCAAGAGTTCCTTCGTGAAAACAAAAGAATGCATCAATTACACAACAATACAAAATTGTTTTTAATGTTTTATCATGATAAAGGTATAATGATTCTCTTTTTCTTCTTACGACAAATTAAACGATAAATAAATATTTCACATTCTGCTGTTAAATTCAATACATGTGCATGTCAATGATTTTACCATGGTAAATACTGTTCTTTTTGTCATTCAAGACATGTTAAAAGATCAAACAAATATTACACACTTATGGGTTAATGAACTTTGACAAGTTCATGAAATTTGACAAATTAATGAAATTAGACAAAATAATGCACGCGCACTGGTGTTGATGCGTCTAATGCACGAGCCCCGAAGGGAGGAGTGCATTAGAAGCATCAACATCAGCTATCATTGATTTACATGTACAGCACTATTCACTAGTAAAAGTGGCACAATTGTGATTTTACCCTTTCGTTCTTAACTAAACATATCTCGAGATTAAAAATAGCAAATTGAACAGAACAAACGGTATCGGAGAGCTAAGACTATGCCCTTGACGTTGATGTAAGCATCATGTCACAAGGTTATTTTCTAATCGCCAAAGAGGGCGCTTTTCACTTGCACAATTTTTTTTGAGACAGGCTGTATAGGGGGTGTGCACTTACTTTCTAGAATAGCCAAATGGGTGCTCGAGGCTGAGAGAGTTACACTTAATGGGCACAAAATGTTGTTACAAATTGATGCCGCGCTGAGTAAATTTGGTAACATGTCAATATAACGGACACATACGAGAGAAGACGTACAATTTCAAATATCAATCCCAGCATTGCACAATCTCATTTGGTATTCGGTACCTTTCAGTTCTTTTAAAGAATCGAAATATCGGATAGTATTTTGTCATGTTTGTGGGACGTACCTAAGAGCACATTAGACACACCAAAATTGCATTCTGAATACGAGGGATGTCCTTCTAATATCAAATAATTTAAGATTTTTAGAAAGATATACATTTTCCGCCAAAAGAACTAAAATCTGTAAGCCTTTTTGGGTCTCAATGCGAAAGGTCACAAATTTCAAATGATGGACGGCTTTTCCTCCCAGCTACATATACTTTGCGTGTATATCATTAGATTTATAAAGTTACTTCGAGGACTGTTAAATGTCAGTCAAAATATAAATTTTTAATAATTTGCCTTAAAATTTGTAATATATATCGATTTTCAAAAAACAAACAAAATTATTTCATATCAGAAGGACATTCCTCGTATTCAGAATGCAATTCGATATGTCTGGTCTGCTCTCATGTCCCACAAATACTGTGCAAACGTTGCAATCCGATCAATTAAAGCCAGAAGCAGCGTCTAATTTATTTCAATGTCTTAAAAAAGCTTATACAAATAGATGGTAGTTCCACATCTGATTTTCATGCCTCGAGTATGCCTAAATATCGATATGTCTGCATGATTACAGATCCATTGGGGAAACCATATGAACTCATATGGGAATGTTGGAGTTGCCAATGCTTGCCTAATGGAAGTAGATTCGATTGGTTAATATAATTTGACCATGTTAAGACACTTTGATCAAGGTCATTGCGAATGCACACCACTCCACGCCATACATAAATTCTCCCAGTCACATTTCCCCAATATGAAATTTAAAAAAAAGCAAAATTAAATTTGGCGGAGGCGGGGTTCGAACTCACGGCGCCTTAGACCACTCGCACACTTGTCTTGTTGGTATCCATTTGAAACTTATTTGAAGATATAATCGCAACTTCAACATAGGCTACCACGTGACAAGCAAAGGCAGAAAACGTACCATATTTTGGAATTTTATTTGCCTAAAAGAATTAATGTGTATTAATAGCGCTCAATTGTTGTTAACTGCGTGTTCTATATACAAAAAAAAATCCAACAATAAACATGATAAATGGGCGTCTATATGGACAATGCATTATATCGATTTTGACACGTGCTCGTGTCTCAGTACATTTCCATGGTCAGTAAAATACTATAGAGGAGCCTACCATTTTCTTGTATACACGTTCGATGTTTTGATCAATTTAGTAAATAATCGACATTAGACCCATGATGTTTTTTCAGGAAATAAAAGATTAGATTACCATAAAAACGAAACAGTAATCTTTGGTGGGGTCTAATGTAATATTCACAAAGCATTTTCAACGTTTTTCTATTCTTATTCTTGCTCAATTAAAAAATATTTTGGCGTATATAAAATTGAAATAAAATTCTCTGCCATGCCTCTTAAACGACATCAAATGTGCCACAATTGGGTATCACGAATCGTTATATATGATGTGCAGTTAATATTCATATTTTCTTTTATACAGAGGATGCTTCAGTTTTGACAGGAAAATACTTTCTTGAAAACCCTCTCACTCGGTTATTTTGAAAAGGTAACCACGCTTCCCTAGAATGTGCAATAAATCAGCATTAAAATTTTTCTTATTCTAACAGCAAGCGTTTCTAAAATGCAGTATGGCGAAATGTGGTGTATTGCGAATGAGAGTGTTTTTTTTTTATCTCACAAATGATTGAGATAAATGACCTTCAGTGAGACACATCGGATGTTTTATTCAAATATTCCCTGTTTTTAGCTCCCCTAATAGCATGAAAACGAACAAGTATGGTAAACATGGTCAATGTTTATAGCATTACTTTCGGGCTCAGTTGCTTAGTATGTCTGTTTTATCATAGATACTAATTTTAGTATCTATTGGTTTATGATGACAGTAGCCTATTCCGAAGGTCAGCTATTCCTGCTGACACACAATGTCCCATGCATATGGAAAGGTTTGGCTACAAAACGATACACCTACACTCATAGAAATGACTTGTTCGCCTTGTTGGCGCAACTCAAAAGGAGTAAGTTTGGACAACTCAAAAATAGTGTAAAAGTTGCCAAAACAAAATTCATTTTAGTTATCCGAACTTAAAAAATGCTGAAAAAGCTAAAAAAGTTGAGTCAACTAATCAACATTGTTCGCATTACTTAAAAAGCTGATGTAAATCCTTGCGTCAACTTTTTAAGTAATGCCGACTTCTGAATTCAAGTTCAGGGAACTTAGAAAAATAAACAAGGTTCAAAGAACCAATTAGTTGAGTTATTGTAACTCAACATGTAAGTTGATGTAACTCGTTCATATTAATATCTTGGTGTAGATTATTCATCCAGTAGTTCAAAACATTAGTTTGTAAATTAAATCTAATACTGGATTCATATTAAGTTACTGGTACTTATTGTTTTGAGTTATTCCAATTTAGTACTTTCCCAGCAAACACAAAAACGTTTTTAAAACGTTTTAAATAAGTTATATTTTGGGTTTTGGTTTAGGTAAAAACGTTTTAATAACATTAAAATGTCGGGTTATATAAAGGTCATGAAATCGTTTTAAAACGTTTTGTATGAAAACACACTACAGCAATATTTTAAAATGTTTTCGAAATGTCATTGTAAACTATTTTTGCAAACATTTTGGCCAAATATTTTGTCAACACTTAAATATCATTATGTTAAAATATTTGCATCCAGCAAACACAGAAATGTTCTTAAAATGTTTTTACAAAACGTTTTTATAACATTTAAATGTCGGGTTATATAAAGGTCGTGAAAACATTTTAAAAACGTTATTGTAAATATTTTGGGCAAACATTTTGTGCAAAATATTTTTTCAACCACAAAATAACATTCTGTTTAGAATGATTTGTACCAAGCTTTCAAAAATGTTTTTGGAATGTTATTAAAACGTTTTTATACCCTTTATATAACCCGACATTTAAATGTTTTCTGTAAAACATTTGTGTTTGCTGTGCAGTAAATTAACAACAAATGTTATTTAATGTTATGAAAACGTTTTATACCATTAATGTACCCTTTATATAACCCGACATTTAAACGTTTTCTGACAACCTTTTATAACCTTTTGCGAATGATGTCGAAAACGTTTTGTGTTTGCTGGGTTGTTACTTAATTCACGTAATTGGATCATTTTCTGCACAATTAGCAGTATTCAAATATTTATTTTTGTAATCAGTGCAAAATTTTGTATACTCTAGCACACCTCTAGAAAATTATGCTAACCTAGTTTTATTTTCTGAGTTGTAACAACTCAATACAGTAAGTGCAAATGAGTGCGACCAACATAATGATATCGAGTCAGCGTTACTCAAAATTGTACGCGTTGGCATTACTCGGAAAGTTGACGCAACGACTTACATCAACTTACTGAGTAATGCCAACGAACAATTTCTATGAGTGTAAGCACACAATTTCGTCCAAGAGCTTCCAACAGTCTTTGTTTACACTACATGGTTGCGTGCATAGCATCATAAGTGCTGTGTGAGCTTCTAACTGTTGATTACTTTAGTATAGACGAATCCAACGAGCCAAGTCATGGTCAGGATTTAGTCGGCCAATATCGGGTCCCCGCATGCATCAAACAGGTGCTGTGAGTGCCCAAATGGGTGGATTAAACCCGCTTAAAATTCGATGTTAGATTCTTTTGTGTTGTAAACTATCATCATTCTTTTGTCTACGTGTAACACGGGTGATAGAATGCAGTTTAAAATGCCCTTCAAGGCCGCATCATTTCACATTTTAGGTGAGATAGCTGGATCCCCGTTGCAGCTATGGCTGCCATTGAGGTGTAGGAATGCGTGAAATTGGATTCGTCTATAGGAAAATACGGCATTTGTGATTGGTTTTTTGTCAAAACCCCGAATGTTCCCTTCATTCAATCAGAACTTTTTAAATACCGAACGAAAGGTAACACTTCCCGCTAAAAACACTTTTTTTTTCATTACGTCAACAGATGACGCAATTCAATGTTTATAGCAAGGCCAATGGGGTAAATCTGTTGAAAACGACCCATTCAAGCAACATTTTTGACTAAAACGTAGGTTTTAAATGTCAAAACCCCGAGTGATCCTTACAATATTTTTCAGATTTTATGTCATTAAATGAAAGAGCGTTATATTGTCCATAATACTAGCTTAATTTCAATGAGCACTGACCAATTCTCTTTAAATTGCAAATCTTGTGCGAAAAGTTACTATTTTCGCCTGTTTTGTCATACGGTTTTTAATACAATGACCAATGACTTGGCTTAAAGAGCGCTTACAAATTGGTATGGGAAAAACGTATTGCAAAGGGAAAACCAACCCCGAGAAACCAACACATACACAAACAAAACCTTCACATTGCCATTGCCTTCACATTACCTTACTCGTTTACTGAACTTGTAAAGTTTAGATTAACATTAAAATAAAAATTGTTATCGGATTTAAGTTGTGCTTTGAATTACATCCAAGAATTAATAATGTTGTCTACGTGTTGTCTGATGCGGGGTTTGATGCCATCCAAAGTACAACCAGAGTCGATGTCTCGCACTATACCTTATTACGAAATGTATTATTCTTCTTGATAATCTGCCATATATTTCGTGGGCAGACCATTGCAGTGCATATTGCATGGTTTTGCAAGAGCAGTATTTTACAATTTATGATCGTATGCTTTTTATCAGCTTACCCATAGCCAGAACATTTCAACTTAAACCCACGACCTGTGAGAATTTCCCTAATTTAAAAAAAAATCTATAAAGGGAGTCTCCGGCAATCACAAATGACAAATCACAACATTATTCCTTATACGTCCCAGTAATACAATGAAGACTGACGACAAATGAGCACACATAACCATGACGTCATTGCACTTAGACAATCTCGGTGCGGGAATTTTGAATATCGCGTGCTGAGAGCCTACTGTTTTTATTCGTTTTTATGGTCAATATGAGTTTGTTTTAAATAAAACCATGTGATTCGTGCTTGATAATTATTTTTCCGACATATAATTGCCGGAGACAATTAAATTGCCGGTTTCCAAAAGGCGCTAAATCCAAAGGCTGCTTTATGTAAAATTCAATTGCAGATATTCCTAAGAGTAGTAACCTTGCCAACCTAATACTATTGGACCACTAGAATAGTTATAACAATTCTTTGGATATCTTTAAAAAAATAATTGCCAATCTCTTTAACCTCCCACGTGCAAAGACGAAAACAATAAATATGAAAGAAAATAATTTTTTTTCGTTCCAAAAGGAGCTAAATTCAATGGCAGCCATTTTAAAACTTTGCATTGGAGAATTTTTAGGGGTTAAAATGATTTTGAAAATAGTTAGAAAATAAGCTAGAGTTACAAACATATCCATTCCAATTGTTAAATGTCATTTAAACTTTAAAAATGTTAAATTATACCATAAAAATGTGACACATGGCAGCTATTGGATTTAGCGCCTTTTGGAAACAAACTCTTCAAATACTAAACGAAAGTATAGGTATTCATGTTTGAACTAAATAATATTTATGTTTTATTCAATATTCTCAAATATTTGAGAATTTTTGAGGATTTTATCAAATTTTCTTGCACTTTTCAAGATGTCCGAATCCGATGTGGACCCGCGCCCACCTATCAATATTCAACAGCCGTCAAGATCGGGCCCACCGTATTCGCACACGGATTACAGTAACTCGTGTTTAATTTTGAATATAGTATTTTTATTAGAAATTTCCAGTCATGATTATGTTAGTGAGCTCATCCTAGAATATATGGCAAAACCCACACACAGCTGTGAATAAAGTGGCAAAAACTCATTTACAATTATAATCATCATAATAATAATTAACACATGTGAAATGTCGGCTTTAATATTAATATTATACGTGCCTCATGCATTTTTATGTGTACAGCATAATACTGATTCTATTTGGAAAATGAGGGCTTATTGAAGTGTCAAGCGGCAAGTTCGCGTAAAAGCTGGCTAAACATAAAAACGACCTATCCCACATTTGGGTTATTTTGAGAAAACTGGATTTTTGAGTGCGAATTTTCAATACAATACATAACAATTTCACATCTTTAAACGTTGATTTCACTTTACTTTACTAAGTAACATTCATGATGTTTCATGTTTGTAATAGGCCTAATGACCTTTGGTGACCTTTACGTTTTTCAGCAGCGCCCTCTATTTTCAGCAAAATATGGGATAGGCCGTTTTGATATTGAGCCCCTCAATTATTATATTCGCTAATTCAGGTATGTTGAATTCAACTATATATTTTGTCTGCCAAACTGTATTTGAACTCTTTGACTCTAAAAAGGACCCCCAAACCCTTAGGGAGCGATCGTTATTTATGGCGGGGGTTTGGGCATTTTGAGGGGGGAACACGAAATTTTTTTGTGGTCTTGAGGGGGGAACCTGAAATTTTTAGTTGAACCAAGAGGGGATTGTTAAATTTTAAATGGAGAAAATTGGGAAAACAAGGGGAACGCGAAAATTTTGAGTGGACGCGAGGGGGAACGCGAAATTTGTTGTCGATATTTTTGCCAAAACACCCATTCCCCCCTGCCGTAAATAACGATCTGTCCCTTACATACACAGGGGGCAAAAATAAAACATACTCCAAATTCACTAAAAAACATCAAATTATTTGTCTGGACCTAAGAATCACAAAAATATGTGGGAGTCTGAGTAGGACATTATATTTACCAAGTTATGAGGCTCAACAGGTCCGTGATCAATTTTTTGGTTATTATAGGGGTGAAAAATTAAAGTTGCTCTGATTTTCTTAAAAATGGAGCAAGTAGATTTTACAGCAGGAAATATCCAAGGGTCAGGGGCCATCATTGTATCAAGTATGTACGGAAGTAATTAAGGGCCACGTGAGTTCGCTTTGTAACGCAAGAAGTCAGGATCTTGTGACCACAAATCCCGACTTCTTGTGTTCCTGACTTAGCCAGTTTGAAATAAAGAGATAGTAAAGATATAAAAATAAAGAAATAGTTAAGACAACTCAGGATCTCAAGAACTCATGAAATCTGTTCAATTTTCACGGCGTTAGTAGTTTAATTGTAAGCCCATCCACTTTAGTTATCTCGAGATCCTATTTTCTTGACTTAAAGTCAAGAACTCGTGAACTCAAGCCACGCTTGAGTTCCTGACTTCCTGACTTCAAGTCAGGAACACAGGATCACGAGATCCTGACTTCATGACTTCAGGAACTCGTGAACTCAAGCCGCGCTTGTGTTCACGACTTCCTGACTTCCTGACTTTAAAGTCAGGAACTCGTGAACACAAGCCGCGCTTGAGATCCTGACTTCACGACTTTAAAGTCAGGAACTCGTGAACACAATCCGCGCTTGAGTTCACGACTTCCTGACTTTGAACTCAGGAACACAAGAACTCAAGCGCCGCTTGAGTTCACGACTTCCTGACTTTGAACTCAGGAACACAAGAACTCAAGCGCCGCTTGTGTTCACGACTTCCTGACTTTGCCTGGACTAGCCTGGACTAGCCTGGACTAGCAGGTGGTATAGGGAAGTCGGAAGTCGTGAACACAAGCGGCGCTTGAGTTCTTGTGTTCCTGAGTTCAAAGTCAGGAAGTCGTGAACTCAAGCGCGACTTGTGTTCACGAGTTCCTGACTTTAAAGTCGTGAAGTCAGGATCTCAAGCGCGGCTTGTGTTCACGAGTTCCTCACTTTAAAGTCATGAAGTCAGGAACTCAAGAACTCAAGCGCGGCTTGAGTTCACGAGTTCCTGACTTTAAAGTCATGAAGTCAGGATCTCGTGATCCTGTGTTCCTGACTTGAAGTCAGAAGTCAGGAACTCAAGCGTGGCTTGAGTTCACGAGTTCCTGACTTTAAGTCAAGAAAATAGGATCTCGAGATAACTAACGTGGATTGGCTTACAATTAAAATACCAACGCCGTAAAAATTGAACAGATTTCATGAGTTCTTGAGATCCTGAGTTTTCTTAACTATTTCTTTATTTTGATATCTTTACTTTCTTTATTTCAAACTGGCTATTCATGAACACAAGAAGTCGGGATTTGTGATCACAAGATACTGACTTCTTGCGTTACAAAGCAACCCGCATGGCCCTTAGTTACTTCCGTAAGTATGAACCCTGAGGGCGCTATAGTTCTTGAGTTAAAGCTATTTTAAAAGTTTACATTATATTGCTTCCTCAACATTTTCCAACATGTCAGCGCTCTTATCAGACCGTAGAACAATGAGGCTCGCAGCCCGCTGGTCGAAGCAACCCCCACCCCCTCGATTTTCATTATCTAAATTAATATATTATTGAAAAATAACACTTTAATGTTTTGCAAAAGTTCATTCCATTCTATATACAAATAATATACTGTGAAACCTAATGAGTTATGTACGTTTTACAAAAGTGTTGTTGTTTCAGCCCTCTTTAGAACATAACTCAAGAACCACAGGACCTACAAAAGGAAATCTGTGATATTTGAATTCTTCTACACGCTCGCTATGAAATGATCAATGCAATTTATGCCAAAGCTCACCACCATTCGCAAGATGCTGTGAACTGCCAAATCGCAACAGTTTAAATTAGTTGCTAACCTTAACTCATCATCAAGCACGTAACACTTTCATAACATATGGTCTCTTTCAATCACACGGCCTACTTTCCTAAAACAAAAGACCATTCACATTCAATTCTGCTTGTATCTCATAATCAATGTATTTGAAACTCCAAAGAATGCTAGCCCTAATATAGGGCCTTTTAAACGCACTATATCCGAGAACCGCTTAAACACACTAACCGCTCTACCAGAAATAGCATTCACTGGGTTTAGCAGTTCTCTGTATATAGACGAATCTCACGAGCCAAGTCATGGTCAGGATTTGGTCGGCCATGACTGGGTCCCCGCTGCACCGTACAGGTGTTGTGACTGCCCAACCGGGTGAATTAAAGCCGCTTAAAAATCGATGTTATATTGTATTGTGTTGTAAACTTTCATCATTCTTTTGTCTACGTGTAGCACGGGTGATGGAATGCAGTGTAGAATTCCCGCCAAGTCCGAATCATTTCACATTTTGGGTGTATTGTAGCCGACGGGGACCCAGTTATGGCTACCAGTGAGGTGTAGGAATGCCTGCAATGAGATTCGTGTACAGCCAGGTTTTATGATATCAGTTATATCATGGTTTTGGATCATCACAGTCAAAAGGCCCTATACTAGCTAGTAGGGCTAAAGAATGGCGCGATGTAGTTCTTTGTGTCAAACCCTATAAGCTCGTAACACTTTCATAACATATGGGCGCTTTCAACCACAGGACCTACTTTCCTAGATTAAAAGACCATTCAAATTCAAATTATACTCCTATTTCATATATAATGTGTTAGAATGTAAAAGAATTAAAATATTGGAAAAAAGAATGGTGCCATTTAGTTCTTTGTTTCAAAACATCTGTTTTTTAAGCAGAAAATACAATTTCAGATCGCAAATTCTTTCATTTTTATTCCCAAATAATAAAACATACAATTCAACATTATATACAAAGAAACGACACAATGAACTTCTCGGTGATGACACGCATCTCCTTTCGCCCTAATAACCCAGTTTTAACCGACACGCATTCAAGTGAACTACTTTAACCTAAAAACCCAATTTTTGCGCGCTTCGAGAGCATTTATTCCACTTTTGTACCATATGATCACCAGTTTAGCTTCAATATGCCAAACGTTTTGCTCGCTTCCCAGCGCGCTTCGCGCGCATTTGTACCATAAACTTCTTTTGTCGCCGAAAGGTACTGTATTCGCTATACTTAAAGAAATCTACGCCACTGTTCCGGGGACACACTGACACATTAAGCATATCCCAAGACTCCTCAGACCCCCATGTCGCCCAGTGCGACGAGGGTGTTGACGCGCTTACAAACCCAAACAGGATGAACGATGCCTACTCACTCATTAATTATGTTTGCCCCCCCCCCAATGAAAATGTCTAGTTACGTCACTGGGCCATTTTCGCTTCTGGTCATAATTATATTATATATTCCTTAAGGTGGTACCTAGGCCTACATAAAAACACAAAATTTTTATGTCTAATTCAATTTATTTCACAAGTTTTCATCATTTTTTTTTATAATTCTCCTCTTTTTTATGTGACCCTGGGTACAAAATAATCTATTTTCAACCCAATAATTGTTTTGTTTTTCACAAACGCCTTCAGTCTACCGAGGCCTTACACGAACCGACGGCCATGATGAGCGGGGGGGGCGGTACCGGCCCCAGTGGCTATGCCACCGACCCAGAAAGAATACAAATTATCTTCTCATTTGACACTTTCGGACTAATTACAAGCAACTGAAAATCGACTATTTTACATAGAAGTCTATGGAAAAAGACATGGAGTTTTGCCACTTTGGCATCTTTAACGCGCACCTTCTGTAAACAGAAACACAGAAGTGTGGTTCCGATTAGGGTATGAACGTTTGGACAGTTTTTGTGGGACATGAGAGCACATCAGACATATCGAATTGCATTCTGAATACGAAGCATGTCCTTCTGATATCAAATAATTTTGATTTTGATGATGTGATTTTGATTAACGTTGACAATCAGGTCGAAAATAGGACCAATGTGTACGCCGCGCTGTCTTGAATATCGCCAGAGTATCGGCATTATTCGAGCGTGTACAACACAAACAAAAGGGTCAGTACGTCAACCAATCAGACCACACAAGAACGTGTATCCACTACCCAAGGAGCTTATATAACATGGAGAGCAAACGCATTGTTCCTTTGTGCTGATTTGATTTTGATTTACCGACAAGCTATTCAACGAGAGGTCAAAAGGCTTCACCAGGCAGGCTACTGTCAATAAGTGATCAAAAGAAAGTCATGTGAAAGCGCCCACTTGAGTATGCTCAACAAGACAGAATAAGTGCAGCGAAAGGAAAAGAAAGGAATGATTAAATGAATAATAATAATAATAATAATAATTATTATTATTATTATTATAGAAACTAAATACATAACAACAGCACTATAGGCAGCCATTCAATGATGCCTAAACCTTTATGCGTTACGTAATTTAAATACCCAGTCTGATGTATTTCACCCCTGCCAAACACTTGCACTGATTGGCAACATTTTCCAATATGTCAGCGCTCTAATCGGAAACAATAGATGAATAGATGCTGCGAATACGCGATAGGGGCAGCTGTTTGTGCCTTCGATTTAACGTCGGTCTACCGTCTACGCTTTACGTACAAATTACGCGTGGCTTTTGTGAATGATTGTGATGTCACGTGTTCCCCACTGTGCCAATCAAATTGTGCGTTTTCAGTGAAGTAGGCCCAGAGTAGACCCTATATAAGTCCATACATTGCTTCTTATTTGTCAGTAGGCGTCGCTGTAGCAGATATCTACATAATAGCTGGCCAATTTACCAGTTGCTGTTCAATATTTGCGCATCAAACAAGTTCAACTGCAGAGTGCAGACCTCTTTTGGTGTACCCCACTTCTTGTTTAAGTACACACTTTGCTCAGCCAGGTAAGTTAACAAATTAATATCATATCAGGCACTATAATGATAATTGAAACAGAATTGTAGCCGAAAACGAGCATGCAACTGTAAACGATCAAAGGCTTATTACCGCGTATTTTATGCAAATTAACGAAATAGAGGTACGGGAAATAACCCAGTTAACAAAATTAATACGGCATTAGGAAACGAATTTGGAGAAAACCTTTTGTTAATAAAATACTATGCTGAG
Organism: Amphiura filiformis; assembly: GCF_039555335.1. NCBI lineage: Eukaryota > Metazoa > Echinodermata > Ophiuroidea > Amphilepidida > Amphiuridae > Amphiura > Amphiura filiformis. The sequence goes on along the minus strand of NC_092642.1, from coordinate 51,373,446 downwards.
CCACCAGCCTGGGTGGCTCACGCTCCAGTAATTTCAGATGATTGAGCTCAGTAATACATCAAAGAATGTCTACCAATTCATGAAAACAAATAGATAATCAGCTTATCGGATTAAAAGCTTAGAGGGAAGGTCTTGCTGCTCAGCGAGTGTTTGTAATTATCAGAAGATTTTCTCCAAATTCATTCTCTAATGGTAAACAAAATTATCTAAAATAGATATTCAACCAATGAAAAAACAAATCATCCATAATTATATTACAAGGAGGCAATCAGTACAGGCTCTGTCACGAGCTGTCACGCCAACGAGCTGCATAATCATGCATAATTCATCAACATCGAATAAAATAACGATAATTTAATGCATAGGTTACGAAAGCCCGATTACCTTTCAGAAATAGTTTATCATTTTTCAACGAACGGTCAGTAAGGAAGACATGCGCATTACCGGACTCCCAAAATGCCACGGTAACACGACAAGTCGCCGCAAAGATGAACAGCAACTATAATTTTCAATTTAGGAACACCTATTCCTTTTTGTGTAAAAACTGAAGCATCCTATGTGTAAAAGAATATGTAAATATTAACTGTACATCATATATAACGATTCGTGACACTAAATCGAAGTACAATTGATCTAGCTTAGAAGAGAAGTGGTCCAAAAACGTGTAAGACAAACGTGTAAGGTTGTATCTTATACGCGTAAGATTGCATCTTATACGTGTAAGGTTGCATCTTACACGTGTAAGAATGAAGAGGGATTCTTAAGTTGACGAATGAGAGAGTAAGAAATCACAAACAACCAATCACATCTTACACGTTGCACACTTCGACCAATAATATGTAAAGACGTTTTTATATTTGTAACACCCACGACTTCTTATACGTGTAAGATTTTGAATTTAGTAATGGACGATACGCGATATTATTGGCGGCGTACCGAGGATAAGTATAGAGCTCGTCACCAACATTGCAACATAGTAAACAAGGCATTTTCTAAATTTGTATGAGTGAAGTGCTACACCGGGGTGCTACAATGTCCTGTATTGTATGCCGAAACTCTCTCAGGAGTTGTTCCGATCGTTGGACCGTCATGATCACAGCCCGATTTATTTATTTATTTATTTATAACAATTCGGTCAGAGACCAGGCGAGAACCCAATAGTGCCTATGCACTAAATTAAAGGGTGGCCTAATTACACCAAACACAAAATAAAAGGGACAGACAAAATGGATGAGAAAAATAAATCAAGACAAAACAAATGAGGTGGAGAAGGAGATGGCTAGCACACCTGGTCATTAATGGCAGATTTGAAGGCAGCCAGGGATGGAGATTTGACTACAGTGTCAGGAAGGTAATTCCATAGGGTAGGTGCATATGGGAAAAAAGATTTTTGAGACAGGAGAGACGGGAAAACGGAATAACAAGGGCGCAGCTGTTGAGATTGCGAAGGCCAGGGCGCGGGTGCAGTTTAAATGGGTTTGGCGAAGAGCAAAGCTTGTGAAGGATTTTGTACAAGTGGCAGAGTGTGGCCAGATCGCGACGTTTGGAGAGGAGGGGGAGGTCTACTTTTGAAAGTAGATCCTCATGGGAAAGCTTCCATTCCTGCAAGATCACACGGAAGGCAAAGCGCTGGGTGGATTCTAACCGGTTTGTGAGCGTCAGGTTTAAAGGGTGGTATGTGATTGAGCCATATTCAAGGGTTGGACGAACAAGAGCCAGATATAGAGAACGGCGGATATTTATCTCACTTTCTGGTTACTTTTTTTCAGTTATCTGGAGTCAATTTGTTCTCAATATCAATTAATTTCACAAATTTACAATTATTACGTTTGCGAAATCTACCGTGGTACTAGTCCATATTGATATCGTGGAATACCGTCCATCCCTATAGGCAATTCTTACGCGTGTAAGAAATGCTATGGCGAGATTTCATTGGTCAAAGATGAATACACGTAAGATGATTGGTTGTTTTGGGGTTTAAATATGGGTTCTTTATATATGATTCGTCAATTTAAGCAACCCGCTAGATTCTAAGACGTATAAGATGCGATCTTACACGTATAAGATGCAATCTTACACGCATAAGATGCAACCTTACACGTGTAAGATGCCATCTTACACGGTAAGATGCCATCTTACACGTGTAAGGTTACGTACACGTATAATTTTACACGTTTTTTGGTCCACTTGGCCATTCATTACGTAGGGGAGAGCGGGGAGTGTTTGCCCTAGAGGCAGGTTTGCTCACCACGTGATTCTCAGCACTACGGCCATCGGAGATTTTGGTGATGGCAAAATTAGGTGACATATGTCATTATAAACTTCTCATATTAGCTACGCGACATATAGGAACGTGTTCATCGAACTGCAGTCAAAACAAAATTTTTTAACCAAAACGTACATTTTTCTTGCATCAATAAGTTGTTTTATCATCGATACATAACTGCAGAGGATTTTAATGGAAATCTGTATTGGGAACATATGGGATTTGTCAAAGATGTCAGTTATAAATTCGGCACTCGATTTGTATTTTGCATTTGAGTGGAGCACAAGCCGTTTGACAGCAATTTTCCAATGTGATTTTCTAAATTTTCCGAGGGGGGGGGGGCACGTGCCCCTATGACGCTACACCACTGGTATTATTTATCAATTAAAAGTAGACATAACTACTTACATACTGTTTAATTTCTTTTACTATACTTACAGCTGCCGTCATGGCCACCATAGGTGTTGTTCTACTCGCATATGTCTTGGCTTTTGGGGCCTGCAAGTCTGCGATAGCCGTGAAGTAATTCTGAACGAGGACACGTTGCGTGGTACGTGCGATGGGAAGTGCCACCATGTTACCGAAGTTCAAAACAAACATGGCTGCAAACTGATCAACAGATGTAGCCTTAATTCAGAAGGATGGAACCGCGGCTTCGTAAGATGCGATTATTGCAAATGTAATTGCGAAGATGATCCGGATCTGACAGACACAAAAGTCGAAAGTAGAATTATGGACATCACTGAGCCCGATCTTCTTGGTACTTGCACCAAAACTTGCGATAAAACTAAAGGACTGGTACGGACCAACTTTAGGTAAAGACAGTAAGCTACAGTATATCGTAACACCTTACCTGTTTCCGTTTTTATAAAGTATTCTCCGTTTTTCTAATTAAAACGAGACATATTATAGTTTATTATACAAGGATAAAAAATGGGTATGTTAAATCTAAGGCAGATGAACTCCCGCCAGACTTGCAGGGGCGTACCGGGACCACCGAGCTATTCAATTTCCCAATCGGCCGCTGAGCCGCTACTAAAATGTGACATGATCTGGTCCATGGGGGCCAAAGGCGGCAAATTTGAAATTGAGATAAAGGCAAAATTATGGACTAAAACTAAACAAAAAAATACAAGAAAAATACACATCACAAAACCTCAGAACTTAAGAACCAAGTATGATAGACCTTCGGTGTTTTCAGTATATGATAGCCTAATGTTTGTAGAAGGTAATGATTATAATAGTAATAATAATTATTATAGTAACTCAATTTTCAAAAAATGCCTCATTTTGCCCCGATGAAGCAGATCGTGTCACAAATGACTATCGGGACAAATTTCCGCGAAAATGTGCAATTTTAACACTAAAATGGATAAAACCTGGCAAAAGCAAGATGCATATATAATTTTATGTCAAGTTGTACGGCATTTCGAGCCAGTGGGCATTGTGGGTCACCCTCCGGACGCCTCTGCAGATTTGAAGGTTGTAAGAAATTAAGCTATAAGAAATGACGGAAACTTCACCTTGTTGTTCATTAATTTACGTATTTTATTATTTATTTATTTTGTGAGCGATAGGATTACATACGGTATGAGCTGGTATGAAAGACCTATATGAAAGACCTATGGTACCTATTTTTTAAGCGCTAATGTTGATTCAGGAAATGTTTTTTACCCTTTTTCGTATACCTTTGTTTCAACTATAGGGGTTGTGAAGAAGTGAGGGACTGCTACAGGCACCGTAAGGGATGGACAAGGGGCTTTGTCAGGTGCGATTACTGCAAGTGTACATGTATTAACCGGAAGTACGCCTCTAAGTATACCCTGGAAAACGTTGAATACGACATGAGTGCGGTCGCTTTGGAAGAAGGCCCACCAACAGCTCTAACGCAAACCATCATTGAGGTGGGTGTTATTATGATATTTAAATCTAGAGATTGCGATATTCCAAACGTTTTGGGCGGACCGTGCGTTTATACTGCGTTTATACGGAGTCTCGACTCCAGGCTGGGACCGAAACCATCATCTAGTTTGGACAAACAAGACATTTAGTGTCTACAGTCTACTTCAATACAACATGTTTTTGATTATGACTAATAAACCAGGTTTAACATGTCGCTTAAAATCAATTTTATTTCAGCGCCAAAAAACAAATAGCCTATTCAGGAAGATTAAGGACCACTACGTGCATATATTATGACTTTATTTTCAAAATGATACTTTTTCGTGGGGTAAATGAGTCGCGTTGCATAATCGCAAACTCTTTTTTAAACGGCTAATCGCACGTATGAATGAAGTCAGATTTTTCACACCTCATGGTTACTTATAATGATTTCTTAAAACAAAATGGCTCATAATAATAGTGAGACTCCCCTGTTCAATATCCTTGACTGTCTTGTAAAAGGGACAAATTTTGTGCAATGATTTTCTACGTTGTCCGCACGTTCATTTCGCACGTGTATGGCAAGCCAAGGGGGCCAAAAGCGTGGAACAGCTACGCGTAGCTTCTTTCTCGTTACGAGCAGCTGTTTGACCAATCAAAATAGTCAAATTTAATCACGTGGTTGGGTCGTTAGCTGCGCGTAGTATAGTTATAGGTATCCTCTTTCACAATTATTATCTTGTAATTAATTTACGGAATTAGCATAGATAACGAACGGGTAAAGGAGGCCAGCACGTGTCAAGAGAACATGTTGCTAATGCCTGGCTAAAATGACACAAAGCATATTTATTTAGTGTTTACAAGTTTACACCGTGTTTAATAGCAAGTAACTTTATACTCTGGCTGTATTAGCGGTGCAGGGGATATGAAGGGCAAACAACAACTACTACTGATGTAAAGCGCTGTGTAAAAAGATATTCTTCAGGAAAGCGATCCACATGCCACTGTAAATATGGAAAGTAAAAAGCTGTAAAATGGGTTATCATTTTTTCGGAAGGGGGGGTTCCTAAATATACAAAAGTCGGCGTCAATAAATTGCGGCCCTCACTATTTCGGCATCGAAATGTTATGACCCCCGACTTCACCACCGATAAAGACCACCGAGTCACACCGTACCCCTAGACAGGCTAAAATTGTATTGAAATCAGTCATTTTGAATGCAATAAAACATAGTGAGGGTCATCTTGTGACGCCTACTTTTGTCATTAAATTTATGACCCCCCCCCTTATTTTTCTTTCCGAAAAAAAAGTATGACCCATTTGGGATCCTTCCATATTTGATAGCCCCTAAATATGTGACAATCATCATTCTGTTCAGATATCTTTACATAGCGCTATACCATTTTTGCTGTAGTAGTTGTTGTTTGATATATTCATTTACAAAATTAACAACTAATATTTGTGAGAGAATGTTTACATCAGCTCCATTGTTTAAACACGTAAACTGATTGGTTAATAAACACTAAATAAATAAGCTTTGCGTAGCTAGCCACGTTCATTAGCAACATGTTGCCTTGACACGTGCTGTGATTTGGCCTCCTTTACCCGTTCGTTATCTATGCTAATTCCGTAATTTAATTACAAGATAATAATTGTGAAAGAGGATACCTATAACTATACTACGCGCAGCTAACGACCCAACAACGTGATTAAATTTGACTATTTTGATTGGACAAACAGCTGCTCGTAACCAGAAAGAAGCTACGCGTAGCTGTTCCACGCTTTTGGCCCCCTTGGCTTGCCATACACGTGGTGTAGAGTTTTCAGCACTGGCTAAATAGGCGATCTCGCTCCGTTACACGAGAGTGTTTTTTAATTAATAGACGGGCGTACAATTAATCACGGCGTTTGGGAATTGCAACCTCTCCACTAGTACTACCATAGGCTGGTAAGCGGTTGAAATACGTATGTTGATCCGGCAGTTTTTTGCAAGCGTAATGGGCCGCAATACCCTTACCCTACCCATAACCCTAATCATAACCTTACTGGTTAGTGGTATAATTGTCGCCCATAATGGTTTCCAAAAAGAAATTGGATGTCGGCAGATTTTATGAAGCGCCATTCGTGTAGTAATAAGTAGGCCCTACAAACATTCACATTTCTCTTCGGAACAATTGATTTCTCCGTGGAGGGTAATTATATTCAGCGCTTGTGTTGATTGGTTTGACTCATCCTGCTCTAATTCTATTTGATCATTCTCCCCCCTTGTTCACCTGTGACGCTACACTACTGTAAGTTTACTAAAAGAAGTTTTATAGAGACTCAGTGTCAACATTGTACGTACTGATCATTTATTACTATTAAATTATATTTTGCCAGAACGCGGGCGACACTGAGCAATTGGGTAAACGGGTGCTAACCTTCGCTACTACGAAAACTACCACTATGGAAATGAGCCACTCGTTGCAAGTCGGCCTCACGGTTACGGTTGGAGCAACCGCTGGAGTACCCAATGTAGCGAGCGTGAGTACTTCAGTCAGTACATCGATAACTTATGGCTTCACGTATACGGCCGGCAGCAGCGAGGCGAAAAGCGTAACGGACAGTTTGTGGGCGGAAATCGCAGTTCCGCCCATTCGTCAGTAACAGCCATTGTTACCGGTCACATCATGAAGATTGACGTTCCTTATACGGGCGACCTCGTGACCACATACCAAGATGGAACTACACAAACCAGGTACAAAGTGACGGGAGTTTACACCAACGTCGAGACGACTACGTTCCGAGTCCAGTACGAGGCAGCAAAACCTATATAATTAAAAGGCATTGAAATTATTAATATTAGTCACCAATGAGTTGGTAATTGCTCAAATTCTCTTAAATACCATTTGGAAATGGTTCATTTATTCATTTAAAAAAATCTAAATTATTCATTCCTTCTTAAGGGTACGTGCAAGATTCTGTTTTTTAATTGCTTAAAAATTACGGTCACTTGAGCCAAAACAAACAAACATAATTATCAAGTCAAGTTATTATATTTTGTAGCTTAAATTACTTTATAATTAATAGTTAATAGTCAAGTTATTATATTTGTAGCTTAAATTACTTTATAATTAATAGTTAAAACTATTATTTTGTATAAGTTATTTTAAGGTATTTCATGTTTGTATTTATGTATTATAGTGTTTCTAGTTTGTTTTTTGATTATACCTTTTGTGAGGTGAATGTCAATAAAGAATCTGAATCTGAATCTGATATAGCATGCAGGTCTCAAAAATAAACGTGAAATTCGGTTTTTCTAATTATAACAATGACGCAATAACAATGCAACAGTAAGAAAATTACATTTTGATACCAGCTCTTAAACACTGGCTTAAGGTTGGTCTGAACCCTGGAATTATGGAAACTTTCGGGCCTCATAACTTCTAAATTATTGGTCTAAAGTATATAAAAGTATACATATTTAGAATGGCAAAGACTTGATAAGTTCATATGTGAGGTCATTTTGGGCCAAAATGGCACTTTTGGCCCAAAATCCCAAAAATAACGGTTTTTGGCCCACTTCTTTTTTATGCACCGTAACAAAAAAATTCTTGGGCCAAATTTTTTTTAAATTAATTTTTAAAAACTAGATCAAAATATCTGGGACCCGTTTTTTCATTTTTTTGAATTTTGACCAATTTCACCAAAAATATTTGAAATTTGTGCCAAAATCAGGCTTTTTTATGATTTTTTTGAAAAATTAGCATTTTTTTACCATTTTTGGCGCAAATTTCTCAAAGTCAGTCGAAATTCAAAAAATGAAAAAACGGGTCCTAGATATTTTGATCTAGTTTTAAAAATTAATTTAAAAAATTTTGGCCCAAGCATTTTTTTTGTTACGGTGCATAAAAGAAGTGGGCCAAAACCGTTATTTTTAGATTTTGGGCCAAAAGTGCCATTTTGGCCCAAATTTGACCTCACAGATGAACTTATCAAGTCTTTGCCATTCTAAATATGTATACTTTTATATACTTTAGACCAACAATTTAGAAGTTATGAGGCCCGAAAGTTTCCATAATTCCAGGGTTCAGACCAAATTTAAGGGGGTATACACCCTGCCCAATTGTGTGCCTATTTTTGCATTTTTCTCAAAAATTATAGCGCATTGGTGACAAGTAAGATATGTATATTATAGGGGCAAGGACTACAACTACTGCACTGAAAATTCAGCAACTCAAGGCAAGTAGTGGTTTCCCTCATTTTTGACTGTAACTCCACAATAGCTCCGCAGTAGTTGTAGTCCTTGCTCCTATATTATACATATCTTACTTGTCACCAATGCGTTATAATTTTGAGAAAAATGCAAAAAATAGGCACAACATTGGGCAGGGTAGTACCCTCTATAAGTATTTTGTCCTACAACGACAAAAGGAAGTAAATAACCAATTTCATGTTTTCGAGTTCATTAAGCAAACAGTTACAGTCGGCTATATTTGTCAGATTTACTAAAGACTTTCCAAAATGAACAACATGAAACTGATGTTTAAACTAATACATGGTTATACTTAAACAATGTCAAATAAGAACATGTTACGGTTTATTGGTTTCAAAATATTGAAAGTCTGTCAAAATTTGTTTCCTATACTTGAGGAGGCAAGTATCCTACTCGTCATCCAATTCAATTTTTCAACGAATATGACTACACCAAACAACTTATATAATTATATGCCGATATAGTAAGGAAGATAATCAAAATATTGATAGTTAAGGGGGTACTACACCCTTGTGGTTAATTGTGACTATTTTTGCATTTTTCTCAAAAATAATAACACACTGGTAACAAAAGTTATGTATATTATTGGGGCAAGGAATCCAATTACTACACTGAAATTTCAGTGACTCAAGACAAGCGGTTCAGTATATATGATAAGAAATGAGGTACATCCTAGCGGTACCTTATTTCTTATCATAAATAACGAACCGCTTGTCTTGGGTCACTGAAATTCCAGTGAAATATTTGGATTCCTTGCCCCTATAATATACATAACTTTTGTTACCAGTGTGTCACTAGTTTTTGAGAAAAATGCAAAAATAGACACAAATTTATCGAGGGGTGTAGTACCCCCTTAACCCATCCAAAACACAGCATTTACATACATGGTCTCTCTTACCTCCTTTTGTCATGGTAAGGTAGTATAAGTGTGCCTGTGCTTGTACTTGCAGATTGAGATGAAAAATGTATAAATACTGGGCATTTCTAGTATTTTAGTTTTTTTCTTAACAGACATCTTGCATTTTGATAATTCAGATAATAATAAAGTATAGTCCAACATTATGTATCCGATTCAAGAAAAAAAACTCTGAAAAATGGGCCTGAGCCTCATGGAAGAACAGAGGACACCTTAAAACATCCACCGAATGAGTAACCCAGGCAAAAGAAGAAATCAAACAAAAACAAATTACAAAATGCACGTTTAAAAACATGTATGTATAGCTAAGTAGCATAGATAATATATAAAGCATTGTAAAAGCAAATATTGCCTCTAATTTTGTCATTTTTTTTTAGTTAATCGAGTCACAAAACCCATGGGCTATGCCATGTAAAATCCACACACCCCCTGTGGAAGATTTTGGAAACATCTTCCACAGGGGGAGTATGAATTTCAAATGGAATTAGCACATTAGGCAATTCCATTTCAATTTCATACACACTCTAAAAAGCACTCAACCTGATTCTTCCACAGAGGGAGGGTGAGTTTCAAATGGAGCTGCCTAAATGTGATCATTCCATTTGAAATTCATACTGCCCCTGTGGAAGATGTTACCAAAATCTTCCACAGGGGGAGTGTGCATGAAACTTGGTGGGTATAGTCAACATTTAGAGCCAAATTTTTGGAAGGTCATTTCGAGGTCATCCAAGAGTCAGCTGTGGTCAAATTACTAAAAACTATCGTATGGGCATGAAACTTGGTGGGTGCAGTCAACTAACAAACGACTGGTTTTCGTAATTTGACATTAGGGGAGACCTCGGATAACCCCAAAATGACCTTCCAAAATTTGACTCTAAATGTTGACTGTACCCTCCAAGTTTCATGCCCATACGGCAGATTTTACTAATTTGACCTCAGATGATCCCTGGATGACCCGGGTGACCTTGATCCACTAACCAATACAAACTTGTTCTGCCTGGGGTCAAGATACACCCATCCACCAAGTTTGAGGAACGTGCGACCCCTAGTCTCCGAGAGTGACCTTGACCCACTAACCAATACAAACTTGTTTGTCCCATCAAGTTTCATGCACATACAACAGTTTTTAGTAATTTGACCTCAACAGACCCTTTGATGACCTCGGATAACCCCGAAATGACCTTCCAAAATGTTGATTTTACCCACCAAGTTTCTTGCCCATACGACAGTTTTTGCTAATTTGACCTAAAATGACCCCTTGATGACAGACAGAGCAGAGACAGATTCCGGTGAATTATAGTAAGACTAGGCGGTTACCCGTATTTGTCGGTTTTCGGCTGGGCGCGATAACCTGGCTGATGGTGACTGTACCCACCAAGTTTCATGCCCATCCGACAGTTTTTACTAATTTGACCTCAGATGACCCCTAAATGACCTTTCCAAAATTTTGCTGTGAATGGTGACTGTACCCACCAAGGTTCACCTAATTTGACCTCAGATGACCCCTGGTGACCTCGAAACGACCTTCCAAATGTTGATTGTACCCAACACGTTTCATGCCCATACGTCAGTTTTTACTAATTTGACCTCAGATGACACCTTGGTGATCTCGGCTGACCTCAAAATGACCTTCCAAAAATTTGGCTCTAAATGTTGTCTGTACCCACCAAGTTCATGCGCATACGACAGTTTTTAGTGATTTGACCTGTGATTACCCCTGGGTGACCCCGGATGACCCCAAAATGACCTTCCAAAAATTTTACTCTAAATGTTGAGTGTACCCTCCAAGTTTCATGCCCATACGACAGTTTTTACTAATTATTTTTTTACTAATAGTTTTTACTAATAATTTATTTATTTATTTAATTATATTGGTTAATTCAGCTATATTGAATTCAAATATTTTGTCTGCTAAGCTTTATTTTGAACTCTGTGAGCCTATACAAAACCCCTACAGGATCATATGGGGGTAGGAATTAAACACACTCCAAATTCACTTAAAACCAGGTGGTGTATGACGTGCAGTCCCTAAATTCAGTAAATTTTCATCGTCAACCGTGTAATTGAATGGGATTATTTTGAAATTTTAAAACGCTTGAAATATCACAAACAAATAGGCCTATGTTGATAAATAATATAAATACAAGCTAAAACCGTTGGGGTTCGATAATGAACCCCACAAAACTAACTGAGTATATGGAAAATGCCATACGGCCGGGCGGTTTCACGAGTTGCCGGCGCGATCATGTCATCCGCCGCCTGCTTAAAACATGAAATTAATTGTCTGGGCCTAAGGATCACAAAAATGTAAAATATGAGCGAGTAGGACATATATTTACCAAGTTATGAGGCTCAACAGGTCCGTGGTCAATTTGTTATTCATGAAAAATTAAAGTTGCTCGAGTTTCGTAAAATGGCGGCTATCTGTTCCTCAAGTTCAAGGGTTCAGAAACTGAATAGTTTTTACTATCTAAATGATGTAACATTCAGAAGATAGATGATTAAAATACAAATGCCATTGAATCCTTCATATCTTTTAACTCTTTTTGCGTAACATAATATATAGACATTACAGATAGTGCAAACTATTCTTTTTCTGAAACCTCTAAGCTAGACGAACAATTATCTGTCTCAATTTTTACATGATCCATGCACAACGAGCAAATCGACCTTATACCTTTTTGTGCCATGGGGGGTGTTTTTGAAGGTCACGTTCTTAATATACTACCTGGCAGACAACAGATTCGAGTTCAGCATAGCCTACCCAATAAGTTGGTTGCCAACTTTTACGTAAACTTTTGGAACTCGATTTTCCTAAATAGAACCAGTCTATAAACGTGGGTACTTTTAAAGGTATACAAATTCTCAAAATTCAATGTAGCCAGTACTTAAGTTCAAATAAATATTTGTTAAAGTTTAAATCAATAGCAGCTTGTCATCTAGTCATATTTTTAGTCACAAATTAATTAAATACAGCTAATTAAATACATCTTGAGATATTGGGACCCCCTTATACATTTATGCGCATTAAGTAACCATTTTATCTCTCCATTACGCGACGATACAAACTTGCTGCCAGTGTGCGTTTTCCGGATCCAGGGAATCCACTCAATAAAAATTCCTTTAAAAGGAATAGGGTGGGCAAATGAAAAATTGTCAAGAGAAATGAAAGAATGAGTAAGTCAAGTTCACAATAAATAAAAATTCCTTTAAAAGGAATAGGGCGAGCAAATGAATTGTCAAGATAAAGGTGTAGTTCCATATTGATAAGTCCAAGTAAAATAAAAAACATGTTTCACGTCCAGGTTTTTGAAAAAAAGTAGAAAGAGGGTCCTTTTTATTTTGTATCGCAGAATCGATGTAAATACCCATATTTAGAGCTATTTTAGCGTGCACAATAATGCCTGCAAAAAGGAGGAGGCCTCTTTTTATTTGTTGTTCTGACGGGTAGGCCCCCTCTAATGATCTCGAAACCTTCCAAATTGTTTCTTGTATATTGAGAAGGCTATAGAAAGCATCTCAACTCCCTAGACATAATTTTTTAAAGTTATAACTGAATTGCAAAATATAAAAATATAATTGAAGAAACCTCCAAAAAGGAGGGAGGGACGTGAAACATGTTTATTTTTGTATTTGGCCTAATGCAGTATTACTTCGATTATCACTTGTCATCATTAGCAGAGGAGTGAAATTTTGATTGAAAGAATTAAACTAAGGGACGCACCATTTGATACTGAGAGGGGGGGTAGGAAGTTGGGGTCGGGGAAATTTTTTTATTTTTTATAGTTGGTGGGGAAAGTTTTTTTTTTGCTCATGAAGTGGGTGAAGTTTTTTTTTTTTTTTGAAAAACTTCCTACCCCACCCTGAGAATCTAATGGTGCATCCTAAGAAGGTTTGTGTTTGAAGTTATATAAATAACGAACTAAGAGCAATCGAATTAGGACAACAAAATAAAAACCCACACCATAGGACTGTACGGTAAAACATGTACCAACAGGCTACTTTTTAGTCACCCACCTTTGTAGGACTACACAACAAAATAGCCTTCCACCATAGGACTTTGCGGTAAAATATTTAGAGGAGTATGCCAATTAAGGCCAAGTAAAAAAAATGTATATGTCCGGACTTTTTCAAAAATTGGTGAGGGAGGTCCTTATTATTTGTTATCGTGTTATTGTTTTACCATTCATTTCTGTGTAAAATTGCAATGGCAAATGTTTGTCAACACATCATAAAATCGGGAGGCCCCTAATATTTTTGTTATTTCCCCAAAGCCCTACCCCTAGCTTGAAGAAAGTGTTTGCAATGTGTTTATAAATGATAACCAAGAACTTCTAAACATGTCATTTCATCACAACAATTTTATAAACAAAGTAAGGAAGCAAATAGGAAAAATAACTAAAATATTTGAAAATCTCCAAAAATCGGAGAGGGCGGGGACGATATACACGTTATTTACTTTACTTGGCCTAAACAATGAATCACCACTCATGACTCGAGGTCAAAACCATTATGTAAATAAGATAATGTTTGCATGCGATGTCAAACAAGGAAATGTTGACATAAATTAATTGACTGTTTGGTTTTCACGATGCTATTAATTTAGCCCAAAGATTAGGAAAACTAGGAATATAAATATAATAAATAATAAATTTTGGATTTATAAAGCGCCTTTCTCCAGATCTTAGAGGACTCAAAGCGCTGTAATTTCGCTGCAATGATGAATCATCACAATCAGATCGCATCAACTAGGTTGCTGCCGAACGGCGCACACCTATCCGCATTTAGATTGTAACATCCACCAATTTTCTGTGCAGCTCCCCAAATTCCATTGGGTGAAGGAAGTTTTTGATAACCAAACAACTAATCAACTAAGGAAAACTGGTGAACTGGTACTGTTCAAATAAAAACATCTGCAAATCTTGCTGCAATTTCCAAATAGTATTTCTATTACTTAAATAATTATTTTTGTTATTTCTTTTAATACAAACACATTACTGCCTATGACGACTTTATCGTATTACTTACATATCAAAATCAAGTAATAATTACAAAACTCGCCGTAAACTATCACCTCTGTGGGTGTTTGGGATATAACCGGCACGAATATTTTCTCAACACTGCGGCATGTGAAAAAGTAGGTCAATAGTCAGAGAATACAGGGTGGGTGCGGCACGCCGCACCCACCCAAAAAGATCTTTCTTTGCCAACATATATGACCAAGACACATACATTCGTTATTATCTAATCACACCACCTGAACACTGTATTATTATTCGTATTCTTCTCATCTTTCCTGGTATACTGAGCATATTCGATATATTCGAGCACTACTTTCTATTCCAGAAAAATACAGCACTGAGTTTATAGGAACAGTAAAAAAATATTATCCTGTTTTGCCAAATAAAACATAGCTAAATCCTAATCCTTTAGTTCATTTGGCAGACCTTGATAATATCTTTTAATCCCAAAAAATTAATGCTGTATTTTTCTGGAATGGAGAGTCATCGGTAGCCATTGCATTATATGGCACAATGTATATCTATAAACTTGTTTTGGCGGAGTCCAATAGTCTATTAAATAAATTAAACTCCAATTAACGTTAAAACTATAGGAGAACAGGTCATTGGCGAGTTAAAAAATAGGCGAGTTAGAAAAAGGCGAGTTAAAATGGCGAGTTACCCCCTGCAGTGTTTTCCGGAAAGTCCACGTGGCAAGTTAAAATGGCGAGTTACCCCCTGCAGTGTTTTCCGGAAAGTCCACACGGCGAGTTGTGAATTTCCGGAAAGTCCACACGGCGAGTTGTGAATTTCCGGAAAGTCCACACGGCGAGTTGTGAATTTCCGGAAAGTCCACACGGCGAGTTGTGAATTTCCGGAAAGTCCACATGGCGAGTTGTGAATTTCCGGAAAGTCCATGTGGCGAGTTGCAAAAATGCAGTTTTGGTCAAAATTCAAAAATGATTATTTAAAAAATTGATACCATTAATGTATTCTTTGACTCATGTCCGTTCCATATTATACTTTATCATATAAATAGATATCAGCCTTGATTTTAAATACTGCAATCAATAGTTATTACAAATACCATTAATACTGTACAAATTTGCCTAGGCATTATGTGTTTTGACTTTGGGACATACAATTTGATTTTTTTTTCTGTGTGTGCAGTATGTCCTAACTAGTTTTTGATGGTAAAAACAAAAGGATTTCAGTATCAGTAGAATGCACAGTGACCGCCACTCAGATGTTGATGAAAATGTATTTGTATGATTTTTTATTTCAAGAGTAGTGAGATATGATTAGGTTTCTTTTATATTAGTGGTTGCTTGTATATCCGATTATTCATGGTACATAAAATAGTTGAGTAATCAATCAATTGACTGATTATGTGTTGTGCCCCTTTGTGTTGTGTTTTTTTAAAAGTGTTAAAAAGTTTTATGACTTTTATTTGTATAACTTTTTCGGATTTTATTTATACTAGAAGAAGAGGGCAGCCTATGCACAGGCGAGAGTAGCACTGTCTTTATATATTAATTCCCAAGATCATTGCAAGCCCGAGAGAAATATATGATAAATGGAAACTAATTTTGCTGATTTTGGACTAGCAGCTTAAAAAAACCCAGTACTTTTAAGTACACTGTGACATTTTTAATTCACTGTTGGAACTTCATCATAGTCTTGCTGTAACTCGCCACCGGGACTTCATAGTGTTACTGTAACTCGCCACTGGGACTTCATAGTGTTACTGTAACTCGCCACTGGGACTTCATAGTGTTACTGTAACTCGCCACTGGGACTTCATAGTGTTGCTGTAACTCGCCACTGGGACTTCATAGTGTTACTGTAACTCGCCACTGGGACTTCATAGTGTTGCTGTAACTCGCCACCGGGACTTCATAGTGTTACTGTAACTCGCCACTGGGACATCATAGTGGGAATATCTAAAAATAGCCTGACTCTGTGGGGGATAACTCGCCTTTTTAACTCGCCTTTACCTAACTCGCCCATATTGTAACTCGCCTAAAACATGCTCTCAAACTATAGTGATAAAACGAACCTATATAAATTTATGCACAATGTTTCGTTGGCTCCTAAAATACGTTTTGACTTGAAGGACGAAAGTGCAACAAAACGTCTGCCTCAAAATTGATTTGATATTTGAATCTTTTTGCATACAATTCGCACGTCATACATTTAATTAAATCGTTGTAATTAAATTATACAAAAGAAAGTAATTGAATTAGAAGATCGATGTACATTTACAAATAATTACACCTTTCTTGTGGTAATGGAATTCCATTACATTGACATGATGGAGATGTATTCAAATAGCAAAATGTTTCTTTTCAATATAGACCTATATTTGAATTTTCTGAACATACTAACCCTTAGCATGCTCAGTTGACATGATTCTCATTCAAGTAGTCCGACGAGTAGGACCTGTTTTTTCTTAGTTTACCAACTATACTCTAACCCTACTCTAACTCTGATCGCTCAAGAAAGATTAACTACAAAAATCCACTAACCGTCCCTCCCGCGTCCCTGGGCGGCGCGGTCATTGGACTTTCGCGAGCGATTCGTCTTTCTTGTGCCATGTGAGATAGTGATCATAGTGTGAAATGTGTATAGTCTGGTAACTTAGAAAAAAAGGTCCTACTCGTCGGACTACATTCAAGGAATAACTTTATGCCCAATCAGATATCCCCATACACTGAAAATAAAGATTTAATAATTCGTCAAAACAAGTGGTCTAATTTGACAAATTAAAATGAAACAAAATATTAAACCATTCAAGATAAAAATGCTGCAAGGGGTGGGGGAGAAAGTTGTATGGTTTATTGTATGATGTAATTTACCAAACACGCAAAATCCATTAAAAGGTTTCATCAAATGACCTGCAATGACTTTTAACAAGTTCGACATGTTACTTGTACGACATGTCATGTAGACAATTATTATAATATTATTTTAAAAGGGCATTTCGTGATCCACAGCATCACCCCCCACTTTTCTCAAAAAAAGTTGAGATTTTTGTATTACTGGAAACCTCTGGTTACATAATGTTATAGTCACTTATACAAAAAAATTCTTGCAGATTAATTCGTTTAACAAAGATATCGTCAATGCAACACATTGTCTATGGAGCAGTGTAATACACATAATCATAGCTAATCATGCATAACTCGCAAACGCAAAATCGGAATCAACTGAAATTTGGGGAATAAGCTTTTTTCGTGGATATCTACTGAAAAATGTCATAAAAAGAGGATGCTAGGATCACGAAATACTCCTTTAAGTATAAAGATTGTTATTTAAGATAGCGTCTTCAATTCGTATTTACTACTGCCATGGGATGCACTCGCCACCTGTGTATGTGTGCAATGATTGATTGACTATACGAAACCCAAGGCGAAACCACTCTTTTCAAAGACACTAATCTTACAGGTGCAACTTCACGTTGTGAGTGATCAGAATGAAGTGAATTTTTTTTAAATAGAATTACGATTCAGGTCTTTATCCCTGCCATTTGATAATATATATATATATATATATACAAATTCAAAGTATAGACCTCTGGCAAGGCAACCGTTACTTAAACCGAATACCCCCACTTAATCAGTTTCACGGTTTACCCAATGATCGTAAGTGAGGGTATTCCGTGAAACTTTAAGTAACGGTTGCTACAGAGGTCTATACTTTGAATTTGTTTCTATTGCTCACCTGTAATGGGTTTGAGCACTCTAAAATTCCAAAGTTAGTCACTTGTAAAGTAAACTTGTTATATATATATATATGTATATATGTGCAATGCAGAGTCGGGGGGGGGCATTGGGGAGAAAAATTAAATTTTGGGGGGGGGGGGAAAATCGACAAAATATTTGCACAACATTGCCGCAAAAAGCGGAAATTTACGTAATTTGGGGATTTTTTGCCTCAAAACTGGGAGGGGGGCAAGACAAATATTTGGGGGGGGGGGGAAATGCCCCATTGACCCCCCGTAGCGCCGCCACTGTGCAGAGGAACGGCGTAACGTGTTGTGCAGGGCAACCCATCGTTATTGTAATTCAACTAATCCTGTCACATCACTACTTCTATGGAGAATATGTCAAAATCAGAAAATGACCCTGAATAATACCGTATGGACACCACACATGTCCATCTGTCAATTTCTCCAATCTTACTTGGATTCTTAGAACTCGTTACTACAGACCTGGGCCTTTCTTATTAACTTTATTTTTTTTTAAACAACAACGACAACAACTAAACGCAGTATTACGTGTCAAGGTCCAATAATTATTTGTTTGAATGCACTTCATAGTCTATAGAGACAAGAAGAAAAATCAGCAATCTGAAGAAGGGAAGCGTGTTGTATTCACATCCTGTTTTTTGACGGCGTGTGTCCTGGTTGTAAAATGGTCGTGTTTCTAAATGGTAAAAACTATGGTGAGCTGAACGAAATCAAATTTAACTTTTATTTTATAGCTTCTTAAAACTTCTTGAATAACCTATAGTCACATCATCTCATGTTATTGACAAATTATCAGTGCAAATGGAATTTTATGTACATTTACCAGCCCTTGATTTTTAATGAAGGACACGCCACGCCGGCATTAAAAAAAAGGATGCCGAAACAACATGCTTCCCTTCTTTAGATTGTTGATTTCTCTTCCCATCTCTGAAGAGCTTTGTTGCAAAACCCTTACATCCACTTTTGACTTTTTGAGAAAAACAGCTTTTTTTAATTGTGCAAGTATTACTTGTTCGATTTGATTCAATTTGGGATTGGATAAAGTGTTGATGAATAGAAACTAAAAGAATAGGTTTGGGACAAATTTCAAGGCTTCCTATTTATTTTATTATTTCTTTTATATCGCACCTTTTGTGGATGTAAGGGGTTTTGCAACAAAATAAATTTACCCCTTTTCTAGAAACCACCTTTGCAATCAAATTTGAGCCCATTTGTTTGCACTACATTATGTAACTTGACTAATGCTTTGAAAATCAAAAAGAAAAATTGAAATATCTCATTTATTTTTTAATTATGAATTTTTAATTAAATTCGGGAAAATGGCATTTTTTGGGTATTTCCGAAGCTACACCTTTTGTTAATTAAAATGATTTTTTCAAACATAGTGACCCAAAAACAGTTCCTTTTGGTTTTAATAGGTAAAGAACATTCCAGGCTACCATTATACATCAAAAAATTTAAAACAAAACAATTGTATATTCATTTTAAGTTCAAATTTTCGGAAATTCCCTAAGATTTCCCAAACGGGAAATATGCGATAACTCCGGAAGGGAAGGTAGTATGAAGGTCAAACAACCACCAAAATGTGTATTTTTACCCACACTATAATATTATGCCAATAACTCAATTTGGCCAAAAGTGGATGTAAGGGGTTTTGAAACAAAGCTCTTCAATTTTGTTTCAGTAGACATCAATCACCCGATCCAAATTTTTAAAACTTGGGAAAATGTTTTAATGTAAGAAAAAACCTGATCCTAATTTGCAAAAGAATATACCGAGTCTAATTTTCGAAATTCGAGATTTTTTTCTTTCAAAATGTTTTCATTCGGAATGATAATGAAATGTTTTTAATAGTTACTGTAAGAGCAACTTGGCCCAGTAGATAAGGTCTTTGACGCTTGTGCAAGAGGTCCCCGGTTCAATTCCCGGTGGAGGCAAATATCAAAAAAAAATTACCCTCTCTCCATTACTGCATTTGAATTGTGTGGCAGATTCAGTGAATGACAAAGATCTCGCAGTCAGGTCCGATCAGGGCAACACCTGACTGTCTGTGTCCACTGGACACCCTACCCTGTGGTCATGACAAATGTCATAAAAAGGATGCTAGGATCACGAAATACTCCTTTAAATAAATACCAAAAAGAAAACATTTATCTAAACTCACAGTGATCTAAACTGGTTTAGATCTGGATTGATACACTGCTCTGTAAATTGGCCAGAACACATGGAACGCGTTCATTAATGTAACGGTTTTTTAACACATGACACGTGTTCAACTTATTTAGAGAACACTAGTGTGAACACCTAGGAGACGTGTTCATAAGATACAGTTGAACACATGACACATGTGTAATAAGTGTTCTAAAATTTAATCTTTTTACAAATGTAATGCTGTATAAAAAAAATCAAAAATACAAAACACATTATATTTTCTGACCGCTGCTACTTAAGTGGTGAAGGATATACAATGTACAAAGAATATTATTTTGTTTTCTTAATGTAAATCAAATGGTTCGTCTTATTACGTATTATACGATGATACTTTGAAATCCTTTGGGCTAAGTAAGAATAGATACATTATGCAAACTCGCATGGGAAATTATTGAATTCTATACTGCTAAGAATTTAACAAACGTTTTCGAACTAAGGCGAGTGGGATTGCAGACCGAATAAGCCATGTTTGTCAAGTTTTAGTCATTTTTCTAGAAAACCTGCGATTCTGGTAGTGATCACTAAACTAGAATGACTGAAATGTATCATTTGCAATGAAGGCCTATTATAACGCCCATGGCAAGTTTTGAGCATTTTCCGTCTCCCAATAAAAACCATGTATACATGGGGCGGAAATGATACCCCATATGTGATACACCACGAATGAGCCGTAAATGTCCTCAATTGTATTCTGAGTTACAATGTAAAATGGGCATGAAGGTCATATTCATAGGTATTTCAATTTGGTGCTACGTGTATCTCATTAAATGAGGTACACGTAGCACCAAATTGAGGTACCTATGAATATGACCTTCATGCCCATTTTACACTGTAACTCAGAATACAATTGAGGACATTTACGGCTCATTCGTGGTGTACGGTCACATATATCAAGCCTTGGGATCTCTTTTAGAACCCACACCCTTCACCATGTTCATCTTGTGTATCAGCTTTATTTGTCTCAATAATTAATGCAAACACCGCTAAGTCATGCTCTCCTCCCACCCACCTTAAGCCAAGAGAATATAATCGCGTTTCAATAACAAATGTACAATTTATATGGGAATTGTTGAGAACATATCTGATAAGAAATGATATCGTGTTACGATTTTATGAATACAAAAGTGATGATATTTGTCACAAAGCTTAAAAAACATATGAATACAAAAGTGATATTTGTCACAAAGCTCAAAATAAATATGAATACAAAAGTGATACTTGTCAGAAAGCTTATCACTGAATATTATTGGCTATACATAGCGTGGGCTGATTGAAATAAATGTTTCTTATTCTACAAAGAAAAATAGCAAGGAAGCGTTATAATAAACATTTTGTATTCAGAAAATAAGGGAGAGCGTGGCCTAATGGTTAGGGTACTTACCTTTGGTGCACGAGGTCCTGGGTTCAATTCCCGGCAGTGGAGATTTGCTAGGATATTAAATTTCCCCATGGTTTATTTAGAATTGGGTAAATGGATCATGAAAGTAGGGGCCTACCCCGTCCTTCGGAGGGCACGTGGGAGAGCGTGGCCTAATGGTTAGGGTAGGCCTACTTGCCTTCGGTGCATGAGGTCCTGGGTTCAATTCCAGGCGGTGGAGATTTGCTAGGATATAAAATTTCCCCATGGTTTATTTAGAATTGGTTAAATGAATCATGAAAGTACCCCGTCCTTCGAAGGGGACGTTAAACCGTTGATCCTGCGTACAGAGAGCCATACCTGTACATGTAGCTCTCAGTCAGTTTTGAAAAGAGTAGGGTGTTAACCTCTGACTTTTCCCACGCAACAGAGGCTTTATTGGGTTCTACATGGTTGTCAAAAACCCGAACAAATCCAATCAAAAACAAAAACAAAACAGACAAATGTATTAAACAAAACAAACAAAAACCTACATGAAATTTGTTTCGAAAAAACATAGTGTTTTTTTAATACGTGGAATTCCACATGCCAGAGAGCGCGCATATTTGTATGGTCCATATTCATTGGCCAATCATGTAAATTACTATTATACAATCAAGACCTTAAAAATTAACAATAATGTATTGAAATATCCCCAAAATGGAAGAGAGTATGCTCAAAATAGAAAAATTCTTACATAAGACTACTTTATACGCACTATTATGATCAAGGCATTTCAATATATTAAAGTTAGCAACTCAGTATTTTAAACTGTTGCGATTTGGTAGTTCACAGCATCTTGCGAATGGTAGTGAGCTTTGGCAAAAATTGCATTGATCATTTCATAGCGAGTGTGTTGTCAAAAACCCGAACAAATCAAATTCAAATATTACAGAT
This sequence comes from Amphiura filiformis, assembly GCF_039555335.1. NCBI lineage: Eukaryota > Metazoa > Echinodermata > Ophiuroidea > Amphilepidida > Amphiuridae > Amphiura > Amphiura filiformis. Next base: position 51,350,873 of record NC_092642.1, on the reverse strand, counting down.
ATACTTTTGTAGGTCTTGTGGTTCTTGAGTTATGTTGTAAAGAGAGCTGAAACAACAACACTTTTGTAAAACTATAACTCATTAACAACAATAAATTAAGCACGTTTTCAAAGTATATAATTAGTAGAATGACCTTTTGCAAAACATCAAAGTGTTATTTTTCAATAATATATTGATTTAGAATGAAAATCGATGCTTTATTTTGGCTGCTTCGACCAAAAATACCCCGTCTACCCTTAAGACGAATGGTGCGATGTCCTTATAATGAGCCAAAGATGAGCAAGCAGTTGTTCCTTGCATAACTAATATTTATGAGAAAATGTCCTTCGAAAGCGCTAAGAAAGATAAGCGTTCTATGAGCATGCACTTAGTGATGAGATACTTCATCATGATACTACAATCCTGGGACCGTGCCATCCCTGATGAACGAGCTGATTAAATAAAATAAAAACTCCATTAAAAGGGAGAACCCGCGAGTGAATGGGTCCTTCAAATGTGTAAATTAACTTTGTCAAGTTTGAGACCACATGGAATGATCTTTGGGCTATCTTTTAGAATACCCTACCATTTTTTTACATTCACAGTGTATGTGTATGGGTCGTTCATAAAATATGCCATTGAAAATCTGCAGTGGTAGGGTATTGCACAGGGGATGATTTAAGCACTACCCAACACCCCACTGGGTTAGGGGCGCACCATTAGATTTCCAGGGGGGGGCATGGGAGTTTTTGAAAAAAAACTTCGCTCACTAGTGAAAAAACAAAAAAACTTTGCCCACTAGTGAGACGAAAAAAAAAAAAATTTTGCCTCACTGATGAGTAAAAAAAAATTTCCCCACCCAACTTTGTATTAAAATGTACATTAAAATCGGCGGCGAAAAAAAAAATTCTGCCTGACCCAAACTCCCATGCCACCCCTGAGAATCTAATGGTGCGTACCTTAACTGTGCAGTAGGTGAGTAATATGACACCACTGCTCTGTTATACTGCATAAAAGTACATGGTTAAATTTGTATTTGTACAGTTATATTTTCATTAAAAACACTGTGAACATGTTGGTCGATTTCACATTTTATGTTATCTACAGAAGGTGTGAATTATCTTTTAACACACATCAATTTTGTTCTGAAATCGACCAAGTAATAATGACACACACAAAATTCTAAAACAACAACTTTTGCACAGAGTTCAATGGGATTTGAAAAGTAAAGTGGCAGGTGAAACTCTAGTGATAACACTTTTGCAGTGCATGATGGGGCTTCCTTAAATCATCCTCTGGGTATTCCAAAATCCGATCTTTGTAATGACCCTGAAGACGAGTACAATATGTCCAAGAAATGTACCATGCAGAGTTAGATTGAATAAACTTGATGAAATGCAAGGCTGCATCACCACAGGCAAAAAGGTAACACGACTAAAGGAGCCATAAAGCCTTAGAATGTTCCGAGGAAACCTTAAAGGGAGGAGATCATGGAGATGGTGCAGCTACACTGCAAAAAATATCTTACTCAACAATGAGTAAAAAGGTCACAGCTCAACAGTTGAGTAAAAAATTACTCAATGTTGAGTAATCTTTTACTCATTTGTTGAGTTGTGACATAATATGAGCTCAATGTTGAGCAATTTTTTACTCAACTGTTGAGCTGTGACCCTTTTACTCAGTGTTGAGTAAAATATTTTTTAAAGTGTATCGAGGATGTGCAGTTCCATGCATGACAGAGAGAGACGATACCGATAGCGTCCGATTTGTTAAACAGTGAAAAAAGCCGTTTTCGTCTTGGCGCTAATCGCGCTCGCAGAATCGCGAGAAGCACTTCACGTGTTCAGTGCATTTCATATTCGGACTACCGGCGTGTCGGACTAGCGCAGAGTGTCGGACTAGCGGCGTGTCGAACTAACGCCCTGTAGGCCTACCCAACGGTTCTTGAGTTATACAGAAAAGGTCAAAGGTCATATTAAGCCCTTTTGGCAATGTCGCCAAATTATGCACCCTTACCAAAATACGAGACCTATGTTAAAACAAATTGAACACATTGAATTCATACTGGACTTGCTAGAAATGCTTGCATTACTTCACTTTTGGCAAGCAAATTTCATTTAGAACATTATGAACAGTGCGAGTTAGAATTATTGTATGACGGACAGTCGCGCACTTACAATGTTAATGTCTCCAAACATACCAAAGTGTGATTGTTGTTGTTGTTGTAACAGCAAATTTGAAATTTATACCTAAAGCAGATTGCATTTCAAGTCTTACTGTGATAAATAGGCTATCCTTAGTTATGTAAGAGATTGTTTACAATACCATTTCAAAAAACCGTTTATTATTACAAAATGCTGGGATTCCCCAGATATCATAATGCACTATGGCATCCCGGAAAAGCGGAAAGAGGCTCAATTCCTTAAAAGGCTTACATAATAACACCCGAGCACAGAGGAAGGCCTCAGTCGCCATTACAGATTATGTAGCGGAGGACAATGACTAACTCACCGTAGAAGTGATAATATAACAGTTAACTATACATAGTAATATGATTTTTCAATATATCGTACTGCACTAGTACGTTCACGTGGTACCTCTGCATTGCAACAGCAAAAACAGGGATTGTAAGGGAACAGGGAAATACCTGGAATGTAAATAGAATATTTATATTATGCTCATGACTCGCACCTGTAAGATTATAGTATTTTTTGAAAGAGCGGTAATTGTTGACATACACAGGTGGTGAGCCTGCTTGTATAGTGCAAGGCGATATATTCAAAAAATGTTTTAACCTATTCCTTTGGCAGTTAATCCTGTTGCATCATCACTTCTCCGGCGAATTGCTGGGAAGACGCGAGCATCAAAGACAGAGAACAAAACAGAAATAGAAGGTACCGGTACATAAAAAGAAGTGAGTTGGATACGGAAAAAGGGGGCCAACTCACTAAACCGAGATGAAGGAAATCACTTCTATACCGCAATTTATGACCAGCTCATAAAACCCAAAACAGCACCATCAACGTCGAGCTTCAACAGGAAAGAGATGAGGAGCCCAGAGGAGGATTGGGAGAATTGGTCAATTAATTTGAGAAAGTGCTACGATGACGTCAACGTCATTGTAAGCCCGTGTGTTTGACATCATTTTACTTAATATTGACCATTTTACTTGGATTTGTCTACAATTTTTTTTCCATTTTTTTCATGGATCATTGGTACGAACATTTCATTTGACATTCAAAAGAATACATCATTGCTATTAACACTGCTTCAGTAGTTGGCGTTAATGCTTTGCGTGACCAGATTGTGGCACGATCGTAACACATCGTGTTTTCTACCTTGCATACATTGTAGGGCCCATCACCAAAATATTCGTATTTCATGGTTTGAGTTGAATTGCATCAGCGATTGGATTCTAGCACAGATCCTGGAAAGAAAAGCAAAAAATGTGTAGTCTACTGGACCATAAAATAGTACACGACTTTTGTGGTGGTAACCATGGGCGTCAATCCCGGGGGGACAGGATGTACGTGTCCCATCTTTTGGCAAAATGACACATTTTATGTTCTTTTCAGCTACTTTTTGACAATTTAGGTCGTATGTCCCCCCCCACACTCACATTTCAAACCGGATTGGCGCTAATGGTGGTAGCCACCACCAAGACCAATTACCGCTGAACAAAATATCACTGGGTTTATGGGGAAAATATGAGCTTTCAGCCAAAATCTGCATTTCCATGGGGTGGGGTGGGTGTGTGTGTGTGTGGGGGGGGGTGCATGGGCGAAGCTCTGATCAAGCATATATTTTGTACTTTGTGTATAACTTAGCATGATATGGACATACAGAGGATGATTTAAGCACTTCCCAGCACTCCACTAGGAGCTACTAGGGTCAACTTGCGGTTAGCAGCTGTATGAGTGACTATGACACCACTGCCCGGGACCACTGCATAAACGTGTATGGTTAAATTTGAATTTGGACTGATATATTTACAATAAAAACACATTCAAAATGTCGGTCGATTTCACATTTTATGTTATCTACAGACGGTGTGAATTATCCTTCATGCATACATCACTTTAGATCTGAAATCGTCTAAGTAATAATGACACACGGGCAATTCTAAAACAACATCTTTTGCACAGACTTCAATGGGATTTGAGAAGTTAAGTGGCAGTTGAAACTCGCATGATAACACTTTTACAGTGCATGATGGGGCTTCCTTAAATCATCCTCTGATGGACATGCATGGTATTGGAGTTCGTCCCTTACGATCATCCATCATTCGAACATAATAAAGGTGTAAATGATGATGTTTCAATAACAAGACATATCTCGTGTTTGTACTTTGAACTCATTAAAGCTACATGGCTATAACAACTACGTCTTCTTCGGCAGGTAAAATACTATTTCAGTAATATCATATGGTCCTTGTATATACCTAACCTGAATTTTAAAATAGGTTTATTCCCAGCAAACAAACAACGTTTCACTAAAACATTTAAATGTTGGGTTATATAAAGGTATATGACATGTTATTTTTGAGATTAACTAACAAGCAGCAATTTCCAGCAATTTGATAGATTTTAAGCTTACTTAGCAGATTTGTTGGTTATTTTTGGCGATTTTAGAAAATTTGAAACAATTTGGTAAAATTTACCTCGATTTGCTGTAATTTTATCAAAATGTAACAAAGCCCGATCACAATTAGCATAATTTCAGGAAATTTAGTGTAATTTCCAGTAATTTTGTGCAATTTCCCGTTAATTCTCATGTGACATGGGGCCTTTTTAAAAAATGTCACATCTCTACCCTAATATCATGTTATTTAGGCTTATAAAATATTCGCATTCGTTCTAAATTAAAATTAACACCTGCATCCGACACGTGCACATTACAATTACCGTGACTGTTGTCATTACTGTGCCGTCGCTGCTGGCTAATTCTGTGGCCACAAACATGCGCGTATTTTTTGGGGGGGCTTTGGGTGCGCGAGACCCCGGGGTAAAAAGCAAGGGAGGCCAAAACGAAGGGCGGCCAAAACGAAGGGCGGCGGAAGAAGATGGGGCGACAAAAACAGGGGCGGCAAAAACGAAGGGGCGGCAAAAAAAAATTAGTAAAGAAAAAAGGGGGACAATTTGAAAAAGTACAAACAATTTTGAAAAAATTGTACTGTACATCAAGATGTGTTGCTTTTAGGGCACTAGCGCCTAAAGACCTTTTTTTTTTTGCTCTTCACTTTTTCAAACAACCGAAAAAAAAATGGGTCAACCTTTTCGGGCTGTTGGGGAAGGCAGGGGCGGCAAAATTGAATTTTCTCCAGCTCCCCGGGGTAGGAGCGGTCACGGTACGCCACTGACAAAAAAAAAAGTGGGCGTCTGCTGCGAACGAAATATATTCTGTCGGTCCGTGTCACGTCACTTCCGGTTGATGATGCGACTCACGGTCGAGTGAAAACATTCGATTTTTGTTGATGATTTCTGTCATTGGTGTTATGTAAATTTCGATCGCAAATAGTCAGTGGAATCAAACAACCGTTTCTAAGTCTTCAGAGTGGAAGAAACTTACTTGATTTACCGTTTATATACTGACAAACTTAAAATTAAATTCAATGGTCGAGTGTTGTTTTTCCGAAATTGAGGGTCACTCCAGCAACATCGCTATGTAGCCTCCTTCACAGCCGGTTTCTGTTGTTCACAACAAACCGTGAGCCACATGCAGTTTGGGCCCGAGACTAGAGATAGCCCGGATGTTAGACTGGCCCCCAGTCTCGGTCGGTTCCATCTCTGGATAATGTAACAATAAATAATTACGTAATGCCCTATGAAAAAAAGCCAACTCCCCCCTTATTTTCTTCAATGCCAAAAACCCATTCCTCTTCATCCACAAATCGACGCCACTAATTACACCCACCACAGTCAACCATGCAGCAATATAGAAATATACTCGTATTATAAGTGAACGCGAAAGTCCATTGAGCGCTGATTCCGAGACTGGTCCAATCTGTTAGAGATCTCACTTCCAAATATTCGTTCAACGAAGCACGGTGATTCCGATGTCAATTACGAAAGCCCCGCCCCAGTTTCAATTCAAATATGGTAGCACAAAGCTATGCCGCGGGATGTGACGCAAGATCGGATGGGACACTTGTCAACAACTGAGAGGTATTGAGCTCAAGTGGCACGCGTCTGATAGACCCATGGTACGCGCAATAATAAAAGGCAACCACTCGACTCGGACTTAGGCCTATTGTCCATATTGCGTATATTATCGCGTGCGGTTTGCAAATGTTTGCACATTATTTAGCTAGGGAAGCCTTTTCAAATATCCCCGCGCTGTCAAGCTGCGTTGATTGGTCGGATACAATATCGTTGTTTAGTCGCTTACACAAACGTTAATGTAGTGAAAACATGGACGTGGTATATAGAAAGATTGCGTGACTCCAAATCCGTAAAAGTGAACTCCCAGCATTTTGTGGGAACTGGAAGTCAAATTGCTTACAGACTGGGAGGGTCCATGTATTGGGTTGATTTTTAATGCTATGTAATCTACATTACCAGTCGTTCTCCATGGACCCGAGGGAGGGTCTACCCGGATGTCCGACCGACAGAATAGGCGTTGCTATAAATTGGTCTATCTTTATGGCAATAAAGAACGGGAGTTATCATGGTAATGAGGTATTCTCATCAGGAGTAGAAAAAATAAGGCGTTTCACACGATAATTATAACACAATATAGTGATTAGGCCGTATAAAATTAATGTTTTGGTTCTCGTCCCCTCCCTCCTCAATTTCTGGGATTTGTCAGATTTTTTTAAAATAGATTTTTCAATTATTTTAGACTTTGGAATGATTTATGAATTTTTCGTAAATATAAACAAGTTTATTAGAGAACAAGGACCACTTCCAAGTCTTTTTGTGGTACTCTAGTGGGTTTATACCTCAAAATCTCACATTTGAAAAAAAAAGTGCCTCATCGTTTCCTCGAGCACTGTTGGAAAAGACCGAAAACTACAGACAATGCTGATTTTACACTGAAAAAAAAAAAACAACAAAAAAAAGCACCTCCCTCCCTCATCAATTCATGAAAATCCTTTGGACGAGAACCAAAATATTAATTTTATACGGCCTTAGTGTAATCGCGGCATGATTCAATAGTTTATTATATCTCATGTTGAACATTATTAAGAAGTGTATAGATGAATCCATTTTCACGCATATACACCTCAATGGCAGCCATTGCTGGGTCCCCCTTAGGTCTATTCCACCTAAAATGTGAAATGATGTGGCCTTGGCGGTGATATTTAAACTGCATTTCATCATAATTTCATTTCATCATAATTGCCGGAATCTTCATGACAGACACATGGGTAATGAGGCATTCTCATCAGGAGTAGAAAAAATAAAACGTTTCACTAATAATTATAATTATAGTGATTCATTAGTTGAACAATATGAAGTGTCGATTATGTTATACACAGATTTGGGTTAAGTGTAATTTGGAGTAATTGCCGGTATGGGACCAAAAACGTGATTTTCATGGCATAAGTATTGCAATAATAACAAAAATGTTTTTAGTTTTACTGATAGCATAAGCATTGCACGTGCACTTGAAACGTGCACGTGCAATGATAAGTGGGGATTTAGAAGAAACAAAAAATAAACGAATGGACAAACAAATGCAAACAGAAGCCCCTTGTAGATTGTAATCGGTCGTACTTCGAAAGATTGTTTTTTTACCGGATTTGTCTCAGTTAAAAGCTCTTGCGTTTCTGGGTTGTTGTTGTTTTTTTATTCAAAGGGAGTGCAAATCAGCGGAAAGCAACGGGTTAATTTGACACGACGATTCACATAGTTGATACTTTATAGTGTCTACACTGCGAAAAATATTTTACTCAACATTGAGTAAAAAGGTCACAACTCAACAGTTGAGTAAAATATTACTCAATATTGAGCTCATATAGGTCACAACTCAACAAATGTGTAAAAAATTACTCAACATTGAGCTCAAGTTGAGTAATTTTTACTCATTTGTTGAGTTGTGACCTATATGAGCTCAATATTGAGTAATATTTTACTCAAAACTTGTACTCAACTGTTGACTTGTGACCTTTTTACTCAATATTTTTTTGCAGTGCATTTTCATGTTAAATCATGACGATCATTGCTTGTTCTTTTCTTATACAGAAATAAATGTAGGAACTTAATGGGACTTATTACCTTAACTCTCTTCACGCGGGTGTCGACTGCAGACGACAAGTTTCAAAAAATTTTAGAAATTTAAAATTTTAGAAATGTAAATTTTCATGACCATATTTGGAATCAGCATGAAAAATGCATTAAAATAAGTACAAACAAGCCTAGTATTGATTCAGTAGTTATTAAGATAGCTCTTGATATTATGAGAAAATATTTCAAAACTTGAACTTTTTCCATTGAGGCGCATGGATAGCACGCAGAGCATTAATTATAGCCTCATAAGATTCCCTGTCTCTGAATAATTTGGCATCAATGTAAAAAAATATCTTATAATGCATATTCGTAATGTTATAATATTGGAATAATAGAGCTTGTTATTTTATTTTTAGTATATCATGTATACTCTCGGTCTTAAAACAGAGGATGATTTAAGCACTTCCCAACATTCCACTATGTTACTTGCGGTTAGCATAGCTGTGTGAGCGAACATGACACCACTACTCCCCCACTGCATGTAGACGTACTGCACGTGCATGGTTTAATTTGAATTTGTACAGTTAATTTACATCAAAAACGCTGTGAAGATGCTGGTCGATTTCACATTTTATGTTATCTACAGAAGGTGTGAATTATCCTTTAAACACACATCACTTTTGTTCTGAAATCGACTAAGTAATAATGACACACGCACAATTCTAAAACAACATCTTTTGCACAGAGTTCAATGGGATTTGAAAAGTAAAGTGGCAGTTGAAACTCTAGTGATAACACTTGTGCAGTGCATGATGGGGCTTCCTTAAATCATCCTCTGGTCTTAAAACGATATAGTTATTATCTTAATGGGTCTAATTAAGCACTCATCTGGAGTCGTTATGGAGGAGGCTAAATGTTAATACCTTTATATTTAAGGTTAAATTATGTTTGATGTGTTCTTGTGCAGGCTGCGTGACCCCATTACCTTCTATATATGAAACATAACAACAAATTGAGATCTGTCGTCAATATACCTTTTCAGGAGGACTTATTACGAAAAACACCGATCATGCGCATCTACGGGATGCAAAAACGCACATCTCTAGCACACATAACGACAACGCATACAATTTAACGCCCAGTAGTATCTAAAAAGTGTTACAGAAACCATAAACACTTGGATTTACAGTAACATGAATGATGAGCGCTAAATTGGAATTCATAATATGCTCGCGGGTGTCTGAGACAGACTTTTCTTTGGCCTGATATAATATTCTTTCGTTGATCATGTTGATATTGTGGAGAATGGATCATACGGCCTTACGCCCCTCCCTTCCAGAGCGGTGCTAAGAAGGGATGGAGGTAGTCCTTACTTCTTGTTTTGTGGACGAACATGCACGAATAAAACGAGCTCTTGAGATCTGAACTTCCGAAGCGAGTAAGCTGAGTCATTTGAGCTAATTCTTTCCCCTGTGGCATCAACCCGAACTCGCCACATATGGTGGGATTCACTCCACCATATGTGGCGAGTATGTCCACAAAGCCGCACTTCGACTCTTATAGCCAGCCCTTTGGCTGGGGAAAACAGAACGAAATATTGGACCACGCACCTTTAATGTACAACGTCCCTGAAATGCACGAGAATCGGGACACCAATCTGAAAATCGTTCTTGATCCGCTCTAGTTGTCAGTTACGATTAGATTAGCTTAGATTGTCGACAATGTAATATTGCTCGATTTTTTAAAAACAAACATAAAATCGCTATAGGTTCTTTTATAACCAATTCCATTGGGAGTTCCGAAGGGGAATTTAATCAATATGACCACTGAGTCGGCCTACTGTATAACTGATACGGATGACCCAACAACAAACACAAACATCACTATTGACCGGCTTTATACTTTGGAACAAGACTCAGTTTAGATGCAATCTGTGACAAAACTATAATTTTTTGTCAATATTGAGCTCAATATACAAGGAAAGAACACTGAAGGAAATGAGTGAGGGTAGTTACTTGAAGTCCAGCCAACGAAGGCCATTACGGCAAATCGATCCGTACAGCTTAAGGGGTCCACCATAAGATGTTTTAGGGGATGGGCATTTGAGTTTTGGTTGGGGAGTTGAGCGGACTTTTTTTTGGCGTGTTTGGCGACAAAATTTGTTTATTTCCAATTCTAATGTATATACCTTTACACAGAGTTTAGTGGGATTTATTTTTTACTAAAGTGTGCGATTTTTTGTTCATCTCGCTAGTGAGCGAAGTTCTTCAACCCCCCCCCCGGTTATACATGCAAAAAAGCAGGCTCTACTCTCGATTAAACCAATATCGACGTCAAAAGTAGGATATGCCATAATAAACATCTCAAAAAAAGTAACTAAACCCCCTTAAATAATGACCATTATTCAAAAACGGGCAATTGTATTACAAATCTGTAAAATGCGTTGGAAGCAGAATATATTTCTGCACATTTTGACACTTCATTTGTAGCAATTGACACAATATTGACGTCACATCGTACATTAAAATCAATGTAACCCAAGATTTGAAAGTTGCAGTAAATTGTATTGACTTTAGTAGTATTCAGTATAATGGATGGAAATCTGTGTTATGATATCTGAGTGTTTTTGTATTGTAGGTAAGTGCAACTTTCAAATCTGGACCTCACTACATTGACCGGTGTTTTATTGTTTTCTGGGCTATCGTATCAAATGAGGTGTCAAAATGCGCAGAAATAAATTCGGCTTCCAACGCATTTTACAGATATGTAATACAATGGCTCCTTTTTGAATAATGGCCATTATTGAAGGTGTTTTTTTTAGATCTTTAGTTTGTAATGGACTGCAACTACTGGTAGGGGGCCTACACCCGGCCAAAAGAGACACGCGAATCATCATGATTATAACTAGTTCCACCTACTTGCATTTCTCGAACAAACATGCTATAGCAAATCATAACAGATTTATTTTTCAAAAAAAAGTGAAGAAGCTGTCAAAAGGGCTGTTACATAAAATTGTGTCTCGGTAAGTGCATCTTACAAATAGATATGTCTTCATCTACAATACAAAACTAGAAATACGTCTTGGCTGAAGACATAAGCTAAGACAGGACGGTACTCGATTGAGGCATGTCTTCCAGTGTAGAGCCTTTTTGACGTATTATTTCTCTACCGAGCAAGCCTATGTAATTACCGGTAAACTAAAATTCACCTCTCGTTTTAACTCCTTCTCATACTGCCAAATTACTCAACTGGACGATGCATGTATCTTTCATCTTTCATTTAATGTAGAAACAGCAACACAAAGTCTCAGGGTTCAGTATTTGTAGCTATTTGTAGGCAATTTGTAGGTTAAAACTTAGTAAGAGATCCAGGTAAATACAGCTTGCTCCAATTCACGAGTGGCCAATCAATCGAACTTGTATCGATCTATCAAATATGCAAATGAGCCTAAATTAGAGGCGCACAACCAGAAATTGGCACCAACATCCCGGCCCTCAATTGCCATTAGTGTGAACATGGCAATTCCTAATAAAATTGCAAGCAATTGGGTGCCAACTTTCCTTGACACATCTCCAAACATACCTGGGATCACTACTCAAAACCCAAAGTTCACAGACTTTACCATGTAACAGCCTGATGAGTTTGTCAAATAAATCTGAATTTGAAACACAAGATGATTGACTAAAATTGTGTTATTACAATGTACTTGTCCAAAAGGGTGCAATCAAGCCAAAGGATTGCAAATTTATATCAAAATTGACCCTTACTTTATGGTCACAGCTCTTTTGCAAGCACTTGAATACAATTTAACGCTTAAAAGCGTTCACAAATAAACTTTCTTTAGCTCATCATAAATAACAATAAAACAGAATGTGTATATATACATGAATGCACACCCAAGTAACATATACCTACAGCAAGGACCAATTTAAACAAAAACATTTGGACCAAAACGAAGACCAGAAAAATCTGGCAAATTTGGAATCCCATTTTTCCAACAAGCCAAAATGAACTGGTACATGCAATAAGGGAAAGCTTTCATGAATATATTCAACTTTAGCAAAACTATCACATAACATGTTATGGCTCATAGTTCTTCTTCTAATGAAGTCTTAGATGTGATTAAAGGTTCCATAGTACAGAACACTGTACAATAACTCTGCATGACATGATATGCTAAGCACAATTTATTTCTTTTAGTGAAGTAAAAGGCACAAAACCAGCAGTCTACTGACTTGGAAAGAATGAACATTTTTGAATTGTGCAAATTTACAACCTAACCTAATTGTCATGCGAGTTTACAAGAATGTGTTGTTACTTTTCAACACAAGATGATAAGTTACTAATTAACTTGGAATTTGCTCAATGTATCAAACACATGCCTGCTTAATTTTGTTACAACTAACTTTTGGCAATTTAACTCCAAATATCCCTAATCCAAAAAATTGGAATAAACTAGATTTTGGCATTTGCAACAAAACAAGCATGTGAATCAAATTATTTATGTATTGTCTTTCTGAAACAGTCCAAATCATTCAAGGAGATGGTCCCAAGAGCACGGTTTACTCCCTTGGCTTTGGCAATGGTAGATCAGCTCCTATCATCTGACATGCCTGAAGAGTGAAGAAACACAACGGCAATGGTAGAATCAGCTCCTAACTTCTGACATGCCTGAAGATATTTAAATGGTACAGCTAGATGACCAAGTTGAGTCGGGTGGTTTTCTATTTAACCACAGACAGCGCTATCACACTACACATTGATGGCTCCAATGGTGTTATCACAGACTATGGTATTAAGGGTTCCCTGTGCACAAACATGGGATACACACACTGGGGAAATTTCCACAAATTAATGTGCCATAGAAATGTTTGTTCCATTTTCAGTTATTTACAGGTGCACAGCTGCAAAGTTTAAATTCAAGAATCACCCAACTAGTTACAGATGCCAATAGTGTCTTGAATCCTCCATACCAGATAATAAAGCATGATCCTGGCTTGTAAATTGTCCACAAATTATACACAGGTTCCAAGTTCCAACACAGATTACACCTGTGTATCACATGCTGCGCAGGCCAGTTCCACATCCGTGAAACCGTAATAAAAGCTGATAAACAGTCTCGTCATTTACAGATTTAATTCAGCTGTCCTTATGTGTCCTTCTGTACTCAATTCATCCATTTTTAACAGATTTTACAGCTCCTCAGGTAGAATTTGGCCTACTTGGTAGCATTCAATTCAGATCCCCATATCACAGCTTGAGCAACATTCAGCCTTTTAAATGTTCAGTCAATTCTATACAGCTTGTGTATAGTATGTGGCAACTTAAGCATTTTTGGGACATTTCCTTCCCATGGACAAATCACTTGACAATTTGCCCAGAATCCTGAGGGTATGGCGCCCCAAGCTCGCCTTTGAACTATGCCATGCTGGCTATATTTTGCATGCACAGTTCCTTTCATCTATTTCATCTTCTTCTTTCATCATCACACTCAGTAAATGTTTTTGCCACAATTAATGGTGGTACTTTGTAATTACATGTACACCATATTTTGTAATATAAGGTTGCTCAGAATAGTTCATAATAGCTGACAATGGTTCTGGTGTCTTGCGCTGGTTCTAGTGGTTATCCAAGTTGAAATCCACTTTTAACATATGGTAGGTCCTTCCATGTGAAATTTCACTACATTATAATGGTATGTATACACAATGTCATACAGGTAGTCTGTTTCTGGCAAAATTAGTCCTGGCATGCTGCAGCGATATGTACTGCATGTACATGTATTATAGATCCAGACGTTCTCTAGGCTTGATACGCGGTCTGGTTCTGGTTCCCTTGTGACGCAGGTTAGTCGCAGTCGCATTACTGGAATCCGCTTTCTGATCATGTTTATCAGGTGTCATGTCTTGCTGATTCTCGGTTTCTTCTGTTCCTGGAGCTTGTTCAGGTGTTTTTGCAGGGTTTTCAGCTTCAAGTAGCAGACATATCTTGCTAATTGGTCTCAGAATAGTGGACACCTGAGTCTTTACCTTGACTTGGCGGACATATCCACTCTTGTCGGGTAGAGTTTCCATAACTTTTCCCATCCTCCATGTATTTCTGGGTAGGGTGTCGTCAACTACAAGGACAATGTCTCCAACTTGGACATTGCGCTGCGGGGATAGCCACTTTTGCCTTTCTTGTAGCTGAGGTAAGTATTGTCTTATCCATCGACGCCAGAAGATATTGGCCAAATATTGTACCTGCTTCCATCGGCGCCTTAGATATTGATCAGTATCTTCTGAGAGGTTGGGGGGCCAGATAGGTTGCCCCTTCAGAAGCAATAAGTGGTTGGGTGTGAGAGCTTCTAAGTCATCAATGTCATCTGATGATCTTGTAATGGGTCTGCTGTTTAAGATCCCTTCCACCTCACAAAACAATGTGTGTAAATTGTCATCTGTCAGAACTTGTTCTTGCAAGACGGAGTTCAGTACCTTTCTAATTGATCGAATCATCCTCTCCCATATACCACCATGGTGTGATGCTGCAGGGGGGTTGAAGATCCAGTTTATGCTCTTCTGGAGTAGAGTACTGTGAATCTGTGCTTGATTGAGTTTCTGGATTTCTTGTCGCAGTTCGTTTTCAGCACCCACCATATTTGTGCCGTTATCTGACCTGATGGACTTCACCTGCCCTCGTCGAGCGATAAACCGCCTGATTGCATTGATGCATGCCGATGTGTCCATTGATTCAGCCTTCTCTATGTGAACGGCTCGTGTTGTTAGACATGTGAATATGGTTCCATATCGTTTTACAGATGATCTACCTACTCTCACATAAAATGGTCCGAAGAAGTCCATTCCAACATTTGTGAAGGGTGGCTGGTCTGGTGTGACACGATCTTTGGGTAGATCTGCCATGCGTTGCACTTCAGCTTTTCTGCTGTACTTTCTGCAGGATACGCATTTGTTTACTATCTTTCTTGTGCAGCTATTGGCATTTACAATCCAGAACTTCTTACGCAGGATGTGAAGCATGTAGTTACGACCACTGTGGCCTGTCATTTCATGTATTTCTCTCAGGATTAACTCTGTGACAGGTGATGACTTTGGGAGTATCATAGGGTATCTTGTGTCCTCTGGTAAAGCTGCCTTTGACAAGCGTCCACCGACACGTAACACTCCTTCCGAAAGAAATGGGCACAACTTTTTGATAGAGCTTGATCTTTGCACATGTGACTTATCATGCTTTCCATTTTCTGATGCAGGGTCCAGTGACTGTCTTTCCAGGATCTTGATCTCTTCTGGGAAAGCCTTGGACTGTTCATATTTCACCACTGCTGTTTCTGCATCTCGTATGTCCTTTGCATTCAAAAGTTTGGTGCCTCGTACTTGACTTCCATATTTGTCATCGTCTTTGTCTGTGTGGTCTTCACCACTCTGTTGCAGTGTTGTACTGACATGTTCTGATTTCTTCTGTCTAACTTTGTAGCGAAAATGTTTCTTGATTCGTAGAATCCATGCCACTGCTCTTCTTAGACGATACCATGAACTGTAGTATGTGAGAAGTTTGTCGATTGCTGAATCGTTTGTCACTGTTGCATGGCTTATAACTCGCTTCTTCACTTCAGGATCATCTATGTCGATGCTTCTTTGTCTTGGCATTTCAGGCCACTTGTCTTCTGGCTCCTGCAAGAACTCTGGTCCGTGGATCCATCTAGTGTTATCTAGAAATTTCTGTACTTTCAGGCCACGTGAACATTCGTCAGCAGGATTGCTTTCGCTTTTAACATAATGCCATTGAGAAGGATCTGTTGCTTCTCTGATGAGCTCAACCCGGTTTGCCACGAATGTTTGGAATCTGGAAGCTTCACTGCTAATGTATCCAAGTACCGTAGTACTGTCTGTCCAAAACACAGACTGGTCTATGGGAAGCTCCAGCTCTTTACGCAGCATGTTATCCATTCTTACTGCAACTGTTGCTGCCGTAAGCTCCATCCTAGGAATGGTGACCCTTTTGAGTGGTGCAACTCTGGACTTGGACATGAGAAGCTGACTGTGTACTTCGTCAGAACTGTTTACCATACGCAAGTATGATACTGCTCCATAGCCAACCGTACTGGCATCTGCAAAGTGATGAAGTTGCGTTGTCTTTGGACTCTCAAAGCCTGTAGGCTTGAAACATCTGGCGATGGAAAAGTTTTCTAACTTTGGCAGCTCGGATATCCAGTCCTTCCATTGTCTTTGGTATTCTTGAGGGATTTCATCATCCCAGCTAAGTTGCAATTTGCACAAATCTTGCAGTAATAGCCGTGCAGGCAAGATGGCGGGAGCCACTAATCCGAGTGGATCATATAGGGAACTCACTGTTGATAGTATCCCTCTTCTAGTCATGTTGTGGTCTTTCACTTCTATTTTGAAGCTGAACATATCTGTTTCAGGTGACCAAAGAACTCCCAGAGCTCTCTCAGGAGGCGTATTACCTTGCACATGGAGATCAAGGGACTTGGTTCCGCTTGCTCTCTCCTCTTCAGGTATCACTTTCATTACTTGGGAGCTGTTGGACACCCACTTAGTGAGCTTAAAACCACCTTTGCTCAGCACTGAGGTGAGATCCTCAACTAAGGTGATGGCTTCTTCATCTGAGGTCAGAGACTTTAAGCAATCATCAACATAAAAGTTTCTATTTATAGTCTCTGTCACTGGTTTAGAACAAGTGTTGTCTATAGCTGTTCTTCTCAAGGCATAGTTTGAGCAGGCTGGTGATGAAACCGCTCCAAAGAGGTGCGTAGTCATACGATACTCTTTCATCGCCTTTGACGTATCTCCGTTGGGCCACCAGAGGAAACGTAGGAGGTCTCTGCATTCTTCCGACACCTTCACCTGATTAAACATCCCTTGCACGTCTGCCATCACTGCTACTTGCTCTTGTCTAAAACGCAATAGAACACCCACAAGGGAGTTTGTCATGTCTGGGCCTTGAAGCAGTTGCTTATTTAGCGAGGTTCCTCTGAATGTTGCAGCGCAGTCAAACACAACTCTGATTTTGAGTTTCTTTGGATGACGAACTCCATGATGTGGGATAAACCACCTTCTACCATCTGTGTGTGTGTCGTCATTTGGGACTGCTTCTGCATAGCCATTCTCAATTGTTTCATTCATGGCTTTGACGTATTCAGCTTTGAATTGCGCATCTTTCTGAAATCTCCTTTTCAGGTGTTCCAGTCTATTGGCAGCCATGACTCTGTTGTTGGGAAAGATCATTTGCTTGTCCCGGAGAGGTAGCAGCATCTCATAATGGCCCTTGGTGTGGTTTATGGACGTTTGTACAATATCGAGAAATCTTCGATCATCACGTGATCGTTGAGGGGTGTCATCTACCGATCTCTCTGTGAAGTCTTGGTTATAGAGGTCTATCAGTTGCTGCTGAATGTTTTCCTCTACCTTAATCCTGTGCACAGATACTTTGTCTGTCTGTGTAGTCAAACCATGGACTTCCCACCCAAGTTGTGTCTTACAAGCAAACGGCCCATTGTCTTGGGCTTGAATTACTCTCGTTGGTTCCATGGCCTTTGGGACATTATTTCCTATCAAAAGTTCTACCTTCTCGTTAGGTTTCATCTCTGGTATATTAATCTCTTGTAAGTATGGCCATGCCTTTAATGCATCTTTGCCTGTTATGATGTCATCTTTGGTTACAGGTATGGTATCCTGAATATATGTGTCAGGTAGTTCTATGCGATTTTCACCACCAATGTCTGAGACAATCAAGTTGGCTATCTTCTTAGTGTCTATGCACTTAGTACCATTAATGGTCTGCACACGAATCCTTGTCTTTGCTCCTGTGGCGGACAGTCTGTATTGGAGGCTCTTTGTACAGAATACTGCTGTACTCTTGCTGTCTAGCAGTGCATAGGTATTAACTTGTCTTCCGGAGTCCGGAGAATACACTGTGACTGGCACCACCGACAGCAAAGAGCTTGCGCCGGCCCCCGTAAGGCCACACGCCATGGAGGCATCAGCAGCGTTATCTGGCTTCCTTTCTCTGTGTAAGATCGTAGGATGCATTTTCATACATGTTCTACACTTCAGTTTTTGCTTGCAATCTTTTGCCCGATGAACACCCTTCTTCAAGCATGCAAAGCAGAGGCCTTTCCTTTTATCACTGCAATTCTCTCTTCATATGGTTTCTTGAGGAGTCCTTTGCAATCTGATGTGTTGTGTGATTTGTTATCACAGTCATAACACCATTTCGGGGTGATTCCTTTGCATCATTACCACTTGATTGTTTACTATCCTCAGTGGCATGTGTGGAGAAGTTTAACCTTCTTTTGTTGGCTTTGAATGGTGGAATTTTACTCTCCTTGGTAGTACCTTGAATATTCCCATAGACAGGATTAGACACAATTCTCATCTGCCTGTCCACAAATGATACGTAATCTTGAAACCCTGCCATGCGACCTTCCACTTCCTGTATGGTATCTACTTTAATTCTCCATTGATGTCTAATAGGATAAGGAATCTTCTCAAGCAGCACCTTGACTGTAGCTGAATGATCTATCTCATTTAGACATTCCAAATTCTTCATGGTATTTAAATATTCACCCAAGAATATTGCATAACTTGACCACGCCTTTGCATCATCACGCTTTACCTCCAGCCAACCTCTAGCCTTTTTCTTAAAGGCTTCCGCTATCACAAACTTATCCCCAAACTTCTTCTTCAAATGCTTCATTGCTTCTTCAAACCCTTTTGGGCCCTTGCTCAGGTATCCTTTCACCACATGATTGGGTTCACCACTGGTGTGTTGGTCTAAGAAATACAACTTATCCATCTCATTATCAGTTTTTGCTTCTATGCAATACCTGAATGACTCAATAAAGCTACAATATTCTAGGGGGTCACCATCATATGACTTCATCTTTCTCTGAGGTAATGATGCATGTTTACTTTGCTTCAGAATTGCTGATGCCAAGGTACTTAACATTTGGTTTTCAGATGACACCGGTGGCTTCTTATCATCACATTTTACCTCTCTATCTCTTCCACCTATATCATCTTCTTCTATTTCCACATTGTCATTCACTCTACTCATTCTGTTGGCTGAGACTTGAGGTGTGGGGTCTAACCATGGATTCTGGTCCACAGTACTTGTGTTTCTATTTATGACTTGATTCTTGTAATCTTCACTACCGGTAAGTTGACTTGGATACTGCGGTAGCTTTTGTTGTACTGGATTCATTGGGCCATAACCTGTTTCCTGCGGTGGCTGTATTTGCACCGGGTTCGCTATGCTTTGTGTCTGGTCCTGCGGTTGACATTGTTCTACCAGATGTATTGTGCTCCGATCATGCGGTTGCCCTTGTTGTACCGGATTTGACCTGCTGTGAGTGTGGTCCTGCGGTAGCCACTGATGTACCGGATTCAACCTACTGTGGATCTGGTTCTGCGGTGGCTGTTGTTTTACCATATTGCTATGAATTTGGTTCTGCGGTGGCCATTGATGTACCGGATTCAATATACTGTGAGTCGGGTCCTGCGGTGGCCATTGGTTTACCATATTGCTATGAATCTGGTCCTGCGGTGGCCATTGATATACCGGATTCAATCTACTGTGAGTCTGGTCCTGCGGCGGCCATTGTTTCACCATATCCATGTTACTATGAATCTGGTCCTGCGGCGGCCATTGTTTTACCATATTGCTATGAATCTGGTCCTGCGGTGGCCATTGATGTACCGGATTCAATCTACTGTGAGTCTGGTCCTGCGGTGGCCATTGGTGTACCGGATTCAATCTACTGTGAGTCTGGTCCTGCGGCGGCCATTGTTTTACCATATTACTATGAATCTGGTCCTGCGGTGGCAATTGTTGTACCGCATCCACATCGCTATGAATCTTGTTCTGCGGTGGTCTTTGTTTCACCATATCCATGTTGCTATGAATCTGGTCCTGCTGTGGCCATTGTTGTATCGCATCCACATCGCTATTAATCTTGTCTTGCGGTGGCAAATGCTGTACCAGATTCAACATGTTGTGAGTCTGGTCCTGTGGTGATTGTTGTTCTACCAGGCCCGCTACGCTCTGGTCTTTACCATTTTGTTGTTGTTTAGGTGGTGGTCTTATTACCTCTTCTTGTTGTAGTGAGTTTTTCACTGGTTGTAGTTCTGATGGGTTTTTCATTAATTGTTGTGGGGGAGTTTTCACCATTTGTTGCTGCGCAAATGTCTCTAGTTCTTGCGATGGAATTATCACTGATTGTTGATGCGAAACTTTCACTGGTTGAATCTTTTGTTCAGAAACTGGTTGCCTAGAACTATGTGCTGTTTGTACCTCTGCTGCTCTTATTATTGCTTGGGCGATGCTTCCAGCCGTCATACTACCGGTATCGGTATCATTATCCGAGACACTATCTCTTTCTGAGTAGTAATTATCTTCATATAACTTTGTAACAGCTCTTGCTGCTTCTAACTCTACCTGTATTTGCATCTGCTCTTGTTTATATGCTTCATCTTCTAATTTCCTTTGTAATTCTCTCATATTTTCCTCCATTTCATGCCTTTTCTTCAAGACGGTGGCCTTTGCGGTCAACTCTATTTCTTTGGTCAATGCCCTTGCTCTTTCTGAATATCTACTTGATGCACGGCTAGATGCACGACTAGATGCATGGCTCCTTATTGACTTTGATGCTGAACATTGTGAGGCACGATCGGAGTCTCTTGCAATGAAGTCTCTTGGTCTTAGAGTAGGGCTAGTAGGTTTCGAGTCGTCATGGCCGTAAGTCATACTACTACGCCACCTTTCCACCTTTTCATGATGACTTATCTCGCTGTGGGTATCCCACGGCACCCTCAACCGTCCATAGTCGGCCAGCCTGGTTTCTTTACCATTTCTCTTCCTTTCTGTGAGTTGCTCTGCTGGCCTATCTTCTTGTAGCAATTCACCACCAACAGCCCCATATACATCGCTTCCGCTACCATCTTTGCTGCCAGACATTTTTGTAGATTCAAGATTGTTTATGATAAATCTTGCTGTAGTTGACTAGGTACAGGTCTTGTATTTCCTTCTTGTCCAACACCGTCTGGGCCGCACAACACCACAACAGCGCCCTCTATAACTCTAGGGAAAATCGAGCGTGACCCATGTACACATGTGGCTGTCAGTTCATGAAAACTTTTTTTTCCATCAAAAACAATTTAAGCTTATCCACTTTATCGGGGTATTTGAGGACCAAAGCGCCTTATTTCGACGCAAATAAGATGATATTTAGTCTCTAGAAGATGTCCTTAGCTCATTTATAAGTAACCAGCACGCTTTGGCAATTCCTTCATTGTGAATTTCTCATTTTCTTCGTAAGTTTTAACTTGAATGTAGAGCCTTTTTGACGTATTATTTCTCTACCGAGCAAGCCTATGTAATTACCGGTAAACTAAAATTCACCTCTCGTTTTAACTCCTTCTCATACTGCCAAATTACTCAACTGGACGATGCATGTATCTTTCATCTTTCATTTAATGTAGAAACAGCAACACAAAGTCTCAGGGTTCAGTATTTGTAGCTATTTGTAGGCAATTTGTAGGTTAAAACTTAGTAAGAGATCCAGGTAAATACAGCTTGCTCCAATTCACGAGTGGCCAATCAATCGAACTTGTATCGATCTATCAAATATGCAAATGAGCCTAAATTAGGGGCGCACAACCAGAAATTGGCACCAACATCCAGCATGTCATGTTTAAATAAGACGTGTCTCAAATCCGGCTTCCAATTGGTCGTTGCGTCTTGTATCATACTGAGAAAACAGACATGGCGTGTTTATAGTAATTATACCGTATAGATCAAGTTTTGGGCACCATGAGACAGTGCAGTAGTTCCCCGGAGTAGTTCTTAATACAAGTCTAGTTCCCAGCCGCTAAACATACAATGACGAAGGAGCACAAACCGGTTGGAACGAGACTATATGGATGGTATATTACATTCCCGACCGACACCTGCGACACTAGCATTCATGATTGGGCTGATCTCCCTAAGTCAATCAAGGAGATAACTGATAGGGTCAACTTTAAGAAGGCTGTTAAAGAGTATCTTATGCAAAATCTTACTTTGTAGACGTGAAATTCTGGAAAGGCAATTCCCCTATGTACCTGGGGAGGGGGTGGGGGTTGGTGTGCTTTTTGGGTGGGCTTGTTGTGGTGGTTGGGTTGGGGTCTGGCATTGAACCCCATTAAATCATGGTGGACTTGCCTTTTCATACACGTCTGCAATATGTGTGCATCCATGTCGGGCCGGTGCGCTTGTCGGCTGCTGCAATGTGTCTCATTTCACATGATGGCAATGGGTGCCGGACTCGTCTCCGGGTTGGGGGTCGCTTCGGGTTATCCCGGAGTCACATAGTTGGTGAATGTTTTCTGTATTACTAAATCGTGTGACTGGGGGATGATTTGATGTGGCCTCTGCTTTGGGGGTGGGTCTGGTGTTCATTCCTGGCTGTTTTGTGAGGTGGAACACATGTGGCGGCCGGCGGGTGCATCGTTTTGATATGGATGTACACATATTGGCTTTATGATTAATATTTGTGCAATAATAATTTTTGATCAGGTGTGGATCCAGAGGGGGCGGAGGGGGCGTGCGCCCCCCGTAAAAATAGCAAAAATAGGAAATTGGGGGCGCACGCCCCCCGTAAAAACGGGAAACGGGGAAAGGAGAGAAAGAGACAAGGAGAAAAAGAGAAGAGAAAGATTAAATTGGGCGTAATTAAGTAGGCCCGTGCCTAAAAAACTGCACAGTCGGGTCGATCGAAGGCCTAATAGGTGTAGGTTCTGTGATTATTTTAGGCATTGCTTGAAGGCAGGTCCTCGGCCCAAAAGCATGTGAAAATCATATTAATACTGCGAGCCCGCTGATATAAAGCTCTGGACCAGTGTAACATTTAAAATTGTGCAAATTGAGTTCGGGCCCTTTTTTGTTTAAAGCAATGATATAAATGGTGTAAAAATGATGCACCAAATGGCTTCAACAAGTAAACCTTCATTTTGCAACATTTTCCCCCTCAGACACCCTCTACCAGGCCCGTAGCCAGGATTTAATTTGGGGGGGTGCTGATTTTGAAAAAGTGGACCTTTTTTTTCAAAATTCAGACCTTTTTGGACTGGGGGCATAAAAACCCTATTTTTTCGATCGGTACGCTCGCAAATGGGACTTTTTGGGTCAAAAAGGCATAAAATAACCTCTATTTTTTCGCTCGCTACGCTCGGAAATCGGGCTTTTTGAGTCAAAAAATGGGACTCATTACTCGTTGATGGTCGATAAACGTCCCAATAAATCGGACTTAGTCACCGGTCAGTTCTACAGCATAGATATCCATGGCTAACGATGGTTAACTATGGAAACATGTTAAAGGTACGGAAGTAACTAAGGGCCATGCGTGTTGCTTTGTAACACAAGAAGTCAGGATCTTGTGATCACAAATCCCGACTTCTTGTCTTCCTGACTTAGCCAGTTTGAAATAAAGAGAAAGTAAAGATATCAAAATAAAGAAATAGTTAAGACAACTCAGGATCTCAAGAACTCATGAAATCTGTTCAATTTTTACGGCGTTGGTATTTTAATTGTAAGCCCATCCACGCTAGTTATCTCGAGATCCTATTTTCTTGACTTAAAGTCAGGAACTCGTGAACTCAAGCCACGCTTGAGTTCCTTACTTCCTGACTTCAAGTCAGGAACACAGGATCACGAGATCCTGACTTCATGACTTTAAAGTCAGGAACTCGTGAACTCAAGCCGCGCTTGTGTTCTTGAGTTCCTGACTTCCTGACTTTGAACTCAGGAACACAAGAACTCAAGCGCCGCTTGAGTTCACGACTTCCTAACTTTGAACTCAGGAACACGAACTCAAGCGCCGCTTGTGTTCACGACTTCCTGACTTTCAACTCAGGAACACAAGAACTCAAGCGCCGCTTGTGTTCACGACTTCCTGACTTTGAACTCAGGAACACAAGAACTCAAGCGCCGCTAGTGTTCACGACTTTCTGACTTTGAGAGAGAGCCTAAATGCATGCATTATAATATCAAATGATGGCGCCTAGCAACACACATGCTAAAGTCAGGAAGTCGCGAACACAAGCCGTGCTTGAGTTCTTGTGTTCGTGACTTCCTGAGTTCAAAGTCAGGAAGTCGTGAACACAAGCGGCGCTTGAGTTCTTGTGTTCCTGAGTTCAAAGTCAGGAAGTCGTGAACACAAGCGGCGCTTGAGTTCTTGTGTTCCTGAGTTCAAAGTCAGGAAGTCGTGAACACAAGCGGCGCTTGAGTTCCTGACTTCCTGACTTTGAACTCAGGAACACAAGAACTCAAGCGGCGCTTGAGTTCACGAGTTCCTGACTTTAAAGTCATGAAGTCAGGATCTCGTGATCCTGTGTTCCTGACTTGAAGTCAGGAACTCAAGCGTGGCTTGAGTTCACGAGTTGTTGACTTTAAGTCAAGAAAATAGGATCTCGAGATAACTAAAGTGGATGGACTTACAATTAAACTACTAACGCCGTGAAAATTGAACAGATTTCATGAGTTCTTGAGATCCTGAGTTGTCTTAACTATTTCTTTATTTTGATATTTTTACTATCTCTTTATTTCAAACTGGCTAAGTCAGGAACACAAGAAGTCGGGATTTGTGATCACAAGATCCTGACTTCTTGCGTTACAAAGCGAACTCACGTGGCCCTTAGTTACTTCCGTATAAAGGACATGAAGAAAATTCTAAGTTATTTATTTTGAGCTCTTTCGAGACGAGTAATGGATATATTCTGTAGATTTAGGTTTTGTCTGTGACTGCTAATGTGAGGCCGTCGTAGGTCGTACGGGGCTCAAACTCGATGGGTGGGTGTAGTTCTGTCCTGGCAAGAAGAAGTTTATGTTCGTTAAGTCATCCGACCCCGGGGCCCCCTCCAAGGGGTCATTTGAGGTCAAATGACTAAAAACTGCCATATGGGCATGAAACTAGGTCCTACGGGACTCAAACTCGGTGGGTGGGTGTAGTTCTGTCCTGGCAAGAAGATGTTCATGTTCGTTAAGTCATCCGACCCCGGGCCCCCTCCCAGGGGTCATTTGAGGTAAAATGACTAAAAACTGTCATATGGGCATGAAACTAGATCGTACGGGGCTCAAACTCGGTGGGTGGGTGTAGTTCTGTCCTGTCAAGAAGATGTTTATGTTCGTTTTAAAGTCATCTGACACCGGGGTCCGCTCCCAGGGGTCATCTGAGGTCAAATTACTAAAAAGTGTCGTATGGGCATGAAACTTGGTAGGTACAGTCAACATTTAAAACAACATTTTTTGAAGGTCATTTTGGGGTCATCCAAGGTCACCACGGGTCATCTGAGGTCAAATTAGTAAAAACTCATATATAGGCATGAAACTTGGTGGGTACAGTCAACATTTAGAGTTATAAGTTTAGATCATTTTGGGGTCATCCAAGGTCACCCAGGGGTCATCTGAGGTCAAATTACTAAAAACTGTCGTATGGGCATGAAACTTGGTGGGTACAGTCAACATTTAGAGCCAAATTTTTGGAAGGTCATTTTGGGCTCGCCAGGGGTCATCTGAGGTCAAATTAGTAAAAACTGTCATATGGACATGTCCCCATCAGCCTGGTAATCGCGCCCAGCCGAGAACCGCCAAATATGGTAACCGCCTAGTCTATTTTAAAACTGATGCATCAATGACTATGTTCATCATGTCATTATTGTATCATTCTCACATACATTAGGAAATGAATTTGGAGAATAGAGGCCTTGCATGTGACATATCATCCCGTAAATATGGCGGACTACTCAAATGCATTCAACAAGCATGATTGCAATCAAATAGGTTGATGGCAACATTTGATTGAATGGACTGCACTCCGCCATAACTACGGTGAAGGACACCGGCTCAAATCCTTTGTTTGGAGCCAATCGATAATTTCATGCAGGGCCTCTATACTTTCTGTTAATAAAATACTATGCTGACCTCACACTCCAGTAATTTCAGATCATTGAGCTCAGTAATACATCAAAGAATGTCTTCCAATTCATGAAAACAAATAGATAATCTGCATATCGGATTAAAAGCTTGAGGCATTTCAATTGCAAGGCCCATTACTTATACACCAACAACAACATAGGCCTACAAGTGTATATAATGTAGCATGTGCACACATTATCATGTTGTGGATGGTGAATCAAGCTGCAGTGCCTACCCATTCCCAAATAAATGCAGTAACCAACCGGTGTTCACTCATGATTGACGTACTGATCATTATGTATGATTTAAACTCATAGGTTTTGGCAATTTGGGAGGGGTGGGTTCCAAATGACCCCATAGGATTATACGGGGTAAAAATTTCAAATTGCTCAAATACCCTTTCAAATATATCAAATTATTTAAATAAATAAATGAATGAATGAATGAATGAATGAATGAATGAATGAATGAATGAATGAATGAATGAATGAATGAATGAATGAATAAATAAATAAATGAAAAAAAATTGAACAAATTGTAGCGTAGCATTAAAATCATAATAACCATTGCTGGCAGGCGGATTCGAACCAGCGATATTGACATTACCAGTCTGATGCTCTAACACTGAGCTATGCCATCATCTAGTAATGAGGGTCGAGTTTTTAGCGTATACAGTGTTTGTCTGTGAAAATGCCGCCTTGTGAAATAAATAAATATAAAGTCTCAATTTTTAATTTAAATTTATTTGATAATTTTCTAACCTATATTTTCTTTAGAGCAGGGACAAATATTTCCCTTTTATCCAATTTGGCCGCTAAATAAGAATCTACTTCTTTTATTACTGATTTAATTCCGCGATTTGTTCCATTCAGCAATATCAAAGATTAATGTCAAGCATCTCACGACAGATATTTAGTTGGCTTAGTGGTTTTGCACAGTGCTTTTTAACCGGGAGGTACCGAGATCGATTCCCACCTCTGCCTGCAATTTTTTTTCAAGACTGGGAAATAATAACCTGACATTCGCCGCTGACATTCGTACTGCAGAAGCGGAGTTGTAACTTGTTAAACTTTGCTCCTTCCGTAAAAGGGTACATTATTTTGGCACTACATTATTTCTTTTTTTTTCCACATTGCTGGTAGGCCCCTATTAAATATCAAATGGTCATAATTGGCGGTCACTTCAAATCATCGCCAACTGAACGAGGTTCAGGAATGTACTCTCATTGTTAATTGTTGGTTAATCCACCACTTGAACAGGACTTAACCAAAGCAAACAAAGACTTAAGCTTTTTTACGAATGCTATACATAAGTATAAGCTTATTATCCTCTTCAACAATAGGATTAAAGATTGGTGCTTGACAGGGAATTACGTGCTAGTGTCATTGGTTATTGTTAAAAGGCAATAAGGTGTGTAATTGCAATATTTCCTCTGAATAGGAAAGACTCTCTACATCGAACCATGGATGCTGGTGGTTCGAATTAAGCCCGATCCTGACTCCACTTCGCAGCGGTATGCGATGCTGCGATGCTTTTCAAACATCTCAGCATCCCGCGATGAAATTAAAATGTACAGGTGGAGTCAGTATCGGGCTTTAGGAATAAAACCCCAATTCGAAATGATGCGCTTGAGAATTCAACAATATAAATAATGGTAGCTCTATTATAATACACATTAATGATAAAATTCCAAAATATAATACGTTTTCTGTCTTTGCTTGTCACGTGGTAGCGATTATATTTTTAAATAAGTTTCAAATGAATAACAACAAGACAAGTGGTCGAGTGGTCTAAGGCGCTAGGCTCATAGAGTACTAAGCGTTGCGCCGTGAGTTCGAACCCCGCCTCTGCCAAACTTTAAAAGAAGTAAATTAAAATTTGTGACCGTCCACCACGAATGAGCCGTAAATGTCCTCAATTGTATTCTGAGTTACAGTGTAAAATGGGCATGAAGGTCATATTCATAGGTATTTCAATTTGGTGCTACGTGTATCTCATTAAATGAGGTACACGTAGCACCAAATTGAGGTACCTATGAATACGACCTTCATGCCCATTTTACACTGTAACTCAGAATACAATTGAGGACATTTACGGCTCATTCGTGGTGGACGGTCACATTTGACTTTTTTTAATTTCATATTTGGGAAATGTGACTGGGAGAATTTATGTATGGTGTGGAGTGGTGTGATAGGGCATGTACTTTAACTGGCCGGCGCGATCCGGTGACTAAGTCTTTATTGGGCGTTTTATCGGCAGTCAACGAGTAATGTTTGGGGCCTTTGGCGGTTTTTTTGGGGGGTGCACCCCCTGGCTACGGGCCTGCCCTCTACGTATATAGGCCTATGCGTAAACAACTGGCGTTTTCGCTTTTGTTTTGGACACCCGCACACTTTATATTGTTTTAAGTAGACTAATAACTTAATGATTAGGCCTATAATGGTCCAAGACACGCTTCGATTGGGCCTTCATTTCCGAACTTTGTCTAACTAAAATTTTACACAATAATAGTGCTTAAGATACTCGGAACTTTATGTTAACTTTATGACGAATATGGGGAATGGGCCGTCATGGTCATTTCACAAATTTTCCGCTCTTTCAAACTCAAATTTTACACAATAATAGTGTCAAAATCGTCCTCCAAATGGCTTCAATTGGACCTTCATTTTGCAAAATTTTCCAACTTATGAGGGGGGGAACATCCCCCTCAGACACCCCCTGCGTATAGAAGTTGCCCTTTTCTTTATGCTTTAGATATCCGGAACTTTATGTTAACTTTATAACGAATGGGGAATGGGCCGTCATGGTCATTTCACAAATTTTCCGCTCTTTCAAACTCAAATTTTACACAATAATAGTGTCAAAATCGTCCTCCAAATGGCTTCAATTGGACCTTCATTTTGCAAAATTTTCCAACTTATGAGGGGGGAACATCCCCCTCAGACACCCCTGCGTATAGTATACAAATATTTACTGCTCATGAGGGATCTGGTGGAATCTATTGTCCCCGAGGTGAACTGGAGACCGTGAGCCTACTATTTTCCCGAGGCCGCCAGGTCGAGGGAAAATAGTAGGCTCACGGTCTCCAGTTCACCGAGGGGACCAATAGATTCCACCAGATCCCGAATTTAGAGCAGTAAATATTTGTTTTATATCCTTCATTAATATATTCTTTGTTCATTAAACACAAGGCATAGGCCTAGGCATAAATGTAGGCTAGGCCTAGGCCTAGTCAAGGCTACGCTGGCCTTGCTTTGTTTTGATTGAATGCACAAAGCACACACACAGTTGAGTGACTAAAGCTTACCGTGAAAACGTTGTAAGCTGTTGTAACCTCTACAATACCGCCTAGTCCAGTCAATCTAAACAAATTAGTGGTGTCACTCACCACTAATTGCAACAGAATTTTTTTCACTTTTATACATTTTAGAGATGTCCCCTGAACATCATACCAAAAATATACTAAAATATACTTGGTGGAAAGGTGGTTTTTGGCGGGAAAAGATTATACAGGGGTCAAATTTCAAAATTGCTTTAATCTTTTTAAAAACTATACCATAGCATTCCTCTAGTCTTAAGGATTCAGAAAAAGTATAGTTTGTCATATCTGTGATGTACCATTCTCAAGTTATAAGCAATAAGGTCAAAGGTCAAATTTTGGGCTCCACATGGGTCAACTTCAAAAAAATGTTCAGATCTCCTTAAAAATGGTCACAATGTGTTCGTCCTTTAAAAACACTCCAAAATAAGAATAGTTTGCCACATCTTGGATGCTTCGTTACCTAGGTAGCAGGGTAAAAGAGGTCACTGACCATTGAACTCTATTGACCCCGACCTAGTTTTCGATGTTACGCATTTAATTAAACAACCTAAACAGTGCAAATATTCTTTAAATGAATTATGTTTGCAAGCCGAACAATTTGAGACCATTTTGGTTTAAATCAGACAATTTTTAGTTTTTTGACCTCTGTTGAACCCAACGTTTGACCTTTGACCTTTTCGGCTATAACCCAAGAACCGTATATCACAGGTATGACAAACTATATTTTTTCTGAATCCTTATGACTAGAGGAATAATTTGGTTTAGTTTTCAAAATGATTGGAGTAATTTTGAAATTTGACCCCTGTATGACCTTTTCCCGCCAAAACTACCTTTCCACCAAGTATATTTTAGTATACTTTTGTATGCTGTTCAGGGACATCTCTGACATTCATAGGAGTGACAAAAATTCTGTTGCAATTAGTGGTGAGTCAAAACCCACTTTGACTGGACTAGCCGTGAAACGAGTAACCATGTTCTTTGTTATTTCACCATCAATATAAGATATTGATCCTGTTGTAACTCAGATTTATGCCATTAAACCGCCGTATTTTAGCTGCACTTCTGTGCTGCTTGTGTGCTTCGCAAGACAAACCGAATTGCTACACATTAATACCCCGGAACCGGTACTGATATCCCGTGTATGTGGCGAGTTGCACTGACCACTAGGAACTGCGACGCGGTTATGAGGTCATACGCGCTCCGGGACGCGCTCAGAGGGAGATAGTAAAACTATTTCCCGGGAGATAGTACTTTGAATAGTACCCCGTTCCCTCCTCAATCGGCTTTTTAACAAGTTTGCAAAATAGCAAAACTATTTTTGGTCACATGATACTCGTTTAACCAATTAATGAACGAGAATATATTAATGAGGGATATAAAAGTTGCCCTTTTCTTTATGCTTTAGATATCCGGAACTTTATGTTAACTTTATAACGAATGGGGAATGGGCCGTCATGGTCATTTCACAAATTTTCCGCTCTTTCAAACTCAAATTTTACACAATAATAGTGTCAAAATGGTCCACCAAATGGCTTCAATTAGGTCTTCATTTTGCAAAAGTTTCTCACTTCTGAGCGGGCACATCCCCCCTCAGACACCCCCCTGCGTCGCGCATACGCAACGCCATGACCGCTTCGCGGCCATATGGTTATAATAGTCGCCCTCTAGCAATCTTGTGTATTTTGCGCCCCCCGTATTTTGCTCTCTCTGGATCCGCGGCTGTTGATGGTATCTATTTATTTTTTTTGATATTTTTAATGTTAATGTGTTTAAAGTACCCCTTTGGAAATAAGCCCTTTTAGGGCTTAAAGGGTTATCCTATGCATATCTGCAATTGTATTGTATATTGTAATTTTAAATGTAATTTTATTGTCTTTTTTTATATTCTATGTTTTTATAATGTGATCTCTGTGAATTGAATGGTATGCATAAATAAACTCAAATCAAATCAAAACACGGCGGAGGCGTTTGCATAAATTTATACGCAAAACCCACTGTAAATACGCTTACTGTATTTTCAGGCAGGTCATTCTGTTTTATGTTGCCTATAATTTATTGAAGATATGTTTAAGGGATCTTAAATGAGCGTTTATTGCGTTTCGACAGTATTTTTTGTGGGACATGCGAGCACTTCAGACCTATCGAATTGCATTCTGAATACGAAGCATGTCTTTCTGATATCAAATAATTTTCATTTTTGAAAATCACAATATAATACAAATTTTATGACAAATTATAAAAATTTGATATTTTTCAATTTTTTTGATATATAACAGTCCTCGAATTAAATTATATAAATATAATGACATATTCTTAAAGTGTATGTAGCAGGGAGGAAAAGCCGACGGTCAATTGAAAAATTTGACCTTTCATATTGAAGATATGGATTTTTTCCCCAAAAAGACCTAATTTTTTTGGTGTTTTTGGGGAAAAAATCCATATCTTCAATACGAAAGGTCAAACTTTTCAATTGATCGTCGGCTTTTCATCCCACCTACATACACTTTAAGTATAAATCATCAGATTTATAAAGTTAACTTCAAGTACTGTTAAATATCAAAAATATCAATTTTTAATGATTTGCCATAAAATGTGTATTAAATTGCGAATTTCAAAAAATCAAAATTATTTGATATCAGAATGACATTCTTCGTATTCAGAATGCAATTCGATATGTCTGATGTGCTCTAATGTCCCACCATAAATACTGTCCAAACGTTCATACCCCAGCCCTTAAGATAAGATTTTATCCCGGGAGATTTTAACAAAGTCAAATTATATACTGTAACAACACCACTCTATGGCTATAAAAACGACGCAATTTAAAAACAATTCATGAGTCTCAATTCCTTTAATACACAAATCCAACGTAATCTTTGCATGACAATAACGAGAAAAAAAATCCAAATTTTAAGAAACTGCACAATTTTGAGGGAGCTAAAATACTGTAAAAATCGCATCTTTATAACCACCGCTTATAAAATTAATGAAAAGATTTCAAACTTGCTTTTACGTAAAAATTCGCCTCAAATTCTTTCTCTCTCTCTCTCCCTCGCACTCCCCCTTTTTGCCCCACTTTCTCTCTCTCTCCTTTATCTCCCACCCCTCTCCCTCCTGTTCTCTCTCTCCCCTCAGGCTCCCATCCATGCTATCTCTCTCGCTCTCCTGGGTTAAATTGTCCTCTTATTTCCATTGGCGGCACATTTGGGCTTGGGCTGCTTATTTTCCTATAGCTTCGCGATTAACGGCTCTCCACTACACTGTAAAAAATATTTTACTCAACACTGAGTAAAAAACAGGTCACAGTTGAGTAAAAAATTACTCAACATTGAGTTGTGACCTATATGAGCTCAATGTTGAGTAATTTTTTACTCAACTGTTGAGCTGTGACCTTTTTACTCAGTGTTGAGTAAAATATTTTTTACAGTGTAAAGGCATAATCGACATCGAAATTTATGAAAACGGATGGGGAAGTGAATTCCAGGGAAGGAACCTGAAAATGTGTAGTTTTTGCTTTAACGGGGAGGGGGGGGGGGCAAGGGCAGTGCCTCTTCACGTGCTACGCCCCCGTGGTGCCACCACTGTTTTTCGCACTATCTCTATCTCAGTGAAACGAAAAATAAATTAAAAACACGATTATTAAAAATAAAAACAAACAAACATAAAGAGTAATTCCCAACACACATTTCAATAATTGTGATATTTACAACAATATCTCTTTGGTTACGTGCTGGAAGTTCATCAAAATAATCCACACAATATTGGGAATGAAATATATATACTCTTATTTTTTTTTTTCCGGAGTTAATATATTATTGTAATTTGGTTAGACTCTCAAAAGCAGATATAAACACATAGGCCCTATCTGTAAAAACACTTTACATCATAATGATGTATATTCATGAAATGATCATACGTAGCGGAAAACTTCTACGTTATTCAAATTTGGTACACTCGCATGCTCTCCGGAGCGCTTCGGTGGTAGGGTCTTGGAAGCAATAATATTAGAACTATAAGACCCAGACTGAACCGTACCCTAGGATTAGACCTTGGTCATGTCTAGGACAACCTCCTGACTCTCCAGAATCAAGGGGGTGTCACAACATCTTCTTGTTTGACGTCATCTATAAATGTGACGTCATCAGAGGTATCTCAACATCACAAGCAACAGCAGATCTTCAGAGCAATAACATCCGCTGATGACGCCGGTTAAACCGGTGAAAGCGCTCCAGTGAGTGTACCAAATTTGAGTAGGTTACCTGCATGGGTGACTCCATTTGAAATATATAGGCCTACACTTCTGTGGGAGATTTACTAGTAATATCGTGTATTCCATAGGGATGTATTGATTTCAACCGGAATAGTCCAATCATATCAGTTTTAAACACCAGTAAAATTGTCCAAAAGATTAAAAACATTTTTGGTAAAAAATATTGCAGCAAATCTCGCATATATTAGGCAGTTTGATTGATTCACTGATTATAAAAAATTTCATTGGAAATGATAAAAAATTGTCCAAAAATGACATGATCATATTAGCATAATATATTAATATACATTAGGTTAGTTTTGTATTAGAAGACTATTTCTGCTACAAATGATCAATATACAACTTAGAGCACATCTATTTGGATGAAATATAATTCCAAATAAAAAGTATATATACGGCACTTTATATTCTCATACGCATTCGTATGGTAAAACAACATACCATAATGTTTATTAGTCAACCTGGTCTCTCTAATATTCAGTCTATATCGTACTGAATGACATTCGATATCAGCATAAATAGCGCACTCTGTTGGACTAGCCTGAGCGGTTCCCGCACGATAGCTAAACTATGAAGTTCAGCTATGAGGTTTAAAAACGTTAATAAAACGTTAATATTTGATAACATATAATTTAGAAACTGGGCCCAGTATCAACACAAACATCATGGTCGCAGGGCCGGAGGCCGGCGACTCCCACAGGACGACTGGGACACCAGTACAAGGATACCGCAGGGGAAAAAAGCAAGAGTAACAGAGCTAGTAACCTTAATGTAACGTAGACCAACAGTAACCTTAATGTAACATTGACCAACAGTAACCTTAATGTAACATTGCACCAACTGCGGCCCGGAATTGAGGGCGCTATTTATAACGTTTTCAGTGCGATATTTAATGAATATCAAATGTTATTCAGTGCGATATAGACTGAATATTAGAGAGAGACCAGGTTGTTATTATTTTTAATAGTATATAGTCTCTTTATAGTATAGCCAGTGGCCACGACAAAATTATTCGTATTTATCGGCATGTTGAAATGGTAAGGCAAGAAATCGTACATTGTACAACAAAAATCGCTATTACTTACTAAAAAAGCCATTTATTTTAATTTCTAAAAAACATACTGAGAGTGAGAGCAACACTTTGGTTTTCTTCCTCGAACCCATCTTGGTGATTATTAGTTGTTAAATCGTGGATACATAATAATATAATTAACCCCCTGAGCACTACCTGCCGATCTAACAATGCCTCTGATTGGTCAATTACATGATATCTTCACTTTAATCACCAATCAAAATGGAGCTTTGGAAATAATTCACCCCAATGTTTTGTGTGGTGAAATTATTCTAACAATGTTGCTGATTGGTCCAACTGATAATGAAAACCTCTTTCTGACCAATCGGCAGGTAGTTCTCATACTTTTAATAAAGTGACTGTTAGTATACCAGTAAAAAGGCACATATAAATGCAAAATTAGCCAAAAATATATAAAATGATTACATGGATCAAATTATGTACATAATAAAAGACCAAACGACATTTTAACTTATTGATTGCTCAGTGCCAGAAGTGGGTACGAGCAGTAGCTGCCCTGTGAACATTTGGTAATTTACACACAGTATATTGTACTCATCTACATGCCAGCTACAGATGGCAGCTATTGCAATCAATCACTTCTGGCACTTAGCAGTCGATATACGCTGGCGAAGTTACGTAATTAATCGGATTAATTATCATAGCAATAGGTGAAAACAATTTTGAACATATCGCGCTGCACTACAAGCAGGTTACACTCATCACCTGTGTATGTCTGCAATCATAGATTGAATACAAAACTGGTCTTTTCAAAGATACTAATCTTACAGGTGCAAATGATCAGCATGATATGGTTCAATGCAGATGTACCGCGTGAACGTATCAGTGCAGCGCGATATATTCAAAAATTGTTTTCACCTATTGCTATGGTAGTTAATCCGATTATTACGTAACTTCGCAAGCGTATGACATAGACATAGATGCTCTCTCCTGTGTGTTGAGTGGTTTCCAGAAAAACTCTTTATACTTTCCAAAATATATAAAAGTGTAGTCACCACTCTTATATAAAAATGCGATTTCAGTTTATCAAGATAGTAATATCCTGGAAAGTGCCAAAGTCCGTCATGAAAGGAAACTATAGAGAGATTCATTAGTTGATGCATCCTTTGGTCAATGCACTCAACATGATTAGCACCGGTCATGCCGGTACGGTACAGGCCATTTTAGCAATTATATTATTAAAGCCTCAGTATGCACAAGTTACTAATGGCACATGAATGGCCACCGTATATTTGTCATTTTGTGCCACCCTGTATGACTTGATGCATTTTGTGATAGGCACGTATATGACTAACTTGATACTCAACTTTCAGCATGTCCAGCAGAATGAGGAGAAAGATGAGGAGCAGGAGCAGGAGCTTCATCGCTGCTGGAATGAGGAGAGATGTCTGACTCTTGTCCATTATCTGTTTCTTGAGGCACCTTCACGGCATTTCTTCTGCGGCTAGACCATCTTTTCAGAGATCTTTGTCTTATACGAGACGTCCAACCTCTAACTGATTGTCTCCACCGCCGACTTTTATAATAACCTAACTTTTTCGCTAATTTTCTCGCAAATAACGTGAATTCACGAGAACTCAATCCCCAGACCATGGAAACAAAACTTAAACCGATAAAGCAATATATAAAATTGAAGATCAAAGATCCTTCAAATCTTTCCGGGACAAAATAAAGGTCTCCGAATCCAATTGTGCTTAACGATATAAATGCATAGTAAAAACTGTCTATGAATGCCCAATCTTCCATTGCCGAGTAGCAAAAGGCACCAATAAATAGATAGATGAAGAGCAGCAACAGGGCTACCCACAGCGGAATGCTGAACACTGCAATGTCATTCTCAGATACAGATGAAAACGAACCAAGCGCTGCACCAAATTTAACTCCTCTTCTTCTTTGTCTTTTCCTATAGGAAGCTGCTCGATCACTATACTCCGACGGTATATCGATATCGCGCGGCTCTAAGCACGCTAAATTTATGGAAACGGAACTAATTTGCGAAAGACGTCTGTCACGTGACCGATGATGATGATGACGACGTCGTCGCGAAATCTGGGGACTTGCGGATGGACTTCGGCCGCGGCTAGATGAAGAGTCTGATGCTTCATCTATACGGATCATCGGAAGCTGTGGATCTACAGTTTTGTTCTTATTTGATCTTTTTTGGCAAGGACTTCCTTCTAAATCCGATTTGTATATTTCAGTTGGGGCAGTGGACGCCGTAGTGTGAACGGATGACCCGATGCTGCTAGCGATACCCTCATCATTGGCGGACGACTGATCCTCAGGAGAGGAGACTAACGTGGATCGGAATTTTGGTACGTCTAGCGTGACTCCGGGTGTATTGTCACCGTGGTAATGATCGCAGCACTGCGATATGGAATCATAGTCCTTGATTTGATGCTCAGCGGACGTCGGTGGAAGCTCGTTGTTGTGATCAGAATGTTCACGCTCATTATCGCTTAATTTGACGGCATCGTATAGCTGCGAATAAGTAGGGGGACTGCGATGTTCTGATTCAATTCCATTCAAAGTCTTTTCATCACCGTTGCTCTTCTCACTTGTGTTATTATCACAATTATCAACCGATTCATCGCAATCAATCTGTATTGTAATCCCATGGTGACCTTGATCCCTACCAATACAGTCTTTACAAGACTGATCCTGACGACAGTCACAATTATTTACACCAACACCGCCTGGCTTGGTGCTTACATCGGCACTAGAACTTTGCATAGGGGTTTTCTTTTTAAAATATGTTTTCCTTTTTCTCCGTCTAGCAATCGAACCATTGATCGATCCATTATCGCAGCTACTGTAACTACTATCACTATCGTGATGCGTACCAGCAACCTCCAAATGTAGATTGACACCGTTCAAATGCGCTACTTTCGCGTGGTTATCATATATGTCTTCCTCCTCCATGTCCAACCCTTGGTTCACCTGTCCTTTTAGTTCAAAAGTTTCCCGCCGAATTCTAGCACTAGGAGACTCCTGATCGTCTGGCTCTTGTATAGACACTGTAGGTGGTGATTCTTTCTGGGCACTCCCATCTTTTTTCGGGCTCTGGTTGCAAAATTCGGCGCGTTCTCGTCTTTTTCTAATGGCTATGATGATAATTTTAACAAGTCTTGCCAGTTGTCCGCCTGTAGGAAAATGAAAAATGAAACGAGAAGTTCTTTATATATTTTTTTGGACCCGACTTAGTTTTGAAGGAAATGCTAATCTGACCAGCTCTTTTCAGAGTCACCAATCTATCAGTGCCAACTGGTAAGGGACAGTCCGCTTGAAGGTATAATTTCTAAAACTAAAGAATCTTCAACAGGAAAAGGCATTTTATTGCAACGTCTCTTTGAGCCACATAAGCTTAGTTAAGTTAAAGACAATCTAATTAATTTTATATTAGCTAATCTGACCGGCTCTTTTCAGAGCCACCAATCCATCAGTGCCAGTTGATAAGGGACAGTCCACTTGAAGGGCTATTTTCAAAAATAAAGAATCTTTAACAGGAAAGGAAAGGTACTACTGCTTCAACGTCTCTTTCCTTTAAGCCACATAAGCTTATAATTAAGGAAAATCTAACATATCAATAATCAACGAGCAGCGAAATATTTTGTTTTAAAGTCGATTATTTTACAAATAAAAAAAAATACCAGTTGATGTAACAAAAGTACACAAGGGAAATTCTGGTCACGGTTTTTAGAATAGTTATACCAGTACATAAAAGTTATCAATGTGTTCTTTCAAAAACTGTCAAATTTTTTACACTTTTGTGGGACGTTTCAAGAGATGACAAGACCTTTTTCAATCAAAATAACTGGAAGTGGAGAACACCTGGGGAGAATACAATTCAAAATATCTGGTTGAGGGAGATATAATGGCTTCCATATTCATGGTTTTGGCAACACAGCTAACATGTAAATTGTAAACTGTCATTGATTTTGTCTGGTTCTGGTCTGCAAGTTAACTGTGCGTGACGAAGGAATGATATCAGGCATGCCATTTGCATAATTGCGATATTTTAGTCAAACCCACACCGCTGAACGCCATCGAGTTTTTAAAGTGTTTCTAAGACTGTAAACCGGGACTGTAAATAATCTGATTTTATTTTTCATCGTCGCTCCTCGCTATAAGATTGATGTTTTGCTTTAATGGTATATAGTGTGTCATATCCTTTGATATCTGAGGTAAACTTTGGGGGAGCGATGATCAAATTGTGTGCTTCGGCGCTCGTTTAGCCGCAGTCTAGTGCATGATGTGATTGTGTTCATTAGATGATTGGAACTTAAGGCTGAAAACACACAATCTTGATGCTGAAAACACATAATCGTACATGTGTAAAATACAGCTAGGCTTGCACATTAATGTTTGACACTGAGATAAAAGTGCGGTTTCTGTCTTTGATTATCATAATTAATATTATTTTAATACTATATGTCACAGAGCACAATAGTCCCAGGGTATAACTGTAAGGGTAGGCCTATAAGTTTCAAAATGGCTACCTCTTTTGGGCACAGCGTCATCGCCCCGATATCTTCATGGCAGAAATCGCCATGGTAGGTTGAATCCACAGCCACGCATGGCCATTTTGTTCCGACCTGTTTAATAGTTTTGAGACGCATAATGAGCCGAGGGACATCCGACTTGACCTCTCTGTGTGTGAGTGAGCATGTATACGCCATGAGGTCATCTGCTTTTAGACTGCCTCCACGAGTGAGTGCAGCTAGCCTACGCTGCGATAATAGTTCGGCACATATAAAATCAGAATTTTTGTCAGTTTTTGAGCTCAATACGCACGCTTCTTTATACGCAAGCTAACGACTATCGTATCCTTTCAACACATATGTTCAAGTGCAAGGAAAAAAATATGGCTTCTTTAGAATAAAAAAAAATACGGGAGATATTCATCATTTTCTATCCCGGTATTCAAAGATTTATCGTCTGAATATCAAATCGTGCGTAACACATTCACGTGTATCGATCCTGTGTATTCATTTTAGTGTCTCTGCTGTACAATGTAATTATTAACCAGGCGATGTCGGTGTGTGGGGTGGTCTATCGCTCTTCTGACATTAAATACATGTAGTAGTTCATCAAATGTTCAGTAGCAGTTATGCAATGTGCGTTGTATGCATTCGAGTCAGTGCCAGACTTTTTGAAAATTTGTTTTAGGGAAATTGGGCTAGGCGAAATTAGGCATGGCGTAGGGTGGTGTGAGTCAAACCAGTGCCAAAATAATTCCTTGAGGAACTTGTAACGCACAAAAGAGTTTCCACTCCAGCAATCGTCCCTGGAATATACTTTTGTGCATATTCAATGTGACATATTTGGCAAATAAGTATTAACGGTGACAAAACATGCAGTCTAACCTAGGCTAATAACAGCGGGGCTAACAGTTTTGTCATAACAGTTTTGTCATAGTATAGCGACAACCCTGGATTGGTTAAGTGTGTCTCTTGTCCCATGCAAATTGAAAAGACCGTCAAATTTGACATTTTTTTAATGTTCCCTATATTTGCCAAGTAGGTCAAAGTGAAATTGCATATGTAAGGTTTTTCCTGCCAAGGGACATGCTGATGAAGAAGAAACAATTTCCCTTTTACTAAAGTGACGTTGTGGATATCGGGAAACCTACCTATATCGGCGACTAATAGCAACATCAGTGGTATACCCACAATGGCATAAACAATTACGAACATTCGTCCAAATTTAGTGATGGGCGCTATGGTACCATATCCTGCAAAGAATAATAGAAAATTAAGATGTGACAGTTACCATAGTTACTTGAATGTAATCTTAAAGAGGAAGCCCCGCTAGAGCAGTTCTTCTGGGCAAACCTGCCTGGTTATCAAATTAATCAGTGACACGGTTATCTCTGAATTCGACAGGTGCTAATTGACGTTTTAATGTTATTGCGTCAATTAGCAACTGTCAAATTCAAAGATTTGATAGGCAGGTTTGGTTCACCCCAAAAGAACTGCTCTGGCGGGATCCACTTTAAAGTGAAAACCCCACTTTTGGTTCAAATTCCTTGGGGAATTAGTCAAGGTTAAAATTTATCCATGTAAATTCTGTTCTGTCTGTCATCAAAGTAACAGGTGTATTGTCAGTTCTTCTGTGGAGAACCGGCCAGATGGGGCTTTACGGAGGTTTATGTATTTATCCCTAAAATGCATAATTTAAAATGGACAGTATATAGTAAAATCCTATACTTCTTGTTTACATGGTTTTTGAGTTCAACTTGGATATAACCACGAGTAAGCACATGAACCTAAATTTGGTACAAATCTTTCAAAAACACCCTATATACTTAAAATTCTCAGATTTTGTTATTGAATTAAGGGCTGGGGTATGAACGTTTGGACAGTATTTATTTTGGGACATTAGAGCACACCAGACATATCGAATTGCATTCTGAATACGAAGAATGTCCTTCTGATATCAAATAATTTTGATTTTTTGAAATTCGCAATTTAATACACATTTTATGGCAAATCATTCTTTTGCCACCCCTAAAATCAAAATTTTCAATTGATCGTCGGCTTTTCCTCCCTGCTACATACACTTTAAGAATATATATATCATTAGATTTATATAATTTACTTCGAGGACTGTTATAGGCCTATATCAAAAATTTGTCATAAAATTTGTATTATATCGTGAATTTCAAAAATGAAAATTATTTGATATCAGAAAGACATGCTTCGTATTCAGAATGCAATTCGATATGTCTGATGTGCTCTCATGTCCCACAAAAATACTGTCGAAACGCTCAAAAGGCTCATTCCAGATCCTTTAATCAGGTTTGTATAATGAAGGTTATATGTTATCTTATGTTATTATGTCATATTATATCCTGTGGTCATGTTATGTTATGAGTATGGCCATCAGTGTACATTTTGTAAAAAAACAAAAAAACCAAAAAAAAACAGACCTCGTGATACTGCCATTGTAAATTTTAATTTGCTGTATAATCACTGACTGTAAGTCTATGCTACTAATATGCCAGCCCGGTTATTTCTATTATACATTGAAATCGCTAACACAACTCAATCACAAGTATAACGTTTCAAGCAATTTACATTAAAATGTTTGGGTAACGTCACTTACTATAGAGCAATGAACATCACGAAAGGTAAAATAACTTAAATTAAAATGTCAAGTTGACTTGCTTGATAGGTTTTTGTTCGATAGCACTTTCTCTCTTTTAATAAAAACACTGCTCTCACAAGTCAAAATGTAGTACCTATATAAATGTATTAATAACACGATACGTCCTTTTTACGTGTTAACAGGTGTTATTATATCAGTGTGCCCACAACGTATATATATGATGAGTTTATTTCCAAAACTGGTTATAACTGCACTGTGTTCATTTTCCTTGGTATTTTTCAAAATGCATTATATCCTATATAGTTGTCCTGTGTTAAATTTCATATACACAGCACAATGATCCAATGGATGCCTGCATTGTGTTAATTTTTAATTGTGCATGTTCGAATAGTATTTCAGCATTTATAATGGACAAATTATATGATTTTCTTTCTATTTCAAAATTATTTTGTTATAATTTATTCCTGCAGAATTCTCCAATTGAAAGTTCAAAAAGAGGAGACCTTGCTTTGGATTAGCTGGTTTTGGGAACAAAAAGATGCACTTGACCTGTCTTTGACCATGGGTCATATCATGGTATTTAAAATTTGCGATTATTTATATCGACAATAATAGAACTCCAGGAAAACGCCAAACAGGTTTTTACACAAAACAGGCATTGGATATAACCAATTCTGGAAATAAACTCTATCTTCCAATACACTGTTAGAACATTGGGTAAAAACCCGGTTGGATAAGTTTCTTTACCCAACATCGGGTAAATTTTACCCAACATCGGATAAATTTTACCCAACATGTTGGGTAAAATTTTTATCCAATATTGGGTAAAATTCCTTACCCACCCCATGAGGGTAATTCATAATTATGGTACCCAACTGTTTGGTAGAATTGTAATTTTGTAAAAAAAAAACCTTACCCAAGCGGTTTTTACACAGTGTCATTAACAATAGCAGATACTGTATTAGATACTACGATGGGTTTTTTTCTGTAAACGTGTTTCTTGAATAACACCTATCAATGTTTGCATTTTGTGACGTACCATTATTGGATATAAAATGGGTGAAAATACGTTAAAATAAAATTAACAATAATTGTCAAATCCACTGTGGATTTAATTTAATGTTTGGAAGTATTATTTATTTCAAAATATAAATCTATTCATCATTCTACGGGATTCCATACTTATTATTGTCATAATATGAAATATTTTCACTATAACCTTGTATGGGATTAGAAGCAAATATTATGTCGAATCGAAAATGGGAGTTGATATTTTGTTGATTTAGTCAAGTCAAGAGTAGTGTAAGTTTACCATTTTCCGCTTTTCCAGGTAAAACGCACTTTTATAGAAATAGAATTATGTAATGTCAATTATTGGGGCTATTTTTTACATTTCGTGCGTAATTTCGTTATTATTGTTGTTAGTAGCAGTAATAACTTTAATATTACTATAACTTATTTTTATTGTTGTTAGTAGCAGTAATAACTTTAATATTACTATAACTTATTAAAGACAGGGGACCTGATATATTTGGAAAATCAAATTCTTTAAAACTTACGTATAACATAAAATGTCATCCCTTTCAAGCACTCATGTAAAAAGAACATGTAAATGTTTTTTGTAAATGTGACTAATTCCTAATTTAATTTGTAATGTTTACCAATGTCCCGATTGAATTTTTTTTTTGTTTCGTCAAAGGGCGTGGTGGGCAATGGTATTTTGGCACGTCGAAAGGGGAGAGGGCGAAGATTTTTTGGCATGGCCAAAAGGGTGGGGCGATTTTTGGAACTTGAACCATTTTGAGAATTCATCACCACAGGGGTATAATTATTGCACCACCCCTAATCCCAGCAAACACAAAACGTTTTCGACATCACTCGCAAAAGGTTATAAAAGGTTGTCAGAAAACGTTTAAATGTCGGGTTATATAAAGGGTATATTAAGAGTATACAACGTTTTCATAACCTTAAAAAACATTTTTTGATAATCTACTGCTCAGCAAACAAAAATGTTTTACA
Organism: Amphiura filiformis; assembly: GCF_039555335.1. Classification (NCBI taxonomy): domain Eukaryota; kingdom Metazoa; phylum Echinodermata; class Ophiuroidea; order Amphilepidida; family Amphiuridae; genus Amphiura; species Amphiura filiformis. The sequence goes on along the minus strand of NC_092642.1, from coordinate 51,306,942 downwards.
GAAAACGTTTAAATGTCGGGTTATATATAGGGTATAAACATGTTTTAATAACATTCCAAAAACATTCTTGAAAACTTGATACAAAACATTCTAAACAGAATGTTATTTTGAGGTTGAAAAAATATTTTGCGAAAAATGTTTGCCCAAAATATTTTCAATAACATTTTAAAAACGTTTTCATGACCTTTATATAACCCGACATTTAAATGTTATTAAAAGGTTTTGAAAAAACATTTTAAGAACATTTCTGTGTTTGCTGGGTTCAAATATTTTAACATAATGTTATTCAAGTATTGACACAATATTTGGCAAAAATGTTTGCAAAAATAGTTTACAATAACATTTTTTAAAAACATTTAAAAATATTGTTGTAGTGTGTTTTCATACAAAACGTTTTAAAACGTTATCATGACCTTTATATAACCCGACATTTTAATGTTATTAAAATGTTTTTACCTAAACCAAAAGCCAAAATATAACTTATTTAAAATGTTTTTAAAACGTTTTTGTGTTTGCTGGGATGATAGCTATAATTAGATACTATGTATGTACTAATTATAGCATTGTTAGAATCAGATGCTATTTATTGACGATAGCATATTTGTTAGAATCATATGCTATCTACTGATGATAGCATTGTTAGAATCAGATGCTATCTACTGATGATAGCATTGTTAGAATATGATGCTATCTACTGATGATAGCATTGTTAGAGAATCAGATGATATCTACTGATGATAGCATTGTTAGAATCGGATGCTATCTACTGATGATATCATTGTTAGGATCAGATGCTATCTACTGATGATAGCATTGTTAGAATCAGATGATATCTACTAATGATAGCATTGTTAGAATCAGATGATATCTACTGATGATAACATTGTTAGAATCAGATGATATCTACTGCTGATAGCATTGTTAGAATCAGATGCTATCTACTGATGATAGCATTGTTAGAATCAGATGATATCTACTGATGATAGCATTGTTAGAATCAGATGATATCTACTGATGATAACATTGTTAGAATCAGATGATATCTACTGCTGATAGCATTGTTAGAATCAGATGATATCTACTGATGATAGCATTGTTAGAATCAGATGCTATCTACTGATGATAGCATTGTTAGAATCAGATGATATCTACTGATGATAGCATTGTGAGAATCAGATGATATCTACTGATGATAGCATTGTTAGAATCAGATGATATCTACTGATGATGTGAGCATTGTTTTAGAATCAGATGATATCTACTGATGATAGCATTGTTAGAATCAGATGCTATCTACTGATGAACACATGTTAAAATCTGATGCTATCTACTGATGATAGCATTGTTAGAATCAGATGATATCTACTGATGATAGCATTGTTTTAGAATCAGATGCTATCTACTGATGATAGCATTGTTAGGATCAGATGCTATCTACTGATGATAGCATTGTTAGAATCAGATGATATCTACTGATGATAGCATTGTTAGAATCAGATGCTATCTACTGATGATAGCATTGTTAGAATCAGATGCTATCTACTGATGATAGCATTGTTAGAATCAGATGCTATTATTGACGATAGCATTGTTAGAATCAGATGCTATCTACTGATGATAGCATTGTTAGAATCAGATGCTATCTACTGATGATAGCATTGTTAGAATCAGATGCTATCTACTGATGATAGCATTGTTAGAATCAGATGCTATCTACTGATGATAGCATTGTTAGAATCAGATGCTATCTACTGATGATAGCATTGTTAGAATCAGATGCTATTATTGACGATAGCATTGTTAGAATCAGATGCTATCTACTGATGATAGCATTGTTAGAATCAGATGCTATCTACTGATGATAGCATTGTGAGAATCAGATGATATCTACTGATGATAGCATTGTTAGAATCAGATGCTATCTACTGATGATAGTTATTACTAATAACGTAATACAACAAAACTTACCAATCGTGGTTATCACAGAGAAACATCCATAGAACGCATTGGGCCAATTCCATATTCTAGGTGTAGTAGAGTTATCATCCCCAAGATGAATATAAAGCACAGGAAAATTAAGCACTAATTCCTGCTCCCACTTTTTCACAGTTGTCACAAGGCACTCTGTGGGATCTAGATTCATTTCTGTACAATTCACTAATCGTTTTGTAAGATCATATCGCCTTCCTATTAAATCAGTTCTCCTTTTTGACTCTTCTGCACGTTCCATCCACATAAAAACACAAGCTCCTAATGACAAATACGCTAAAATCAAACATAACACTCCAAAAGGGGAAGAGATGAATTTCTTCGTCACATCCAAACATTTTCTTTTCTTATCTCGATGACTGAAGGCAGCACGAAGAGAAATTCTAGGAAATCGTTTATTTTTCTTTGAAGACAAGTCTTCTTTCTTATCATCAGTGTCTTTGGAGGGATCAAAGTTGAAATTAACAGTGGTGTCAAGAGGTTTGTTGTGATCACCATCTCTGCTGATGAAATGAGCGCTCCCGTTGCTACCTTGTCTCTTGGTAGCATTCGGTGGAAGGGAGTTCTGATGTGGTGGGTGATCCGTGGATGGAATGGAATGTCCTGTACCGTATCCATTGCACCGCAGAGGAGAGAGGAGTTCTGTACCATTGGTGTTGCCATCTTCTCCAGATGGCTGGACGGTAATGGTCTTCTGATTCTGGTCTGAGATGATGATTTCTGGTGTGTCATTCACATCGCCCATTCTAATCTTGATTACCAAATCTCGTAAGATCTTGAAGGAATTATAAGGCATCCAGACGATGGGGTATCAAAGACGATGTTCAAAGACAATGGTATCAATACAATGTTCATCATCACATAGTACAAATCACCAGTTACTGTTCAGTATTATCCGGAGCGTGTGTAAAAACTGCAATGAACACCACAGACGCGTAAAGTCGATTCAATTCAAATTGTGTCTACACATTTGAAAATATATGCCTTTTTTGTAGATTTTCTGCGCGGGCTGCATTTCAACGTACGTTGTTATATTCTCGATTGATGTATACCCACCATTGACATACTGACTGTGTAGGCCCCTACTGCCATCGCTAATATAGACCAGATCTGAAATATAGAAAAAATATAAACAAATGCGTCAGAGTTGTATACTCAATTATTAAGAGCATGTTAGCAGGAAAACTTAAGTTGTAGTTTTGAAATCCAGCCAAGATCCTTTCGGTTCATTTGAATTAGTGTATGTGATATAAAGTTCGGTTCAGTTCATTTTGAAATTGGCTTCAAAATATCTATTGTTACCTGCCAGCCAGACCAAACTTGATAAACAAGGACACATCTATATAAACATCTCAAAAAAAGTAACTAACCCCCCTTAAGTAATGGCCATTATTCAAAATGGGGCTATTGTATTAAAAATCTGTAACATGCGTTGGAAGCAGAATTTATTTTTGCGCATTTTGACACCTCATTTGATACGATAGCCCAGAAAACAATAAAACACCGGTCAATTTAATGTAGTGAGGTCCAGATTTGAAAGTTGCACTTACATACAAAGTTTTACATAATACAAAAACACTCAGATATCATTACACAGATTTCTTTCCATTACACTGAATGCAAAATCAATAGAATTTACTGCAACTTTCAAATTTTGGGTTACATTGATTTAAATGTACGCTGTGACGTCAATATTTAGTCAATTACTACAAATGAGGTGTCAAAATGTGCAGAAATGAATTCTGCTTCCAACGCATTTTACAGATTTGTAATATAATCACCCGTTTTTTAATAATGGTCATTATTTAAGGGGGGTTAGTTACTTTTTTTGAGATGTTTATAAGGTGTACTGTGAAGTAACGGTACTGTTTACTTAATTCAAAACTAATATGACTGAATATACTCGTATAGATTCAACAGGTTCATAAATAGAAGCATGCATGAATAAAATGTAACTGATGAATCAGGGCTATTATATTAAGTGTCACGTCTTGTCTGACATGTCTGATGAACATGCATGGCTACAAAAAAAAAGGTTGTGAAATCATTCAAATAAAAGCTAATTGGCTATAGTAATTATGTCAGAAATGAATATAAACTTAGCTCAAAAAGAAACTTATAATTTTTTACAACTTGTGAATCACAAGGTCATATCTTAAAATACTGTCAATCAAAATGAACCAAAATTACACACAGGATTACTTTAATACTCTACTCAAAACACATGTCAGTAACCAAGCAGTTGTCCAACTGACACAACAGCAAAATGCACTGTCATGGGACAGCTTCCTGGTTTGTTGGTCTAAAGAATATAAAAGTATACATTTTAGAATGGCAAAGACTTGATGAATTCATCTGCAAGGTCAAATGTGGGCCAAAATGCTCATTTTTGGAGAAAATCCCAAAAAACGGTTTTTTGGCCCAAATTGGACCTCACAGATGAATTCATCAAGTCGTTGCCGTTCTAAAAATGTATACTTTTATATTCTTTCGACCAACAATTTAGCAGTTATGAGGCCCAACAATTTCAATAAATCCAGGGTTAAGACCACCCTTAAACCAACCCTCTCAAAGAACATTTCAACCCCTATAGTGACCCTAATATGCCACTGAACATGTAAAATCTTTACCCCCAAGGAATTTAAAGGCCACACTGGTCTAGTCTGTGTTGTATATCGTCACCCTAATAAGATAATTGCATAAGTCATTTTTTTTTAAATTTGAGAACAAAGTACAAAATGTGGTTCAAGTATACATCAGTTACGTAACACCCTAATTATTTCGGATTATTCCCTTTAATTTTTTATTAATATCACTAATCGTTGCACAAGAACAAATGATAAATTAACATTTGTTCTTGTGCAACGATTGGTGAATAAATATGTAAAAATGCATCCTTGAACAATATTTTGTACTTTGTTCTCAAAATTACAAAACATGACTAAGGCAATTATCGTAGTAGGCTGTCGATATATTATCGGGTAATTTTTCAACGCCCAAATCAAACTATAAAAAGGATGAAACATCCTATACATTGGATGAAGGACGGAAAGATATCATAAGATATGGAAAGCCATTGTAATTCGAGGACAAATGAGAAAGGGAAGGTGAAATCGGCAACATTTCTATTCCTATAAGTGTGAACGTGACGTAGCCTAAACTATTATTTGTCATAATTTGACTATAATACTTGGGCACTTTACAGTATCGTGTTTGTTCACCAGCCCACAGAAATAGAATTTTCTACATGGACAAGAGATAGGCACTTGGTATTATATAGGCATACTTGTATCTCATCCAAAACATCATTTCAGGTGATATTAACTCTCATCACCTTCCGGCATCACCTGAGGCGATGTTTTGCATCCAAAACATAACCTCAGGTAATATAAAGGCTAAGGTTTACCCATAGGCGTAGATCCCGGGGGGATTTATCCCCCACCCCCAATATTTTGCCAGGGGGGATGGTCCATACAATCACTGCCTGCTAATGGGTGTCTGACCAAATTAACCTCATATTGGCCCATTTTAGCCCAAAAAGGGCAAATTTTCGCGCGCAATTGTACCATAAATATTCTGTCGCCAAAAGGTGCTGCATTGATTATACTTCAAGAAATGTTTTCCAACTCCATCCCCCACCCCAATGTCAAAAAGAAATTTACGCCACTGGGTTTACCTAAAACTAACCCATATAACCTAAGGTGACGTAATATATGAACATTTCATCGGCTGTACATGTATGTAAGGTGTAGGCCGGGGTGAGGGTGGGTGTGTGTGTGTGGGGGGGGGCAGGGGGGGGTATGACACTTGTTCCGTGGAGGGGCGGTGTGGTGGCGTGTGTGTGTAGATGGGCTGGTACTCTCCGGTACTTTTTTTGTAAGTTATAGACCCTATCTTTCCCTTTATTCAAGGTTGGAATCAGAGAAAAACTACTATTAAAAAAACACAAAACAAAACAAAATCTAAAAGTTCTGAGATTTTTATCCAAAGCTGGATGAAGTTTTAACATTTTAACTGCTTTTGCTTCTATTGAACAGCTAGCAATGCATGTTAATTCAATATGTTCCTGGCTGTTCAATAGAAGCAACAGTATTTAAAATGTACAACTTTATCCAGCTTTGAATAAAAACCTCAGAACTTTTATGGTTTATAATTTTTAAAAATAAATAATATTTTTTTGCGTTTTTTTTCTCGGAAAATCTCGCTTTTTCGCGTTTTTTGGAAAACCGTGATACGTTTTTTGGCTTCCCAAATCGCGTTTTTCTCCGGTGCTTAGGCTGGTATGTGGGGGTGTGTTTGATGAGGGGGGGGGGGTGTTGGGGGTGCGCGTCAACATGGCTATGCGTCATAGTACAATGTAGTACCAGTATTAGTAGTACTAGCTGGACACCCGCGCTTCACTAAAAAATGGGAGCGTTCACTAAAACAGGATGAATATCTGATGCTACATGTATGCGTCATAGTAAATTTAGTACCAGTATTAGTAGTATGAGGGACTCCACAGTCGAGAATTTGCAAAATGCCGTTCTAAATTTACTTCGACATCAACGTGAACTTCATTCATTGTTAACCCCATGAGAACTACCTGCCGATTGGCCAAAAAGAAATTTTCATTATCAATTGGCCCAATCAGCAACATTGTTAGAATAATTTTACCACGCAAAAAATTGGGATGAATTATTAGCAAAGCTCCATTCTGATTGGTGATTAAAGTGAAGATATCATGTAATTGACCAATCAGAGGCAATGTTAGATCGGCAGGTAGTGCTCAGGTTTTTTTAAAATTCATTGTAGCGGAATTCACAGTGGAGCAGTTTTGACTAGATAATCTTCTAGACGATGAAGTAAACGGTATTTTGCCCGGGGGGCACTCCAACTTTGGAGGTGACGCGTATGTAGGGCTGTTAAGACCCCTTTTTCAGCATCGCTGTCACCCAAAGACCCCATATTTTTTTACGAACACATGCTCTGTCACCCGAAGACCCCTTATTTTTCCATTTGATCTGCCACCCAAAGACCCTAACAAGTTCAATTTGAACAGCAACTTTCATTTATCACTGATTTTGTTACTTATTTTGAAAAACCAAAGAAATTTGAAGCCATTTAAACTAGAAATTCGCTTTTCGAGGTTTCTGTGGCGCTGTGTCGGTTCTCACCCAAAGATTCCATTTAAAAAAAGGTCATGTTCTCACCCAATGACCCCATATTTTTTACATTTTGCTCTCACCGAATGCCAAAAACCATGCTCTCACCCAATGACCCCATATTTTCTACATTTTGCTCTCACCGAATGCCCCTTAGTGCGAAAGTGTCAGCCCTACACCTATATCCATTTCAAATTGAAGTGTCCCCCCCCCCCCGGATTTTGCCAAGCCTACAGTTTCTCATATGTCTTATTTGACGGCATAAATTGATATCATTCATCATGTTCATGAATGTTCGTAATTCCATCGCATGGCATCCCGTGACATTTAAATACATCAAAAAAATGCATGCATGATTGATGTCGTCGATTTCTTTTTAATATTTTCCCAGTAAAATAAAACAAAGTTAAAATCTATATCATGGTCAAGATTGATAACATGCATGCACTGTCCCCATAATATACATCACGTATAACATTTTCCCCGCGCTCGGCTAGTGGCTGCAAATTTACCATCGATCAAATTTCTCTACTCCACGTATAGTTAACCCATTTCGAAGCAAAACTACAGAAATCATAGTATTTGTATACTCGATAATGTTCCATTGCAATTTCGTTTCTATGACCCATAATAAAAGAGTTTATTTTCTAAAATAAACATCACTTAGTATCATGAAGTAGTTCATTTTATTATTGGTTCCACACTATTTTGATCGTGATTTTATTTAAAGTTGTTTAAGGTAGGTAGTCAGATTTTTTTTCACATTATGTATTTTACCTCATTTAGAGCAGGCTTGTACTAAAATGATCTGATTTCCAGGTTTTTAGTTAAATTGCAGTTGGATATTAGTAAAAAACGTTGAAATAAAGTTGCCCGTGTCTGGATACTCATGCCAATGGACCAATACGAAACTAACTTTAACGTCAGGACCTGTATGATGCTTATTATCACGACAATGGACCAACGGGCTATTCCAGAAAATAGATGCACACCCCCTATAGAGGAGTTCGGATTTCCGCACTTTTTGTCCATTCGTGACTGTAGGAAATCCAGACTTTTAAAGTGTCCAAAGGCAAAAAAAATCCGGCAGAAAAGTAGTTCAAAATCAGAAATTCCTCAATTTGAGAGCTCATTTTAAACATTTCCGTGATTCTTCCTTCATTTAATTGGATTTCCAAGCTTTTTCAAGTGACATTGGCAACTGGAATTCCAGTCGTTTTCAGAAAGCAGACTTGGAAATCCGGACATTTCTTTGATTGAAAAGTTACTCCTCTATAGGGGTGTGCACTTATTTTCTGGAAGAGCCCAATACGAAACTAACTTTAACGTCAGGACCTGTATGATGCTTATTATCATGACAATGGACCAATACGAAACTAACTTTAACGTCAGGACCTGTATGATGCTTATTATCATGACAATGGACCAATACGAAACTAACTTTAACATCAGGACCTGTATGATGCTTATTATCACGACAATGGACCAATACGAAAGTAGCTTTAACGCCAGGACCTGTATGATGCTTATTATCACGACAATGGACCAATACGAAACTAACTTTAACGTCAGGACCTGTATGATGCTTATTATCACGACAATGGACCAATACGAAACTAACTTTAACGTCAGGACCTGTATGATGCTTATTATCATGACAATTGACCAATACGAAACTAACTTTAACGTCAGGACCTGTATGATGCTTATTATCATGACAATGGACCAATACGAAACTAACTTTAACGTCAGGACCTGTACGATGCTTATTATCATGACAATGGACCAATACGAAACTAACTTTAACGTCAGGACCTGTATGATGCTTATTATCATGACAATGGACCAATACGAAACTAACTTTAACGTCAGGACCTGTATGATGCTTATTATCATGACAATGGACCAATACGAAACTAACTTTAACGTCAGGACCTGTATGATGCTTATTATCATGACAATGGACCAATACGAAACTAACTTTAACGTCAGGACCTGTATGATGCTTATTATCATGACAATGGACCAATACGAAACTAACTTTAACGTCAACACCTGTATGATGCTTATTATCATGACAATGTACCAATACGAAACTAACTTTAACGTCAAGACCTATACGATGCTTTTTATCATGACAATGGACCAATACGAAACTAACTTTAACGTCAGGACCTGTATGATGCTTATTATCATGACAATGGACCAATACGAAACTAACTTTAACGTCAGGACCTGTACGATGCTTATTATCACGACAATGGACCAATACGAAACTAACTTTAACGTCAGGACCTGTATGATGCTTATTATCATGACAATGGACCAATACGAAACTTACTTTAACGTCAGGACCTGTATGATGCTTATTATCATGACAATGGACCAATACGAAACTAGAGCGGTTCTCGGGTTGCGCGGTTTTCGGCATACGCGGTTGGTGTGTAAGGTTGTTGGGTGATGGTATGGTAGTGGTTGTGTTTAGATGTGAGTTTCTTTTCAGAACCCTGTATGGGCGAAGCCTGGATGGTGGATGGGGAGTGTGGGGTGATTAAAGAAGGAAATAATATGGAAATGTAATAGGCCGCACAGCTGTGTAATGTTTATGTTTTACAAGATGCCCAGAGCACGGGTTGGGATATGGGATATCCCCTCGTGGTGTAGAGTTCACAACAGGTGTTGGTATTGCTTTACCAAAACAACCCGAGCCGTGTGTTGGAAGTTTTTGTATGTATAGACAGTTGTTGACTGTACCCACCAAGTTTCATGCCCATACGACAGATTTTAGTCATTTGACCTCAGATGACCCCTAAGTGACCTTGGGTTACCCCCAAAATGACCTTCCAAACATTTGACTCTTAATGTTGACTGTACTCACCAAATTTCATGCTGTTATGTCGGTTTTTAGTAATTTGACATCAGATGACCCCTGGGTGACCTCGGAAGACACCGAAATGACCTTCCAATAATTTGACTCTAAATGTTGACTATACCCACCAAGTTTCGTGCCCATATAACAGTTTTAGTAATTTGACCTCAGATGCCCCTGGTGACCTCGGATGACCCCGAAATGACCTTCCAAAAATTTTACTCTTAAGTGTTGACTATACCCACCAAGTTTCGTGCCCATATGACAGTTTTTAGTCATTTGACCTCAGATGAACCCTGGGTGACCTTGGATGACCCCGAAATCTATTGCCCTCTGTAAGAACATCAACTACAAATACAACTGACCAAGTTTAGGCGATACACCATGTTGTTAAAACCCCTGTAGACCCTATAAGGAACAAACCAAAAGATCGATGACGTCCTATAAACGTAACTAGTTTCATTTCTCAGCCGACCCCTCCCTCCCTGCCAGAAACGTAATAATGAAATGTTGAAAATTTTGACATAATAATAATAATGACACATTCTTCAGACCGATGGTTTTGTACAAACGTAATCGAGTATGTTTACCCCCTCACCCCTAAACGAAACTCGTTCATAGGACGTCATTGATCTTTTGGTTTGTTCCCTAATACTCGGCATCATCGCACATGTTGACTTCCAAACTTCATCACAACATAAACTTCGAAAATTATCCATTCATACTGTCCCATTTATTGATACCTTCTGTTTGTATCAATTGCCAGTGAGCAAAATACACGTGCTCTGTTCACTATACACAGCAAGGTATATGTAGTTATGTGCACGATATTACAACCTCTACCTTGCTGCATTTGATTTGCAGTTCTGACATCTGGCCTGCGCCGGTTTAACAACCAGGTCAAACCTTTGGAGCAGGGCTAGACAGGGATGACAGAATGCTGTGTCGTCATTAATTAAATAAAATTTATTACTTTTGGTAAACAAGGGTTGTCTGAGAAGAAAAAATGTGGAAAGGTGAAAAGCAAAAAAAAAAAAAAAGAGAAGAAAAACAGAAGGGGAAAATGGGGAGAAACAGGAGGGAAATTATGATTTCCTTTCTCCATGCTCAAAATTAAATGTTGAGATTAAAGTTTTCATTTTTCGTTGGAGAGGGTGTGCCTGAGTGATTGCGTATTAAAACAAACGTTAACAAACAAAAACAAAATTCCCTAAATTGTTATGCCAAAATAAAAAATTTAATCTTGTAAATTTTGGCTCTATGTAAAAGTTTGGAAGGATTTTGTTTCTCAAAAAGAAAAAAAATCTGGTGTCATAATGAGTCAAAAGATGTATGTTTTATACAGTAAATGAAGTAAAAATTATGATGCGCAGTGATTATGCCATGTTATTAAATTTCTAATCTTAATATTTCGTCTTTTTGTCAAAATTCAAAAAGTATGTGATAGCTGATTTATTGCTCAACCACACCAAGTATTTAGTTTTGTTTAGTTGTGACGTTAAAATACCCAAACAATTAAGATTCTGACGATACAGTTCTTTCAGGGACACCCTGTATATAGCATGTTTGTACTACAGTATCGATTTTATTGAAGGTCACTGGTAAACAAACACTTGATAGTCTGTGCCTCGGGCCAGACTGTATGTGGCTATCACGATGTTTGTTTGGATCGCCCGACACAAATTGGTTGTGTAGGAGACTAGGTCTGTGCAAACAAATTAACGACTTTATAGCGAACGCGAGTGTTTCCAAAAGCAGCACAAAAGCAAACAAAAATACACCCATTGCCCGCTATTTACCGCACGAAATGAACGACTCTAATCATGTACCGCACGAAATGAACGACTCTAATCAGCTGCGGCAATTCCCCAATGGTGGATAGGCCTATACTATACACGTATTCTTATTCGTGCATTTGACGGACTTGGGTGTTTTTGTTTTTGTTTAATATCTCCTCTCCTGAACACATATTATTATAGAAAATCTATCTACTTCTTCATTCGATTACATACTATATACCCTGCAACTTTCAATCTACACAGTCGCTAGATAAACCCTTAAACGTGCGAACAAATATTGCAAAACAAAATTAAAGTATGGCTCTCCGCCTATGGCTCCGCCCATACAACTAACTTTAACGTCAGGACCTGTACGATGCTTATTATCACGACAATGGACCAATACGAAACTAACTTTAACGTCAGGACCTGTACGATGCTTATTATCACGACAATGGACCAATACGAAACTAACTTTAACGTCAGGACCTGTATGATGCTTATTATCATGACAATGGACCAATACGAGACTAACTTTAACGTCAGGACCTGTATGATGCTTATTATCATGACAATGGACCAATACGAAACTAACTTTAACGTCAGGACCTGTACGATGCTTATTATCATGACAATGGACCAATACGAAACTAACTTTAACGTCAGGACCTGTATGATGCTTATTATCATGACAATGGACCAATACGAAACTAACTTTAACGTCAGGACCTGTACGATGCTTATTATCATGACAATGGACCAATACGAAACTAACTTTAACGTCAGGACCTGTACGATGCTTATTATCATGACAATGGACCAATACGAAACTAACTTTAACGTCAGGACCTGTATGATGCTTATTATCATGACAATGGACCAATACGAAACTAACTTTAACGTCAGGACCTGTACGATGCTTATTATCATGACAATGGACCAATACGAAACTAACTTTAACGTCAGGACCTGTACGATGCTTATTATCATGACAATGGACCAATACGAAACTAACTTTAACGTCAGGACCTGTATGATGCTTATTATCATGACAATGGACCAATACGAAACTAACTTTAACGTCAGGACCTGTATGATGCTTATTATCATGACAATGGACCAATACGAAACTAACTTTAACGTCAGGACCTGTATGATGCTTATTATCATGACAATGGACCAATACGAAACTAACTTTAACGTCAGGACCTGTACGATGCTTATTATCACGACAATGGACCAATACGAAACTAACTTTAACGTCAGGACCTGTATGATGCTTATTATCATGACAATGGACCAATACGAAACCATCTTTAACGTCAGGACCTGTATTTGAGCGTGGCTGTATACGGAAACAATTACTGCAATATCAATTACTGCAGTATACGCTAAATAAAGGCTCACAATAAAAACACTCTATTATCATGATAATGCTTACATGATCTGATGATAAAAAAAAATTAATAGACATGACATTTAGATAAAGATGTGTGGATATGATATTTTTTATTTCTTTTATTCATGCGCAGAGAGCTGTTAATATCATGTTCTTGCACTTGTAAAATTATGATATGCTATTATTAGATTCACAGCGTGACAACACAATAATGCTGAGTGGTCACTCACAATCCTAAGGTGTGCGCGTGAGTATCGTTAGCGAATGAATAAAACGTGATGTTATGGACCTCATCGCTAACGATACACGCGCCGCGGATTTGCAAGTTTCAGAGTGGCTAACACTGTTTGTAGGCCTAGTAGACCTACAGTTGCAATGCAGGAGCATTTATGCTTTAGAATGTTAGATCATCGACAATCACGCGAGTAAGATGACCAAATCACGCCATCTATTCGATTGCTTTTAGTGAAAAAAAATCTAAACTATAATGCGTTTTTTTAATTCAATTTTATTTTTATTAACAGCTGTCGTGATTATCGAGCTTTATTGGGCTATTCCAGTTGAAATCCATACACCCCCTATAGAATACGTGATCATCATCTCCCACACAGGGGGGGGGGGGGGGTAGATTTCAAATGGAGTCACCCATTCTGGTTACCCCATTTGGAATTCACACTCCCTGTGTGGAAGATTAAGGTCATGCCTTCCATAGAGGGTGTGAGGATTTCAACTGGAATAGTCCATTGTCGAATTAAGTGCTGCATACATGTTAATAAGTACAAGAGCGCAGATGGTGGTTATTGGAGTTTATAATAATTGTCCTATTTAAAATCATCGTGATGTCCTCATCTTCACATTAGCTAAATAATAATTATTCGTATGCACATGGGTTGACATTTATACCCTAATTTATACATATATGTCATGCCCTTTAAGCTGTGTAATAATAATCTGTCCCGAGGTGCAAAAAGATGGGGAAGCATTTTTTGCAGGACATAGGGGGGCAGTGGTAATATTTGGCAGGTCAAAAGGGGGAAAGATATTTTTGGCAAGTCAAAGGTGGGGAGATGTTCTAGCACGCATTCACGTGGGTACCCAGGACCGCCCCACTTTTAATTTTGTTGGCAAAAAGTGACTGTTGTCGTCAAAACCATCGAATTGTCGGCAATATAAAAATTAAATGTGCGGCTGTTACAGCTTGGGCTGTTGTTGTTATACAATACTGTTCATGATGTAGGGAAAATATTTTCGTCAGCATAAAAATGACGATTTTGACATTGTATGTAAGTTTGAAGACAATCCATATCCTAAACCAATAGGGGTTAACCCGGCTTAATTAGTCACCATTTTTTGGTGTTTATACATTTGTGAACTTAAGTAATTAATAAATCACAGGGGTTTACGTCAAATTAAGGCCGTGTAAAATTAATATTTTGGTTCTCGTCCCTCCTCCTCAATTTCTGGGATTTGTCAGATTTTTTTTTTTTTAGATTTTTCAATTTTTTAGACTTTGGAATGATTTATGAAATCTTCATACATATAAATAAGTTTATTAGAGAACAAGCATCACTTCCAAGTCTTTTGTGGTACTCTAGGGGTTTATCCCTCAGAATCTCACATTTGAAAAAAAAAAAAGGCCTCATCGTTTCCTCTATCACTCTTTTAAAAAAACAAAAAAAAAAAACAATTCTCACTTTACATTGAAAAAAAAAAAACAAAAAAAAACACCTCCCTCCCTCATCAATTCATGAAAATCCTCTGGACGAGAACCAAAACATTAATTTTATACGGCCTAACAATCGTCATATATATAGTTGATATTTTATAAAGTTTTATGGCTTATGCTATTTGCATAATTCATACATGTATAGTATTGAACAATAAACCCTATTGGACCTGGTAAATATGACATACGATCTTCATATAATGGCATTGTCTTTTTTAAAGACAGTTCTTGTTTTAATATAAGAACCGATATTGAAACACAAGCCTACTAAAAGGTTTCAAGGAACGCATGTCAATTCGAGTTAGTGTCAGGTAGCTTTTCCCTCCCTCTTCCAGGAACAAAATTTGACATTACGTCACGAAAGTACAGTCATAACAGTATTAATTAAGATATAAATTAAGACAAATGAATAGTGGCGACTATGCAGAGGTGGTGTTTGCGCTTTGTGATGTCAGTATGATGTATATAACTCATATGTTTTGGGATCTGATGATCTATTTTGATTTTTGACTTTGATTTTTGACTTTTTTTGTTTTATTTAAACCTGATTTTGCTGTGTCATGGTGGTTACTAATATTCAGCAAAGTGCGTTCATAGATAGCCTAGTGAATGATTACTCTCATCTAGGCTAATCACGGTGCGCTAATGGTGCGCTTAAGGAGTCACTTTATATGAAGATGCTTGGAAATATACATTGTGCATGATATAAGATCTAAAAAGCTTGTAAACTGACTTTTACACAAAAGCCCTTAAACCTGACTTTAATACGTGTAAAGTACTTTTTCAAAATACATAAAATTATGCGTGTACTCCAACTTGAATTAAGCTTGCGCAACATTGTGCCCAGATTGAATGGTTTTTGGGTATACTGTGATTTTGGGTATACTCATGTGATTTATTGTGGTTTGAGCTTTTTTGTGGTTTGTCTGCGAGTATTTTGGGTATACTGTGATATATAAACTATATATTGTGGTTTGATATGCGAATATTTTGGGTATACTGTGATATATTGTGGTTTGACTGCGAGTATTTTGGGTATACTGTGATATATTGTGGTTTGACTGCGAGTATTTTGGGTATACTGTGATATATTGTGGTTTGATATGCCAGTATTTTGGATATACTGTGATATTGTGGTTTGATAATGAGTATTTTGGATATACTGTGATATATTGTGGTTTGATGTGTGAGTATTTTGGGTATACTGTGATATATTGTGGTTTGACTGCGAGTATTTTGGGTATACTGTGATATATTGTGGTTTGATATGTGAGTATTTTGGGTATACTGTGATATATTGTGGTTTGATATGTGAGTATTTTGGGTATACTATGATATATTGTGGTTTGATATGCGAGTATTTTGGGTATACTGTGATATATTATGGTTTGATATGCGAGTATTTTGGGTATACTGTGATATATTGTGGTTTGATATGCGAGTATTTTGGGTATACTGTGATATATTGTGGTGCGACTGCGAGTATTTTGGGTATACTGTGATATATTGTGGTTTGACTGCGAGTATTTTAAGTATACTGTGATATATTGTGGTTTGATATGCCAGTATTTTGGATATACTGTGATATTGTGGTTTGATAATAAGTATTTTGGATATACTGTGATATATTGTGGTTTGATGAGTATTTTGGATATACTGTGATATATTATGGTTTGATATGCGAGTATTGTGGGTAAACTGTGATATATTGTGGTTTGACTGCGAGTTGACTTTCTCAACTTTCCTGAACACACCAACAAACAAGTAGATACAATGAATGAATGATGAACGCTTCACAGTGTCAACACCCTATATATTATAAATATTTTTTTCATACAGCTCCATACTCCGTTGGTGAAATCAATATTCTATTATTGACATAGATAAAGAAAGTTGACATATATGCATTGTGATATACACGTGTGATCGAATATTCTATTATACAAGCACCTGGATCTTAAATGTGTTCATTTATATAATTGTAATTCTCAAAATTAAATATATCACAATTTTAACTTACGATTTAAAAATCGTTACGCCAAAAATGCAGTAAAATGTATCCAGAACAAACAGCAATGGCTGCTAATTAGTGTATTTAATTTCAAGTTAGTGTATTAAAAACAAAACCTGGGTTTTACCTGAAAACAAATCGAATTTCCTTGTAATAGCAACGCCATATGGGATACTAGAGCATGCGCAAATCGTAATAATGTGTATAATAGAACTTGGTGGTATCTCATATGATAGTCGTACTATGCTTAGCCTGAGTCGCTCGGCCTATCTCGAACAAAATCGCCATGCGTAGCTATTGAAAAACGAGAGGATTCGCCGTACTATCACGGCAATTTGTGACACGAAGATATAGGGATGATGACGATGTGCGCTTATCAATCCACATTTCTTTCAATGAGCAGCAGCAACAGGGGGTACATGTAAAATGAGAAAACCTGCCCACTTGATTGAGTCGTCATATTCACTGAGCACAATCAATCTATTAAAACCAATACAATCCATATGAACATGATGATGAGTGTGTTAACTGCCACATGATATCACACGTGCTGTGCGTAAAAAGATGGGAAATTATGGAAAGATGCACCGTTTTTGTGTGACATAAGGGTACAATAATGGATATTGACCATTTTTGTTTCAACTTCCAATAAGAGCCTGGTCAGTGACCAGGCACAATATTCTCCTAACTGAAACAAGAAATGTCTTTAAAAAAGACAACGCAGTGACTACAAAACGCATTGTTACAAAAGTAACGCAGTGTTACAAAAGTGTGTTATCATTCTGCAGCAAACCAACAAAGTACATACATGTAGCCATCTCGTGAATTATATTCAGTTTGATTCTGTGGCGTAGCTAGGGGTTGTGGCGCCCAGAGCTAAAGATACATAGTGACGCCCCTCCCCCAATTAAATTTGGTTATAACGAAGTTGAATATCGGTCTAAAATTGATCTTTCCAATGATATTGTGCTGAAATGCGCGCGAAGCGCGCGAAATTGTGACTTTGGGCGCATAATCGATGCTGAATTGGTCAATTCGGCGCCCCTTAAGGGTGGCGCCAAGGGCACGTGCCCCCTCTGCCCCCTCCGCTACGCTACTGGTTTGATTGCTTTTAATCAAATGTGTTCAAGGTCATTATCGCCCAATCAAGTGGGCACTTTCTTTTTTTGATGTGTTTATTTGTAAACATATGGTTAGTCAAACCATCTGTGGAAAAGGCCAATAATAATAGGACGTATTCGTATTGCTTCTCACGATTAGTGAATGGAGATGTACATCTACTGATCATTGGTGGTGGTGGTGATAAAAAGGAGTAATGAGTATTTTATTTTTTGTAAGACTCAATATCGGGACAGTTTTTTTAGTTCTTTACCATGTAGACCCAAACATTTCACAATGTGACCCTATCGGAGATAAGTCAAACCATACCTTTTTCTAATAATGAGGGGAATACTGTTATGATTTTTACCCAGATTCACTTTTTACCCAAATTTGAGCCCTGCGACCATTTTTGTTTTATGTAAATTGGCATTATTTTGTCCTTATTTCAATTTTTCTTCTTTTTGGATATGTTGTTGGGGCCCTTTACAAACACAAAAACAAACAAACAAAACAATGTACATTGACCCCATATAGTGACACATTAGAAGCGTAAAACTTGAGTCATATTACGTTTTCCATTATCTGCATGTCCACGTAAAAAGCATTTCGTCAATTAGTGCTCATTTTCTCTATCATTGATTCACCAGAATTGATTTTTATACGTTTTGTGATTAATTGATGGATGGATAGCTTGACCTATAAGCATTAAAATGTACTGGCCATTTCTGTCATTATCGTTATTTTTTGGTCATTATTTGTAATGTTTACACATGTCCCTACTTGCACTTATACATGTAAATGGAATCGACCAAATGTGTTGTCTTTGTAGGTCAGCAGAGCAAAGTTCGACATATTATCATAATTTAAAAAATTATGATATGTCCTCCCATAGAACTGCATGTTAAAATGGTCAAAATAACCAGTGGAGTTTCTTTCACTTTACCATATTATTTCAACTTAAAATGGACAGCAACCCTTCCCAGCAGTTATTACTAATATTATTTCAACATTTTGAATAAAGAATAACAAAATTAAAATTTGACGGAAATCGTACATTAAGGCTTTAACATATTCGTTATTAGTAAATTCTATCTGCCAAAAATAAAACCGTTTCAAAACGTAAAAGGGGCCAAAGTTTTAAAAAATCTTTCCTATGTGGTTTTCACCCTTTTTAAAACTTGGTCCCATTTATGATAGTTTCTTAAGATGTATATACAAAGTCATATTTACTTGTCGGTTTTCTTAGTTGGCAGTGTTTTCAGAAAAGCATTTCGTAGAGTGAATGAATTAATGTTCGAAAGTAATTGGGAGTTTTTTTCCGTATAGACGCGACATTGTAATGTGTTTTAATGTGTTAGTGGTTCTTTGTAGCCCTGCGGGGTAAACTTGTTAGTTCATGATACAAATTTCGCGGTCAGTGGTTCTTTGTAGCCCTGCGGGGCAAAGCGTGCTGGCTATCCAAATTATTATTATTATTATTATTATTATTATTATTATTATTAGTGTTATTATTATTATTATTATATTATTATTATTATTATTAGTGTTATTATTATTGTTGTTGTTGTTGTTGTTGTTGTTGTTGTCGTCGTCGTCGTCGTCGTCGTCGTCGTCAAATTTTGATGGATAACTACAACGAATACAGTTATTGATTGGATTGACTAAAACACACACGCATACAGCTCTGCGATTTTTCGTCAAATTTAGCTCATATTTTGGATAATACCATCAACGAGTTTCCAACAAGGAATCTAAATGGTATAAATGTCATCTAGATAATTGGTATATTTGTGATCCATAACGACAATAATTCGTTCACATTTCCAAGAAACCGAGATCTATACAAATACTTCGTGACCTGGAATTATTGTCGTTATATAATCACAAATATACCAATTATCTTACGCTAGGTACTATATAGGAGGAAAAGCCGACGATCATTTGAAAATTTTGACCTTTCGTATATTGAAGATACACATTTCTTTAAGTTCATATAATTAGATTTATAACCCTACTTCGAGGACTGTTAAATAAAAAAAATAAAAAAAATATCAATTTCTAATAATTTACCATATAAAAATGTGTATTATATCGCCAATTTCAAAAAGTCAAAATTATTTGATATCAGAAGGATTCCTCGTATTCAGAATGCAATTCGATATATCTGATCACTGCTCTCGTGTGCCACAAAAAATACTGTGCAAACGTTGTTATCCGTAATAATGCATGTTAAAAATGTCCTGTAAAATGTGCAACACGAGGCAATGATTGATGGTGAAAAGGCGATATTTATGTCCTGTCACGTGAGAAACGTAACTGTTTTCATCTATAATGATTGATGATAATGTGGGATGACGACACAAGTGATATCAAATATAGCGTATATCGGCTTACTAATCCCGATTTCACAAAAATACAGCAGTGCTATTCTTTTGAATTGAAAGAATATTATTGTGTTTTGCCAAATGAAACTTAGCTAAATCTTAATCCTTTAGTTCTGATTGACAATTGAGGTCAAATTCTAAATATTTTTGCAATTTCAGGGATAATGGACCAAAACATGCAATTTTGTATGAAATGCATGTTTTCGTACAGTTACAGACAGTCACAAGCTCAAAGTCACAAGTCAAAGTATTCAACATTGTGAGTATAATAAGATACGAGTTTGCTCATGAATTTAATATTTTATGTTAATCTTTGCAATTTTCCCTAATTTGATGTAAAATGGGCCAAACACATACAATTTCGCATGTTTTCTTACAATTGCACAGCACTGCATGACATGCAGTCACAATATTCAAAGACTTAGTTAAAGTCTAGGTAGTCAAAATATTGAGTATAAGATATGAGTTTGCTCATAAATATGATATTTTTATGTTTTTGATAATTGGTTATAAAAATATATAATATACAAATATATATAAATATATACACACTTTAGTAACATTTACAAAGGCATTAACAAATCAGAACGAATTCACCTACACGTACCAGTATAATTCTCGTGTGGCATTCCAGGATGTGGAAAAAGCACGCTAATACAAAGATTGCTTATAACGCTACATGTAACAGTTTCATTGTTTAAAGACTGGTTCGTTCACAGCTGGGTAATTGAGTTTTTTATCCGATTGTATTGAAAAGGCCAAGTACGTATATTATAAGGTTAATGTTTAAATCTGTGATTTTTCTATGATACATTAGGGATATGGGTATTTAGGCTGTGTAAAATTAATATTTTGGTTCTCGTCCCTCCCTCCTCAATTTCTGGGATTTGTCAGATTTTTTTTTTTTTTTTAGATTTTTCATTTTTTTAGACTTTGGAATGATTTATGAAATCTTCATACATATAAATAAGTTTATTAGAGAACAAGCATCACTTCCAAGTCTTTTTTTGGTACTCTAGGGGGTTTATCCCTCAGAATCTCACATTTGAAAAAAAAAAAAAAAGGGCCTCATCGTTTCCTCGAGCACTGTTGGAGAAGACCGAAAACTACTGACAATGCTAATTTTACATTGAAAAAAAAAAAAAAAAAAAAAAACCTCCCTCCCTCATCAATTCATGAAAATCCTCTGGACGAGAACCAAAACATTAATTTTATACGGCCTTATACATGTACTGTAATAGTGACCGGGTGTGATTGGTTCAGACTCAACCACGAGTAGGCTATTAATTGGAAGAAGTGTCAGGACAAGGACAACTTCCTATAAGTGAAAAACAAGAACTGTTTAAAAAAAGACAACGCCATAGATGAAGATATTATTTCATAATAATTTTGCATTGATAATTTCCTGGAATACTGGTAATGGTATTATATATGTTTTGTGTGTGGAATAATTATAAAATCGGATGGGAAATACCTGTATTTCTTGGCCAAATACCACCAAGGACATAAGCCTATGGAAATAGTACCGACGTGACACTAACTCAAAAGGCAGGTCACGGATAACTGGGTGTGTATTTAGTAGCAGTATTATTGTGGATGCAGTATAATGGAATGGTCTGTTATAATATACATGGTTATACATGTACTTTGTATAAATAATAAAAGTTATCCTCTTTCGACCACGCCAATAATTAAGAAATCACGTATTCTATACTGTGCAAACAAGAACGTGAAATTTGAAGAAGTAAAAAAAAGTAGAGTTGTAAAAAATAACACACAAACATCACTGATCAAAAGGGCGGGTCACGGATTAATTGGATGTGCATTAATAACAGTGTTATTGTGGATAAACATGTACTTTGTAATAATAAAAGTTATCTATATTACTATCTGCCACTCCAATGATTAAGAAATAATTATACTGTGCAAACAAACTTGAGGGTGATATTATGACGCACACATGCACGCACAAAAACGGTCATGATTCTATTCGCAAGGTTGATAATATTACCGGTATATCACAGCCATTGTAAATGAAAAGCCTTCAAAACCACCCCAGTTTAAATTTATAAATGTAGTTATAAGAGTGAAAAGAAAATTTAAAAATAAACAAAATTGGTTAAAATGGCAATGAAAACAATGAAGGCAATTTTAAACAAATTTATTGATTTATTTTTTCAACATTGTTTTGATTACAAAAGTGTCACTTTTGATAGCTGTTATTAGATAGCACTTTAGTTATCGTACAATGTATAGATTCTTGTGCAGATGAAAAAGAAAAAGACGTATGTGATCTGTGCTATGACCCCAAGTTTTTTTTTTTTTATTGTTGAAAGTAAACGTCAATTTTGTCGTCATGGTAAAATAAAAATCCCTTTAAAAAGGAATGGGCGCCCAATGTGAACTTTGACATGTGATGTGTTGAAATGTAACCATTTGGCATGTTTGGATAAAAGTGTCTTCTTTAAACCAAGAGGATTGGTTTCAAATAAAACTTGAGGAATAAAGCTTAATTTATCAATTTGGTTACTATTGTTAGGCAATGGTAGCCTACATCATGGTGGGGGTGGGCGGTGGAGCAAATTATTCTATTTCAGAATTTAGCTTTGTATAGTATACAATGTATACCGTAATTAATTCTTCAGGATTGTTTGACGATGAAATCCAATTTCAGGTTTTGAAGACGTATACAAAAAAATTATACCACTGAACTTTAGTTTAAAATCATTTTGTAACAGTGTAATTTAATATAAATATAGTTACTGTAAACAGTGGTTAATGTATACATCAAATGTGTGAATATTATTGTAGTTAAGTGAAATAAATAAAAATGATGAATTAATTGGAAAAACATGTAAAAATCCATGGGAAAATGCTAAATTGAACGACATTTTCAACCAGCTCAACTCATTCCCATATCGGACCATCGTCATTATGAAATTATATATATTATCTCAATTAGGGGGTTTATTATACCGATACAAGCTATTATTTGAAAATTATATAAATTTCTTTTTCTCTGTAATCATGGTTGGTGCATAAATTGTCCATGACTTGTCTTTCATTAATCATTTTGACATTAAAGTATGTAATTATCGTGTGAAACCTAAAAAGCATGCTTTTTTCAAGGATCCCGTATATCTACAATGTATCACAAGCATAGCGCGCACTTGATTTTGACATTTACATTTGTAACTATTTTCACTCAAGTGCAGCTGCACGTGTTTTGATAAGTTTTTGACATGTTGGACCTTCTTTCTATTTATTGTACTTTCTCTTTCTTTCTTTCTTTCTTTCTTTCTTTCTTTCTTTCTTTCTTTCTTTCTTTCTTTCTTTCTTTCTTTCTTTCTTTCTTTTTCTTTCTTTCTTTCTTTCTTTCTTTCTTTCTACCATTTTATATTCCCTTCTGTTTATATTTCCATTTATCTTTCCTTTCTTTCACTTTCTTCTTTACATTGGTAAATTTCCTTATTAGTCTTATGCCAAAACAACACTACAAAATGACAGGCCCATATACTTATACACAAATCCGAGAAGCGTTTACTGTATTTGGCCCTCTATTGACGGAAACACAAATGAGCGGGAGATTTAATTCGTATTTCAATACTCATGATTGTGTATTGAAAATCACTGTTGTTTACAACTCCCGGGTACAATTCTGTATAGCCTGCACATTAAATAATGGATGGAATGGGACACCGCAGTTTTACATTGGGGACACCGCAGCAATGGCGAAGTCGGATCAGTGTATACACTCTAAATTCATTCATAAATATGATCACCTTTACCATGAAAGCCTTACTTCCATGCTTTTACATAAGGGAGGAAATCGAAACTCGACCGGTGGTTGACTACCGGTTCCGTCCGGTTTCTATTGTTCTAAACAAAACCGGACGGAACAATCGGACGGTCAACCGCCGACTCAGTTTTTATTTCATTCCTAACTCAGTGCCAAAATATAAAAGGATTTTTTACGCGAAAGTATAGACCGAATTGATCCATGAAATGAAAAGTATACACAAGAGGGAAATACAATCACACTAGCTGTGACTATACAGCTGCCACATTAGGATGTAAATGATGTATAGTGCCGGTAATCGCTCAATACAATTACCATCATATACCTTGTTTTAAATCACACAGCTCATTTACCACTAGCCTGCATAATGTAAGATGTGTTCAATAATATGAGACCTGTCACCATCAATAATTTCCTCGAAATTCTGGTTTTCACACGATTGGACTATTCTTTGGTGAGCAACATTTCCCAGGACACTCAACTTTAGCAAATCCAAAAAGGTGAAACCTTCGTAATTTGGGGCTTTTACTGGGGGAGGTGCAACAGGGGCAAGAGTTCTGACTGGGGAATTTCCCCTCATGCCCCCGTGGCGCCGCCACTGGCCTACCAACGACAGGAAGTAGGGGCATGTATCGGTATAACATGTTGCTCAAAGGAGAGTCACTGGGTATTACAAAATTTAAAAAGGGATCATTTGGGAATAAAATAGTGAAATAGAAGGTTAAGTAGAAAATTTCGAAAAAATGAACAAAATTCCATTTTTTTTTCAAAATTTTCTAATATGTTGTAATGTATATTATATTGCCTAGCCGCCCTCTAATTTGCATAATTGCATAATTAATAAGCTAATGTGCATAAATGCTAATTAATTAAATAAATCCAAGTAAGGTAAATCATCCAGTAAAGTGCTCAACCAAGAAAGGAGCATGCAAGAATATATTTAAAATGAACTTGGTGGTTTATAAAAGCATTGTTGTTTACTACGTTGTTGTGAAGTAAGGAAAAGAATGTTTTGATCATATCTTTGAAAAGCAATTAAGCCGATCAATCAAGACTAGTATTAATTAAGACATGTTTTCCCATAATATCAATTTGATTCTCGGAACTGCTTTCATTGAAATTAACCTGGGACGTATATTTGGTCTTTGGTTGAACTGCTGACCGGTAGTCTATCAGTTTAATTAGTCAAAATTATAGTCCAAAATAGCATCCGCTAAACTACAGAAATTACTCGTTATATATCCTTTAAATCCCCCACAGAACACAACAGTTATACGCGGCTGACATAGTAACTGAGTTTTCTTTCATTTTGCCTCATTAGTTTGACTTAAGGGTACTACACCCCGGGGTCTTCAAAAAATTTGTACGGGGTGTGCCACGCAGACTTTCGGATGCTGACTTTCTCTATACCTACTTTTTGCTGTTTTTGCTACCCATCAGTATACCAATTTTCAAGAAAAAACACCCACAAAGCACCCAAATTTGCCATAATTGGGCGCTTTAAGGGCACTGAAAACCCACCCATCGATATACAAAATCGCTGAAAAGGTACCCCAAAACCGTGGCACATCCCCGTATACCTTCAACCAGGAAGACCCCCCCCCCGGGACTACACCTCTGGCCAATTTTGTGCCTATTTGTGCATTTTTCTCAAAAATTATAGCGCATTGGTGACAAGTGAGATATGTATATTATAGGGGCAAGGAATACAACTACTGCACTGAAAATTCAGCAACTCAAAGCAAGTAGTTATGGATTTATTGATCAAATATTGGTTTCCCTCATTTTTGACTGTAACTCCACAACTGTCGTCTATGCTCAAATAAAATTTCCAGTGCAGTAGTTGTAGTCCTTGCCCATATATACATATCTTACTTGTCACCAATGCGCTATAATTTTTGAGAAAAATGCACAAATAGGCACAAAATTGGCCAGAGGTGTAGTCCCGGGGGGGGGTTCTTATAATCTTATAATATCGAGTAAAGAATAACCAAATTAAAATTTGACAGAAATTGTATAGTAACGCTTTAATGTTGGCATGCGC
This sequence comes from Amphiura filiformis, assembly GCF_039555335.1. NCBI lineage: Eukaryota > Metazoa > Echinodermata > Ophiuroidea > Amphilepidida > Amphiuridae > Amphiura > Amphiura filiformis. Next base: position 51,280,698 of record NC_092642.1, on the reverse strand, counting down.
TGCCCCAGAGAAACCCGACCAACCCTAAAAGTAGGCCCAACCCTGACTTATTTAAAATGAAAAAAAAAAACAACAAAAAACAAACAAATAAACAAAAAAAAACCCAATAATAATAATAAATAGATAAAGCAAAATAAATAAATAAAAAAAAGTTCCAACTGCACACCATTCAATACATCAATTAAAATTTATATTGTTCAACAAAATCCTTTTTTTTTCTAATTCATTGTACGTAAAAGGCACGGGTACCCGTTTCAAAAATATGATTGGATAATGTACGTTACCATGGTTACGTAACATTACATATCAGGTTCGAATAACATGTATATATATTCTGACTTTCAAAGAACCCTGCGACCCAGCAAACACAAAAGGTTTTGACATTATTCGCACAAGGTTAGAAAAGGTAGAATTAACCCAAACACAAATAAAACATTTTATAGTGTTTGATGAGGAAGAACAAAAGAGGCAGAAGATTATGGTATAATATTTCCGATAATCGATGTGTCACTCATATCCAAAGTTCAGACCGGTCAATCCCGCGGTCATTGATATTCCGGCTGATTTCATCAAGGTTATTGGATATGCAATAATAGACGGACATTGACCGATTCAAATAAAGGTACACGTAAATGTCCATATGTCATTACATTTCAAGAAAAATAAAATACCGTACTGACGCGAGTATAGTCCTACCTTCGAGTAAAGTTTACAAAAAATTTCAAAAATTGTAAAAAAATAAATTGAAATTCGAGTATAGTCCCACTCCCCAATTTTGAAAATTGTTCACCTAAAGATGAGGTGGGACTATACTCGAGTCAGTATGGGTAATATCAAAATAAAAAAATACTAAAAGTAAAAAATGTCATAACTCACGATTTACTTATGTCGAGAGTTCTATGCAACATTAAATTGAGTAGTCCAATCCTACACTGTTAAAACACTGGGAAAACTAACCGGTTGGGTAAAACATTTTTACCCACCAGTGGTTGGGTCAAATCACACACCAATGTGACACTTTTAGTTATATGTACCGTAAAACTTCGTCTACAAGCATATAGTGTTTTTATGAAAGCTAAATTAATTCGAAACAAGCGTAAATGTGTCAATACAATAGATTGGTCTTAAAATAATACTTGTCTGTATATGCTTGGATTCGTAATTTATTTGCTCAAACTCCATAATGGCGCCTGGATTAATGTATCAGAAGCACTCCATATGCTTGTAGATGAGGTTTTACGGTATGCGCATTGACCCAACCGCTGGGTACCATATGAAACAAGCTCATTAAACATGTTAAACCTAAGTATGTAACAAATGTAATGCTGAAATTCTTAGAATGTATTGAACACATATGGTACTCAATTAATTAGTGTTGGTTGGAGTATAAGAAAGAGCTTACAATGTGCATCAATAATTGATGCACATTGTATGCTGAGCACGAAAAACTATAAAACATAGGGAAAGAAGAACCACGCATATCGAACTAGCACAATTAAACATGAAATATATAACAATGGAAACATAACATTCATAGGCAGACAAACTAGATGAAAAACTCCGGACATATACAATGTACCTAACTGTGCGGGACTTGAACCACAGACCTTTGGCTTGCGAGGCGAACGCTTTAACCATGCTATAACCACTGAGTTACACAGACGGTCCCTGATAAACAGGGCTCAAGCCTGCATGTTACTTATGGATAATGAGCAGTGTTCGGAGTTTTTCTCTGGTTTACATCAAAAATTATTGCGCCCATAAAAGTGGTCAGTAAAAAAACTACAACACAGAATTAGAGTTTGCCAGCTGATTTCATTTAAGTGTTTTTTCAAGTTATACCTCCCAGATCTGCTCATCAAGAGTTGATTATTGCCATGAGAATCAAGGTAAATTGTCAAAATAGACACGATATCCATTGAAAACTGTGGATTTAAAGCTGTCAGTTCTGGCATATAGATGATAAAATTTAATTAAATCTATTTTTCCAATAAAATAGAGCTCATTTTCCATAATGTACTTCTGGTACTCGTCTTTATTTTGGGAATTCAATCAAATCCATCATGCCTGGAATTGAATGAAACAAAACAAAGCTGAAACGCTTAATTAATTTGGTTCGCCAAGAGAACTCTCGCTTGATCTACTACCTTCGTCAGCTAATGGTGTTGCTCCGACAAGCGTCTCAAGATTATGTCTGCGCAACACCATTGACTGACGAAGGCAATCGCATAGGTGATGTCATCTTAACTTATAAATGCTATGCAGTGTGAAAGTTAATTTTTGTTGCATGTGTAAATATTAACTTGGGTGTAATGTTATTAATTATGTGCTATATGTAACTATTATTTATAGAGCGAGACACGTGTTTGTCTGATACTTCATGAAGTAACTAATGTTCTGATATAATCATTTATTTACGATAATAATGCATGATGTAGGTGTGTTATTAAAAAATGAAATTGAAATGAAATTGATTTGTTTGATTTTAGAAATTTATCACTCTCTCTGGCTATCTCTGCATCCCATACTGTGAAACTTGGCACTCGTCCTCAGACGGGCGTATATAAATAACAATTTTGTTCGTATTTTAATCCCAACTCATGAATATCTTACGCCAAGGCGACAACACCCAACCCTAGTCAAATTATGAAATCGCCCACCACTACATTTGTAATTGCAATAGAATCCATTCCACATGCTTCTATTTCACATGATCCCAACTCATGAATATCTTCTGCCAAGGCGACAACACCCAATATCCCAGTCAAATTATGAAATCACCCACCACTAATTGCAACCGAATCCATTTCACATGCTTCCATCTTCCAAAAGCTCAAACAAGACACCGTCAAAATTCCTGGAAAATCCAAGCTTATAGAACAGTTCCTCATTTGCATAAATCCAAAATGGTATGGACCATATGGTTTTACCAACTTTGAAATTTCACCCAAGATTATAATTATTTCAAATTTAGTGACCACAAAAAATGAGCTTTACACTAAAGATAAAAGGACCAGATTTCTTTTAAATTATTAAAATGTTGTTGTACAAAGAACGTATTAAAAATGTTTTCGTGACCTATATAATAACCCGATATTAAAATGTTTTAACCAAAACCAAAACGCATTTATAACACGTTTATAACGTTTTAAAAACATTTTTGTGTTTGCTGGGAAACACCGCCGGAAGTATGTGATGCATTATTGTTATACCTGTTTTTGATTCTCATATCAAAAAAATCCCTGAAACAATACAACTCATTATTATGTTTTGATGAATCCAAGTGTGTGAAAATATTGGATCCAACACATAATAATGATAAAATTGGATGCGTTACGCCCAATATTTATTGGTGTCGCTATGAGTTGTAAAATATTGGACTCGACTACGCCTCGTCCAATATTTTTAAACTCATAGTTCGACCAATAAATATGGGCTCAACCGATCCAATTTTATATCAAAACATGCACCTTTAAATTGGTGGCCCATAATTTCATGATACTACATTTTTTTTCATTTTTAATTTATTATCATCTTCGCCAATAATATCGTGATGAAAGCGTTATTGCTTTTGTTATAAAAATATCTATACTTTACTGATTCATTACAACAATAGTTCATTTACATATTGCACTTAACGCGAATAATGATACAATGCGTGTTTGAGAACCGTGTCTTTTGCTGAACCCTCTGAAAGCTTACAAATTACAATGTACCTTATGTAATTGCAATTAATTTAAGCAATTTATTATTCAAAGCGCTCGGTGAAACATTATGATGATAATATCCGTGTGTGCAAACATGTGAAATTGGATTTTAAAACTCATCAATTATCATTTCTGGTTAGAGTATGACGACAATAGTGAACCATTAATATTTGAAATCATTATTTTCCATACTGACTCACAACAGAGACAATGCATACACAAACGTATGCATAATATATATATGTCGGCTTGCGATATAATATGCAAAATAAGGATCTATTTAAAAACAAGTATAATAAAATAATATTATAGATCTGTGCAAGGTCAAAGGTGCTCGTTAAGTATAGGTTGGTGATGTTACCTGATGAAGGAGACTCTGACAGATACAGAAGGTGTACCGTGCATATTCATCTTTTTTTTAAATAGATCCTTATTTTGCATTACCAACCAAAAATCACATTTTCATCAAATAACTTTTATTTTGTAGCCTAGATTGAGAGTACAAATGTAGGCCTATAATCATGGGTAATTTCAATTTCCTGGCACGTTTACAAGATCAGTTCGGGGGCACTCGTAATAAACGGACGTCTCTGATTTCAAAGACGGGGTCAGTGATTTCACATACGGGGGTCTGTGATATCACATACGTCGAGCTTTGTTGACAGCTGGGCACTCGATGCAGCACATCGGAACGAAGCTGGGTGTATAGAATAAGCTTTCCTATGTTTAGCAAATATCTACCTGTGCAAAAATTATATCTATCTGTGCAAATTCTGACAAATGGTCCCTCCCAGAACACACTTAGATTGCAATTCGCTACTTGCACGGTTCCGCCATTATGCACTATGTGCGGGAGAGCCTCGAACTGGCAGCATACATGAAAGGAAGAATTATGTAACCTTACACAGAACGTTATGACTAGTTCAATTCCCATTCATGTATGCTGCCAGTTCGAGGCTCTCCCGCACATAGTGCATAATGGCGGAACCGTGCAAGAAGCGAATGGCCCGGGGCAATGGCCAAAATCAAATGTTTTGAAGTAACAAAATCCCAATTTTACTATCCAATTCATGAATTGGATAGTAAAATTAGCAGCACTCAACATGCTCAACTTGGGCTAGCAGCTAGCTACAACCCTGATAAGGGCCTGCACACAAAATTATTCCCACTGCGCTGGCACGTTCACCAAAATTATTAATATCGTTTGCGAATGGGTTTTGAAACTAGGGAGTATGTGATTTATGAGACGTCTCTGAAATATGATACTGTTATGTGACATGACGCTTCAAGAGTATTTGATATCAGAGACGTCCGTGAATTATCAGTGCCCCCGAACTGAGATAACAGAGATGTGATGAATGTAGAACTTTTTGAATGACCCTCGTATTACCGTATGGCAACGCATTGTATCATTAATCGCGGTAAGTGCTTGTAAATGTAATTTGTAAATGAACTATCGTTGTAATGAATCAGTTTTTTGTAATACATTTGAAGGATATTAAAACTGTGCGATAGGCCCTACTCAAATTAACAAATTGTCATTATTCATATCAGTGGTCATAATTCATTTAATGTCATTGCAACATGAAGATTTCAATATTTTGTCCGAAAACAAGGTCCTAAATGGCCTATTGCAAGTTGTACTATGGACCATAATAGCCTCATCCCAGTGGCATAGTTCAATAACCTCAATTAAACAATCCGAGTGTAAAATTTGACCCCATGTTGCAGAGTATGAGTTTTTGTACTCAAATAAAATAAAGGTCATTCAATGAATGTGCAAATGTATTGGGGTTAAAGAATTGAGCCCTGATAGATGAGCATATCGTGGATCCTAGTGTTGTCAGGTGATTGAAAGGTGTTACCCTTGGTCTTCAACTTCCTGTGATGGTCAAATATTGAACTTGTCCGGCCCGGTCATGTTTCAATAAGTGATTTAAGTAAACAATGACCACTGGTGTGAATAATGACAAGTTGTATTGATTATCACACGTTTTGACTTCCTCCAAATTCAGGAAACAAAAGGAATACAAGGAGAGCCGAAAACATTTCCTTCCTTCCATGGACAGCATTGGACACTGAAAACAGGCCAATAGGATTTTGCGGCAACTTTCAAATCATAAGTTACTGTCATGTTTAAATGTACGCTGTGACATCATAATTGGGGCCATTGCAACAAATGAGGTGTCATAAAGCGCATAAATAAATTCTGCTTTTAAAAATGTATATCCCAAATTTGGCATAAGACAACCCATTTTGGAGTAATGGCCTTTCATTAAGGGGCGGGGTAATTACTTTTTGGTATGTGCTTAGTTAAGGGCTGGGTATGAACGTTTGGACAGTATTTATTTTGGGACATTGGAGCACATCAGACATATCGAATTGCATTCTGAATACGAAGAATGTCATTCTGATATCAAATAATTTTGAATTTTTGAAATTCGCAATTTAATACACATTTTATGGCAAATCATTAAAATTGATATTTTTGATATTTAACAGTACTTGAAGTAAACTTTATAAATCTGATGATTTATACTTAAAGTGTATGTAGGTGGGTTGAAAAGCTGACGATCGAGCACTTGGAAGTTTTGTCCCAAAACACCAAAACAAAATAGGTTTTTGTGGGAAAAAAATCTATATCTTCAATATGAAAGGTCAAAATTTTCAATTGACCGTCGGCTTTTTCCTCCCTGCTACATACACTTTAAGAATATATCATTAGATTTATATAATTTACTTCGAGGACTGTTATATATCAAAAATTCGAAAAATATCAAATTTTATAATTTGTCATAAAATTTGTATTATATTGTGATTTTCAAAAAATGAAAATTATTTGATATCAGAAGGACATGCTTCGTATTCAGAATACAATTCGATAGGTCTGAGGTGCTCTCATGTGCCACAAAAAATACTGTCGAAACGCAATAAACGCTCATTTTAGATCCCTTAAGGGGGTACTACACCCCTGGCCAATTTTGTGCCTATTTTTGCATTTTTCTCAAAATTTATAGCGCATTGGTGACAAGTAAGATATGTATATTATAGGGGCAAGAACTACAACTACTGCACTGAAAATTCAGCATCTCAAGGCAAGTAATTATTGATTTATTGATCAAATATTGGTTTTCCCTCATTTTTGACTGTAACTCCACAACTGTTGTCTGTGCTGAAATAAAATTTCCAGTGCAGTAGTTGTAGTTCTTGCCCCTATAATATACATATCTTACTTGTTGCCAATGCCCTATAATTTTTGAGAAAAATGCAAAAATAGGCACAAAATTTGGCTGGGGTGTAGTACCCCCTTAATACTCAACAATTATCAATACTACGTGTAGTAGATTATTCACTCACTGACATTTCAATAACAGTCCTGATGAGCAATGTTCAGTAGATCAACATTTATAAATAAACATCATGCTCAACATATTAACAGTATATCGTAGAACAGAAATGAACCCAAGTGCCGAATGAACCCAAGTGCCGAATTTCGCCCCAAATTGATAAATGTTCCAAAACTTTTTCAAACTAAAACTTGAATACGCGTAAATAGTATAAGTTAATCAGGATTGTTATATAATTTGCAAAAGTTCCTTTATAATACAAATCAAATATTGGGTAAAAATTATGTAAACATAATAATACGCGTAAATAATATAAGTTAATCAGGATTGTTATGTAATTTGCAAAAGTTCCTTTATTACAAATCAAATATTGGGTAAAAATTATGTAAACATATAATGACAGTTGCATACTTCATTGTCATGCTCGTATACAGAGCGAGGAGCAGAATTGGTAATTCAATCTGAGAAGAGTGCTACGGTACTGTAGCACGGAACTGTCTATAGTCATGAATACAATTTTATTCAATATTTTCATTAGAATTGTAGAACTTTTTGCAAATTATATATATTACTTGCATTATAGCCTTAACTAGTGATATTTCTCAGTCGGAAGCTCGGGTAGGAAGTGTGCATGTACTGTACTAGACCCTACATAAAATAACTAGAGACATTGTCTATACCTGTAATTTTAATAACAATTCCTTTAAAAAGGAATGGGCGCCCAATGGGAGCTTTGATGTTATGTGCTGAGTATTAAACCGTTTGGATCAAATTTTCTTTAAAGCAATTGTTGTAACATTTATAGCAAAGTAAGCAAAGACAAATTAGGAAATGCAAAGCATATCTATTGCAGTGGGAAATTGCACAGCGTGGGATGCACGAGAAATAGTGTAGGGTGTGTGTGTGGGGGGGGGTTGGAGCAGAATTATTCTATTCAGAATACAGCTTTAATGTTTAATTCCTATGGATCATGTTTTCAAACAGGTGTATGTATTTCTTATGATAGACTGCACTGGTAAAGAAGACAAGAATAAACAATCTTATTTAGTGACTTTGTAAAACAATAAATACCGAAAAAGATATCAATATTAACATTTAGAAAACAATGTTTTATACGAGATATATTAACTCTAGACATGACCACATCGCGTGTAATTTCACGTGTCACTTCACGTTGTTATTAAGGTGATACTACTTGATATAGTATAAATAAGTAATAATCATTGCTCTTAAGCGAAAAGCCAATACACATGTATCAACATGTGCTAAAAACAGAACTAGAGGCCAAAAGTAGGCATACAATATCGAATTTGTTCAAACTTCTCCCTCTCTAGCTCTGCAGGGCTTCCAATTACCACCTTTATTCATCAGCATGTTCAAGTATTTCAACAAGTTATTTTTGTCTCAATGGGCTATTTTCAGAAAATTGATGCACACCCCTTATAGTACATGTAGAAGAGTTCGGATATCCGGACTTTTTGTCCATTCGTGACTTTTGGAAATCCAAACTTTTAAAGTGTCCAAAGTCAAAAAAATCTGGCAGAAAAATAGTTCAAAATCAGAAATCCTCAATTTGAGAGCTCATTTGGAAATTTCCGTGATTTTTGTTTTATTAAGATTTCCAAGCTTTTTCCAGTAAGCTAACCAGTAAGTTTTCAGGAAGCTAACCTGGAAATCCAGACATTTCTTTGATTGAAAAGTTATGTACTTATTTTCTGGAATAGCCCAATAGGCACTAGTCTGCATGCAGAATGCATAACCGTGACATAATTCCATGATGAAAGGCATAATTCCATGATGAAAAAAAAATCTTAAGACATTTTGAAGATGTTTTCTAATTGTAATGTTGTTTGGGCAAATTGCAGTGCATTGTATGTAATAAACGTTTGCAAACTATCCAAAATCATGCGTATAAATGTGTGCTAGGACACACTCATAGTACCCCGTTATAGGCGTCAACTTAGTTGACAACAGTATCATTGTTCTGTTTAACCACAGACCTTTAACATACAAGATTGAATAACTTGTCACCTCCTTATTAAACCAATTATTTTCAACTCCAGAGAATCATTTCAATTTAGTTTAACCATGCATGAAAATAGTAAATCTGATCTGTTTCCATGGTTTAACATTATTGCTGCAACACTTGATTTGATAAAAGCTATGACTTTGCAATATTCAAACTTCAAAGAGTATATACTTTTAATCTGGCTTACAAATGTGTTTCTCTTTTCATAAAGATATTATGTAAATTGATAACTCCCGTGATAACTTGTACTTCGTATTTTAATAATAATATATTATATTGCGTATGTTGTATGTCATGTATGTGGAACAACTTTGTTGATTTGAGCAACCACTAAAGCTTATTTCAAATAGTGTTAAGTGTATACTTTTAATTGGGCTTACAAATGTGTTTATCTTTACATAAGATTTTATGTAAATTGATAACTCCCGTGATTAAACTTGTACTTCGTATTTTAATATGTTGTGTATGTTGTGCGTGGAACAACTTTGTTGATTTGGGCAACCACGAAAGCTTATTTTGTACGCATGGATTAATCATGAAGTATTCTAGCTAGAATACTTTGCAATGTACAATCATAGTCCCTGGTAATAACAAAAGGTATTAGCTCAGTGGGTGACTTGAGAATACGCAAACAAAAGAAGTAAACAAACAAAGCATTCATGAAGGTTGTAGTAGTATAGGGACGTAATAAAATCTCAATATTTAGTATAAATTCAAAGTCTGCTTAATAATACTATAATAGCTTCATCTCCAATAAACAGGAAAAAGAAGGCAACATTGCATGCCACTTATGTGTAACCTCGCTGGTATAAATGGTGTAACCATCGAGATTTTGATCTCGATGGTGTAACACTGCGAGACAAACATATCGGCGACCAATTATCGATCAATATACTAAGTTTAAAGAAGTTGTATTTTTTAAAACGTGTACTGACAGTCCTACAAACTCATCTCAAACTTAAAAATACATACCAAGAATTAATCTAAGTTGAATATGTGGAAATTAAACCAATTGTTGCTGTTCAGAAAAAGTTGTACTGAAGTGTACCCCACCCTATTTAATACTAATAATATCTGACTCACCTGTGTTGAAGTTACGCCATGTTGTTTACCCGTAAGTTAATGAATGCTACCACGGACACAATTGATCCTAGATCATGGGCTATCACACCCAAAACAGCGTCTGCCACCTATATAATATTTCCCTTTCAAAGTAGGTATATTCCAACAAGTGTGTTAAATTCCAGTGTGATGTGTTACTTTCCTTGATAATCACAATACTTCCGAAAGACGAAGATAAGCAACATTAGATAATATTTCCAGTTTTAGAATGAGATGAGTTAAACATCCGGCTGAGCGTCGTCCTCGGTAGCGTCATGTTAAAATGGATTATAGATTTTCCATTGCAAGTCCTTTCGCTTTTTATCGATCATTTAATGCTGGTATATGGAAACTAACTGGAACTGGAGAGGGATTATTATTATATTATTGTAGTGCACTTCGTTTATACAGTACTCACTGCATGCCCAGCACACACAGAGTGAACTAAAAGGCAAAGAGAATTAATGCAAAATTATATGTAAGCCATTTACTAAAGTACCATGTAACTGAAAATATAACGATGACTTCATGCATTTTCTGGTCGCGTAATGGGACAAGCTGTCATGAAGAATACATTATTATATAATTTAACTGCGTTAGATTTGAAATTATTAAACATATATTGTTTATTTTATACTTATAATCTTTGCACTTCACCGTATCTAAAAATTACAAAAATTAAGGGATTCGAAAACCCCGTCGAAAACATTTTATTCATCATTCATAACAAAAATACACCAAATAAAAAATAGTAGTAATAAAAATGTTGATGTTGGCATTGATGGTGGTGGATTTATTTTGATTTCAAAGAAACCCACCAAAACAAACAAACAAGAGAGTGCTTAAAAATTATTATACTGAATTCGCTGGGTTGATAGGAGGAACACATTTTAATCTGAGCAGCCAGCGCACATAAACGTTGAAGAAAAACCCAGTCGGCATCTATAGCCGGATTCGAACCGGCGACCTGCGTAATACTAGCACGACGCCGCGCCCTAAACCAACTGAGACACAGAAGATTAAACTAAATGTATCATTATTATCATAATGGACACAAATCAACAAAGCATGATTATTTACAAATATCCGGCCATGATGGGGACCAAGCATTGGCGGGATATTGAAAAAATACGAACATTTGGAAATGACCCAAAAAATCACCAAAATCTGTCGTTGGGAAAATACAAAAAAAAAAATGTTCCTGAAATTGTCGAAATCTGGGTCGGTATTCATTTGTACAGGAATTTTTTTTCCCAATTTGTTCAAAATCTGTGTCGGTCGGGCCCGTAGAACAGGCAGGGTTTTCTTTTTTCGTCGCCTAGTAAGTGGATAATATGTAAGTCTGTATTGAATGTCAACAACAAAATATACTTCAACAATAGGCTATGGGGGTAATATTGCAACACTGAAATATGGGATTTGAATGCTGTATGCAACATAAATAAATGCTATGTATATACATTATTATAAACAAATAAATAAATTATTAAAGAAAGAAATAAGTAAGTGCATAAATAAATAGATAAATAATAAAGAAAGAAAGAAGTAAGTAAGTAAATAAATAAATAAATAAATAAATAAATAAATAAATAAATAAATAAATAAATAAATAAATAAATAAATAAATAAATAAATAAGTAAGTAAGTATATAACAGCGAAATAAGTAAATAAGTAAATAAATAAATAAATAAATAAATAAATAAATAAATAAATAAATAAATAAATAAATAAATAAATAAATAAATAAATAAATAAATAAACAAACAAACAAGCAACTATGTAGAGTCAGTCAACAGCATTAATTTTAATATATGTTGAGTAACCAAATGTTCATATCAGCACATTATCGATATATCGATCCCACATAGCAGAAAACTGATCGATAGCAAGAATCCCCCTTACGCCACAATGAAGCTTCGATGCTCAGTTGGTTGTGGGAGGGGCTGTGACGTCAATGGATGAGGTCGATGCACTCGTTATATGATATTACACAAATATATTTTGCATATAATCATTATAATTATATTGATGGGGGCATGACTAATGACTCAACACTATCACCTCATCCTTATATTTGTTGAGATGTTGCCACCTTAATTTAATACTTTTTCTTAAAGCCCCTGCGCGCATTAATAAAATCGCCCACTTTTTGCGCGTTATTCCCGCTAGATTGATAAAAAAATGTTCCCCTGGTTTTTTTTTCAAACCCAACACACACAAATCTCACGTCTGACATCCACACACGTGAAAATAGCCTAAATCTCAATAAAAGACCACAATGAAACTTGAAAAACGCATTCCGCATTAGGGTTTCAACTTGGGAACGGCTTTGAGACAAACTATTAAAGGTGGGAAACCTAATTGACAACCGCATCCCCCCACTTTACCCCATCAAAATGCAGATTTTGGTATCAGGTGGAAGGCCATATTTTTCCCATTAACATATTGAAATTAGGAGTTCCAAATCAGTATATTTCCGACAAAATCATCAAAAAACTGCCAAATTAGTCTCACGTTTGAGACTAATTCGACATTTTTTGACGATATCGTCGGAAATACACTGATTTGGAACTCCTAATTTCTACCGAGTATTTCGATGGGCAAAGTAAGAGCCGGCGGAGAGGTGGAGCAAAGGGTAGTACCAATATCATAGGCCTACGCCTATTAGCAATGTAAGCCAGTGCAGCGATCATCGGGGATTTCATAAACTATATACAAGATTAGATAATAGATTACAATAAAAACGAAACAGTATTCTTTGGTTCTATGTAATTTTTACATAGATTATGACCATCTTTTCAGTCTTCATGTTCACTCAATGTGGACTATATATCAAATTCAAATAACTCTGTCTTCTAAACCACATCAACTGTACCACGATTTGGTTTCACGAATCATGAATTATGATGTACAGTTAATATTCATATATTCTTTTCTACATAGGATGCTTCAGTTTTTATACACAAAATATTGCATTGAAAACTCTCCCACTCGGCTATATATTTCAAAAAGGTAACCAGGCTTCCCAAGTATGTGCAATAAATTAGTATTAAAATGAATCTTTGGTCTAATAGCATTTTAGAAACACTTGTATTTTGGCGTACACTGCTCTGATTGACCATCAAATAAAATGATAGATAACGCGCTAAATATCAAAATATAACATATTAAGCCAATAAGCCAAATCGCTATTGTAACTTCCGGTTTTTTTAGGACACTTTGCCCTTTGACCTATCTGGAAAATTCGGGTTTTGTGCGTACAAAATATAATTTAAAACTTGTTACTAGAATAAAAACAAACTTAAAAAACATTATTATTAAATGAATTAATTATTTAAATATTTTTAATGATAACATTATGACAATAATAAATAAATTATTAATAATTACAGCAATTTTCCCGATAGGTCAAAGGACAAAGTGTCCTAAAACTGCAAAACTGTCCCACAATGCATTGCAAACTTCCAATGCCGATTGGGCTTATTATCCCTGCAAAATGGCCTTGATGTAATATCCGACAGGTAGCGGGTTTGTTTGTTTTGATTTCTAGCAATTGCTGAAAGGCCGGTTGGCTTACTTAGGACACACCATTAGGCCTATGTAATGAAATTATTAGTTTCCCGTCACCCGCCCGCATCACCTTTTCAATTTGACCAAAACTTTCATTATTTTCATAAAAAAGGCAATTATCTGAAAATATATGGAAATAATCAAAATTGAAACTCTCAAAATGTCTGACATCCTCTGCTGATCATAATCAGCAGCTTTTCTTAGTTGTTTAGAGGATGTGGTGAATGGAAATTCAAGCATTTTTCATCATGTTTCTAGTGATTACAAAAATTGCAAATTTCTTTTCATTTTAATAAAAACAAATTCAAATCTTTTCTCAATCTGTTGCACAATGTCTGTAATGATGATCTAAGCATTAATACCTGTTTTGAGATGGTCTTTCATCAACAATATAGCTAGGTAATAGCATATAAATGAAAGTTTTGACAATAATGACATTTTCCAAAATAATGAATAATGAAATCATGACCTCATATTTCACTGAAAAAAATGTGACGGGAACTAATCATTTCATTTCATTAGCCTTAGATATTACCATGCATAATATGGGTCAGGCAGATTTTTTTTATTTCGCCTTCGGCGGCGATTTTTTTTCGCTGCCTTGGCGGCAATTTTTTTTTCTTCTTTAAGTTTTAGTGTTTTTTAACGCATCACGTATAGGGGCCCGAAAGCCAATATATAGCAAGGGGCCCTGTCAGCAACTGCTGACTTGTTGACAGCTTAAATCCAGCATTGTTGTGGATAAAAATGTAAAGGAAATCTGCAAACAAAACCACATACATTTAGCTGGATAATCGTGTACACCGAATGTACTGTACGTCAAAAAAAATTGTACGTCAACCAATTATGACGTAGAAAAATGAATAGCGGACCGTGTGTGAATATTTAAATACCCATTCGACAATTTTTCAAGAGAGCACTAACAGGGAGGGAGATGATTGTATGTAACCCGACCCTCATATTCAGTATCCGAAATGTCTCCTACTAATAATATAGTTCTGTCTCATGTTCCACGCACGCATTTGATTTATGCTGCGCGTGTGATCGAGCAAAATGGCAGAAGTTGAACTATTCTATTTAGAATAATTATAGCCTTGCATTCTTATGGATTATTTATATAAGTAGGGCTTATTTATTTCCAATGATTTATTGTGTCGTAAGAAGACAGCAATAAAGATGTATATTTAAAAGATGTTCAACGACCCATGACCTTTGACCTCTGGGTTAAATATCACGAAGTTCTTCAACATCATGTCCTTTATTGGCCATCCTTATACAACCTGTATGGACGCCTGTCCTTTTTAAGGACTCTTCTTGTTGATAATATACTGTACAATTCAACAGAGGACGCTATGACATATTTTAACATGTTAAAATGAATTTGGTTCTTCTGTCAAAACTTACATTATAAGTTGCTATCTACTCCTGACAGCACAATATGTATGGTGCAATGTGTTGCTATCTACCCCTGATAGCACGTTATTTATGGTGCAATGTGTTGCTATCTACCCCTGATAGCACGTTATTTATGGTGCAATGTGTGTTGCTATCTACCCTGATAGCACATTATTTATGATGCAATGTGTGTTGCTATCTACCCCTGATAGCACAATATGTATGTTGCAATTTGTGTTGCTATCTACCCCTGCCAGCACAATATGTATGGTGCAATGTGTGTTGCTATCTACCCCTGATAGCACATTATTAATGGTGTAATGTGTGTTGCTATCTACCCTGACAGCACATATGTATGATGCAATGTATGTTGCTATCTACCCCTAATAGGAGATTATTTATGGTGCAACGTGTGTTACTATCTACCCCTGATAGCACAGTATGTATGGTACAATGTGTGCTGCTATCTATCCCTGATAGCACATTATGTATGGTGCAATGTGTGTTGCTATCTACCACTGATAGCACATTATTTATGGTGCAATATTTGTTGCTATCTACCCCTGATAGGAGATTATTTATGGGGCAATGTGTGTTGCTATCTACCCTGATAGGAGATTATTTATGGTGCAATATGTGTTACTATCTACCCTTGATAGTACAATATGTATGGTACAATGTGTGCTGCTATCTACCGCTGATAGCACAATATATGTATGGTGTTGCTATCTACCCCTGATAGCACATTATTTATGGTGCAAAGTGTGTTGCTATCTACCCCTGATAGCACGTTATTTATGGTACAATGTGTTTTGCTATCTACCCCTGATAGCACATCATTTATGGTACAATGTGTGCTGCTATCTACCCCTGATAGCACAATATGTATGGTACAATGTGTATTGCTATCTACCCCTGATAGCACATTATTTATGGTACAATGTGTGCTGCTATCTACCCCTGATAGCACAATATTTATGGTACAATGTGTATTGCTATCTACCCCTGATAGCACATTATTTATGGTACAATGTGTGTTGCTATCTACCCCTGATAGCACAATATGTATGTTGCAATGTGTGCTGCTATCTACCCCTGATAGCACAATATGTATGTTGCAATGTGTGTTGCTATCTACCCCTGATAGCACAATATGTATGTTGCAATTTGTGTTGCTATCTACCCTGATAGCACAATATGTATGGTACAATGTGAGTTGCTTTCTACCCCGGAGGGCACAATATTTATGTTGCTAAGTGTATTGCTATCTACCCCTGATAGCACAATATTTATGGTACAATGTGTATTGCTATCTACCCCTGATAGCACAATATGTATGTTGCAATGTGTGCTGCTATCTACCCCTAATAGCACAATATGTATGTTGCAATGTGTGCTGCTATCTACCACTGATAGCACAATATGTATGTTGCAATGTGTGTTGCTATATACCCATAGCACAATATGTATGTTGCAAGTGTGTTGCTATCTACCCATGAGGGCACATTATTTATGTTGCAATGTGTGTTGCTATCTACCCCTGATAGCACATTATTTATGGTACAATGTGTTTTGCTATCTACACCTGATAGCACATTACTTATGGTACAATGTGTGCTGCTATCTACCCCTGATAGCACAATATGTATGTTGCAATGTGTGTTGCTATCTACCCCTGATAGCACATTATTTATGGTACAATGTGTTTTGCTATCTACACCTGATAGCACATTACTTATGGTACAATGTGTGTTGCTATCTACCCCTGATAGCACAATATGTATGTTGCAGTGTGTGTTGCTATCTACCCCTGATAGCACATATAAAATGAATGATGCAATGTATGTTGCTATCTACCCCTAATAGCAGATTATTTATGGTGCAATGTGTGTTACTATCTACCCCTGATAGCACATTATTTATGGTGCAATGTGTGTTGCTATCTACCCCTGATAGGAGATTATTTATGGTGCAATGTGTGTTGCTATCTACCCCTGATAGGAGTTTATTTATGGTGCAATGTGTGTTACTATTTAGCCAGTATGATGGTGCAACGTGTGTTGCTATCTACCCTGACAGCACAGTATGTATGATGCAATGTGTGTTGCTATCTACCCTGACAGCACAATATGTATGATGTAATGTGTGTTGCTATCTACCCCTCAGTGATAGCACATTATTTATGATGCAATGTATGTTGCTATCTACCCTAATAGGCGATTATTTATGGTACAATGTGGCAACCCCTAATAGCAGATTATTTATGATGCAATGTATGTTGCTATCTACCCCTGATAGCACATTATTTATGGTACAATGTGTGTTGCTATCTACCCCTGAGGGCACAATATTTATGTTGCAATGTGTGCTGCTATCTACCCCTGATAGCACAATATGTATGGTACAATATGAGTTGCTTTCTACCCCTGAGGGCACAATATTTATGTTGCTAAGTGTGTTGCTATCTACCCCTGATAGCACAATATTTATGGTACAATGTGTGTTGCTTTCTACCCCTGATAGCACAATATGTATGTTGCAATGTGTGCTGCTATCTACCCCTGATAACACAATATTTAAGTTGCAATGTATGTTGCTATCTACCCCTGATAGCACATTATTTATGGTACAATGTGTTTTGCTATCTACACCTGATAGCACATTACTTATGGTACAATGTGTGTTGCTATCTACCCCTGATAGCACAATATGTATGTTGCAGTGTGTGTTGCTATCTACCCCTGATAGCACATATAAAATGAATGATGCAATGTATGTTGCTATCTACCCTAATAGCAGATTATTTATGGTGCAATGTGTGTTACTATCTACCCTGATAGCACATTATTTATGGTGCAATGTGTGTTGCTATCTACCCCTGATAGGAGATTATTTATGGTGCAATGTGTGTTGCTATCTACCCCTGATAGGAGTTTATTTATGGTGCAATGTGTGTTACTATTTACCCCTGATAGCACAGTATGTATGGTGCAACGTGTGTTGCTATCTACCCTGACAGCACAGTATGTATGATGCAATGTGTGTTGCTATCTACCCCTGACAGCACAATATGTATGATGTAATGTGTGTTGCTATCTACCCCTCAGTGATAGCACATTATTTATGATGCAATGTATGTTGCTATCTACCCCTGATAGCACAATATTTATGGTACAATGTGTATTGCTATCTACCCCTAATAGCAGATTATTTATGATGCAATGTATGTTGCTATCTACCCCTGATAGCACGTTATTTATGGTACAATGTGTGTTGCTATCTACCCCTGAGGGCACAATATTTATGTTGCAATGTGTGCTGCTATCTACCCCTGATAGCACAATATGTATGGTACAATATGAGTTGCTTTCTACCCCTGAGGGCACAATATTTATGTTGCTAAGTGTGTTGCTATCTACCCCTGATAGCACAATATTTATGGTACAATGTGTGTTGCTTTCTACCCCTGATAGCACAATATGTATGTTGCAATGTGTGCTGCTATCTACCCCTGATAACACAATATTTAAGTTGCAATGTATGTTGCTATCTACCCCTGATAGCACATTATTTATGGTACAATGTGTTTTGCTATCTACACCTGATAGCACAATATGTATGTTGCAATGTGTGTTGCTATCTACCACTGATAGCACAATATGTATGTTGCAATGTGTGTTGCTATCTACCCCTGATAGCACATTATTTATGGTGCAGTGTGTGTTGCTATCTACCCCTGATAGCACGTTATTTATGGTGCAATGTGTTTTGCTATCTACCCTTGATAGCACATTATTTATGGTACAATGTGTGCTGCTATCTACCCCTGATAGCACAATATGTAGTTGCAATGTGTGTTGCTATCTACCCCTGATAGCACAATATGTATGTTGCCATGTGTGTTGCTATCTACCCCTGATAGCACATTATTTATGGTGCAATGTGTATTGCTATCTACCCCTGATAGCACATTATTTATGGTACAATGTGTGTTGCTATCTACCCCTGATAGCACAATATGTATATTGCAATGTGTGTTGCTATCTACCTCTGATAGCACAATATTTATGGTACAATTTGAGTTGCTATCTACCCCTGAGGGCACATTATTAATGTTGCAATGTGTGTTGCTATCTACCCCTAATCGGAGATTATTTATGGCGCAATGTGTGTTGCTATCTACCCCTAATAGGAGATTATTTATGGCGCAATGTGTGTTGTTATCTACCCTTGATATAGCACATTATAGACTAACTTTATTGATGGCGCTATGTCAAACTGCTGACGAAAAACATTTATGATGATGATGATGATGATGATATATTATGTCAAATTATTAAAAATTGATATTTTTTGATATCTAACAGTCCTCGAAGAAAACTTTATGAATCTAATGATATGTACTTAAAGTGTATGTAGCTGGGAGGAAAAGCCGACGATCTTTGGAAATTTACCGCCCACCCAGCTCACTTATTGCACAGCACTTATTAACTTCTATTCATTAAGGTGGTTCTTCACTAGGCTTCTCCGTAGTCCACTTGCCCGTTTTGATTTGTATTAATTTGTGTGCAATTGATAGATTTTCACATCTGATCTTTTCAGTCACCGTACTCCCTCTGTTCGGGCTTTCGCGATCAATCAACTGGTAGATTCCAAAATCAGAATTGTTCAGTATTAATAAAGTGAGTCATTATGCAAGATATGTTGCATTCAATAACATAAGTATACTTTCCTTTTACTGTCACTAATTTTATTAGGGGCTGTGCAATAATTATAATCCCTGGGGTGGGTTAAATTGGGGGAGGGGGCAAGAAATATTTGGCGAGCTGAAAGGAGAGGGGGCAAGACATTTTTGGCAAGCCGAGGGAGGGGGGGCAAGTGATTTTTGGCACACATTCTTGGGGCGCCTTTTAAATAAAACGCTCTAAAAAGGCTTAGGAAAGCGGTACGGAAACGCTTAAATATGCCAATTTTCCTGCTCACTGCGCTCGCAACATGTATATAGACCATTTAAGGTTTGCAAATTGGGATCCCAAGAATTTGGCATCTGTAAGGGGGGAGCAAAGATTTTTGGCAGGCCGAGGGGGGGGGTAAGCGATTTTGGCGAGCCGTTTGAAATTTTACCCCGGGGCTCATAATTATTGCACAGCCCTTATATAAATTCTTTATGACCATTTTACTATAGTATAATTTGCTGTTTGTAATTGTGCTTACCCTTGCCTGAGATCGGTTTGGATCTCAGTTGATCTTGGGGTTATATGTTTTCCTTCTTTTGGTTAATAAAGATGATTAAATAAAAACACATCAGTATTATTTTGAGTTCCAACAGGATGCGCTCATCATGATTAATAATAACATATATATTTATCAAAATTCGACTATGGCATAGTCTAGTTCTTCACTTGCAATCCATTTTACACCCTTCCTATATAGATATACCTTGCATTTTATAATCTTTCAATGGTTACTGCTAATGTTTATTGTGTCAAAGAAGAACATTACAAACTAGTACATCACATCACAAATTACGCTTGGGCGCCCCTGTTCCTTTTAAAGGAAATTTTAGATATAAATTTCTTTTGAACCCCACTATTTTTTCATCGAAAGTTCGTTTACACCACTGCCACCGGCTGAGTTTATATTAGTTCAAGGTAAATGGTATTTAAATACTATGCAAGTATATAATTTCTTTAAATGCATGAACTTGCAAGGTCAACTTAAACTGCATGCATGCAGTTGTTGTTTCTGTATAAAAGGTGAAACTGAACGAAAATACTCGAGCATCGACCCGTACCCGTGTGTTTCAATATTACATGATATTATGCCAGTTTCCTAGTGTGTGAAAGTTCACAACTTGATACTAAGTAGTTGTGTGTATTTTCCACCGAGCGATACAGGAACATTTGGTTTTAGTTCATTTAATAGTGGTTTCAACATGGCGGGTACATTGGAAGGACAAGACAAGGGTAAAATGAATGATTACAACATCATTGATGGTATTCATGTATCGTGGGTGACGCCCCCTTCTACATTGGAAGCGTTGAAAACCTTCCAAGTACGGGAAGACGATGTATTCATTGTAACGTTTCCGAAATCAGGTAGGTTCAACTTCAAAATACCATACTGTTTACTATTCAGCTTTCATGGCTTTATCTTCCTATATCTTTGATTTTCGGCCCGGATTTTAGGGCTTTACATTTGACGTAGGGCCTATTATACTGATCTTTTGACCTTTGTTGTGGCGTAGAGGTCTTTGTGGGATGATCCCCACCCCAGAAAGACCTCGCACACGCCCAGGGGATGGGGTGGGGGGAGGGGATTGTGACTCTTGAGTAATATCATGTAACAGTAAAGCCATAATGTACGATCTTATATAGTTATAATATGAACTTGGTTTATAGTTTTTTTCAAACCTGAGTTTTTTGCATGTAATGTTTACACATGTCCCAACTTGCACCTAAATGAAATCGGCCAAATTTGTTGTCTTTGTAGGTCAACAGAGCAAAGTTCGACATATTAGGCCTATCATAATTTAAAAATTATGATAATAGGCCTATGTCCTCCCATAGAACTGCATGTTAAATGGCCAAAATAACCAGTGGCGTTTCTTATTACCTTGTTACTACTTAAAATGGACAGCAACCCTTCCCGTCAGTTATTACTAATGTTATTTCAACATTTTGAATAAAGAATAACAAAATTTAAATTTGACGGAATAGAAATCGTACATTAAGGCTTTAAGAAATACAAAAAAGAGCAGTAGCATATCCCGAACTTTTTATGAGGGGGGAGGAGGCAAGGCACATTTCCAAGGGGGCATACGTTGACGAAAATGGTCAAATATGAGCTAAAAATTACAAAAAAAAGGCCTCATACGGGGGGCAAGAGCTTCCCCTTGGCCCCCTGGCTACGCCACTGAAAAGAGAGCGAAATCATTGTTATGCTGTGAATAGAAAAAAGTTCAAATGGTCTACCATTAGCATGAAACGCTTTCCTTTGTGCATATTCTATTCAAGTTTAGGGTAGGGGCGCACAAATTTGATTTCCAGGGGGGGGGGGGTGGAATTTTTTGAAAAAAATATTTTGCTCAATTCTCGCTATTCGCAATAAGGGCGCCGCCAGCGGTTTGTGATGTAATCGTGATGTATCATGGGAAAATCGTGATGTATCATGGGAAAGGTCGACATCAAGTCCGTGCAATAGAGAATATTACCATGCTATTACAAGGAACACGTGACAATATTTTTGAGTTTGTCAATATAACGGTATTACACGACAAATCGATAGAAAAAATTAATTGTGCACGTGTTCAAATCACATTATTAAGTATTATTAGCATTGGTGAAATATTCGTATTGCGCAAACTTGATGTCGACCTTTTCCCATGATACATCACAATTACATCGCAAACCGCTGGCGGCGCCCTTATTGCGAATAGCGAGAATTGTGAGACGATTTTTTAAGCCCCATCGTACTTCCATTGCCCCACTGAGTAAAACAAATTCCCTCACCCAACTCTGTATGAAGGTATACATTAAAATTGTGTCCCTTAGTTTTCATTATTTACTCGTACAAAAAAGGTATTCGCCGTAGTAATTACGTAACCGGATTAATTACCATAGGATTGCACTAGTACGTTCACGTGGTACCTTTGCATTGAACCATAACATGCTGATCGCACCTGTAAGATTAGTAGTATCTTTGAGAAGAGCGGTATTGTATTCAATCAGTGATCGATTGCAGACATCACAGCTAATGAGTGCAACCTGCTTGTAGTGCAGGTTTTTTGTTGTTGAATATTGCATTCACCTATTGCTATAATACATGTAGCTAATCCTGTTACATCATCACTGTTATTAAAGCCATGACGCTGGCGAAGTTACGTAATAATCGGATTAACTACCATAGCAATAGGTGAAAACAATTTTTGAATATACCGCGCTGCACTGATACGTTCACGCGGTACCTCTTCATTGAACCATATCATGCTGATTATTTGCACCTGTAAGATTAGTATATTTGAAAAGACCAGTATTGTATTCAATCTATGATTGCAGACATACACAGGTGATGAGTGTAATCTGCTTGTAGTGCAGCGCGATATGTTCAAAATTGTTTTCACCTATTGCTAAGGTAATTCATCCGATTAATTACGTAACTTCGCCAGCGTATATGTACGATCCCGGTGTGACGATCTATTCAAATTTAGTTGGCCAAGTTTTGTCAAACCTGATTTTTTTGGGCATATTTGCAATGTTTACACATGTCTAACTTACACCTAATAGGATTCGTCAGCCAAATTCATTGTATTTTTAGGACAACAGAGCAAGGTGGAATCAACGTCATCCCTGGCCCCTGTTGCTAATTTCATTTTACCTCATAAACTTTTGTGACAATTATTACTAATGATATTTTTATAAATATTTGGCAAAGAATAACCAAATTAAAATGGACTGAAATCGTGTATTAAGTTGAGGCTTTAAATATGAATGTAGTTTTACAGAAGGGAAAATAACGGTGAAACGCGAAAATATACCATAATATTAACAGGAAATCAACGCCAGTATTCTCGCAAAATTCTCGGAAAATCGGCTTAATCTTAATTTAATAGTTTGTCTCAAAGCTCCGTGCGCATTAGTAAAGTCGTTAAAAGCGTTATTCCCGCTGGATTTAGCAAATTTCATTTAAATTATTATCTCACTTCAGACTTTAGAATTGCCTAATTCGTAAATCTCAAACGCGAAGCGCGGAGCTCCCGCTATTACTCTAATAAAAGCTTCTAGTCGCGTAGTCTTTTACTTGTAATAGTTTGAGTTGTGCGTTTGGTTTGATAGGTACTCATTGGTTGATGGAAATAGTCTATTTAGTAATGACAAATGGCGACATGGATAAGATCAACCGCTACATGATGGAACAAGGTCTAGAATTTACTATGTGCGCAGGTCCTTCAGAGGTACCTAAGACAAAACCTGGTTACAAGCACATGGAAGAGTGGGAGTCTCCTCGAGTGATGATGTCACATCTCATGCACAGATTTTTACCACCTCAGATATGGGAAAAGAAGACAAAGGTATTAATGAATGAATGAATGAAAGAATGAATGAATGAATGAATGAATGAATGAATGAATGAATGAATGAAGGGAGATTCTTCAACAGGTGTACAATGTAGGCTATGTTACCTGGAAGTTACACTGGATCAAAGATAAATGCGAAATTCTAGTTATACATGGGTATTAATTCAATAAAAGATAACTCAAACCCCCAATCTCTCACCGATTATGGGGAGGTCTTTATCCCATAAACATGATAACGAAAAAGATATTTCTACATGTATACACACAATATTCCTTAAAACGCTGTGAACGCTTTCCTTTTTTCAAACACTACTATATAAAGCGAAACATAATTATATTGTAACATAATTTTATCTATTTCTATTTGAAAATGTGTGAAAGCTTTCTTTTTCTCAAGGACTATAATGTATTGAATGAACCTGGAATGTAAGCCTACAGATTCGAGATGAACATGCTGAATAAATGCAAATGACTGGTCACGACTATATATTTAAACCTTTTCTTGCTAGTATTTCCATCTCTTCATTCATTTAATATTTTAGCTTCAATTTCAAAGGTTACATGAACTTTATTACATTATGCAATACTTATGTTTAAATATTCTTCACAAGCAACATGCCCTCATTGGGAGTGGTGGGTGGGAAAATGTGATGGTCTCTCGTTCGATTGAAATCCAACAGTGAATTATTCAACACAACGTGCTCCCGGGGCCTTGAGAAACGGCGACTCTCATTGGCTTCCGGGTCGGGTCATGCCACCATCACAACAACTCACAGTGTGACAACAACTGTGTAGCGATGACCTGACCCGTTGAACAATATGGAATCGGAGTCGTCCATTTCTCAGCACAGGTAAATAAGTTTAACATTGCTGTGGTTGCTGTGCATCGGTAAAATTGATTATTACCTCGTAGCGAAACATGTGGTAGTAATTGCCTATATTGTGGGTAGGTCTACCATATTATCCCTATTGTCACCATATTATCATAGCTCGTCAAAACTTTGACGCGCAACGTTGCAGCAACAATTTTGGCATGAGATGGGATACCGTAATTGGAATGTAAGAATATTGGGTGTTTTTTTTGTTTCATGATGCAGTCATGTCTACAGTAGAATTCAATTCGACCTTTGCAGGACTTAAACCCCATTAAAAGCTATTAAACCAAGATAACACTCATTGAAAGCAGCTCAACTGATTAAATCATATCTTCTCTGGTTAAATACACACATCATATGTTTCTGCTTTTACACGTACAATGGAGCAATGGCTGGGATTATAGTTTCAGTTGGGTGATTGATTATAAAGCGAGCGCTAGAGAACAATTCTGTGTGGGCTTTTGTTTACGAAATGAGACAAAACTCTGCTTATTGTTAACCAGCGTTCTTGAAAATGAGAAACATGGTGGTTTGCAGACTTAACACGGTTTGGAAATAATTTCTTCATATTTTCTGGTGTTATCTGTCGTTTACATATCATTCCTAAAACACCAAAGTACGAATATTTCCAAACATCTAAATTAGCTAAAAATTTAGGAAATGTTACAAAACTATATTGTCTAGAATTTTAGAAGAGTACTTTTAATATTGGCCGGTTATTTTTCACACAGCGACGTTAACTAGGCAATGTACCATTACCTATAACATTAACTAAAACACCAAAGTACGAATATTTCCAAACATCTAAATTAGATAAACATTTAGGACATGTTACAAAACTATATTTTCTAGAACTTTAGAAGAGTACTTTTAATATTGGCCGGTTATTTTTCACACAGCGACGTTAACTAGGCATATCCCCATTCTTTTAACGTAGGCTATTTGTAGAGGTCACGCGTCAATGGGAAAGAGCACTGTGTATTATGTATAGGAAAACGGACAGTAACTGCAGTATGTGTTTATTTGTAGGATTTTTTTTATCACTATGATTGCAGGTTATTTATGTGGCTCGAAACCCCAAAGATGTACTATGCAGTATGTACCACTTCTTTTATACTCTTATGCCAGAAGAGCATAGACAATGGAATGATTTCGTCAAAGCCTTCATATCCAAAGAAAGTAGGTACATTACGTCACTGGGCGGGAAAAACCTCATAGATGTACTTTTGGTCTCTGAACATGGATAAAGCCTTGTAGGTGTAGACTATGATATTGACAAGGTTGGTTCATCCATGTTCAAGGGCCAAAAGTATATGCAGGAAACACCTCATATTTACTTTTGGTCCTTGAACATGGATAAAGCCTTGTAGGTTTAGACTCTATATTGAATGGTTTGCTTCATCCACGTTCAAGGGCAAAACGTACATATGAGGTTTTTCCCGCCCAGTGACGAATTTATTATTATTATCCAGAGGAAGAAGATTTTGAAACAAAATAGCATGAGGAAAAGAAGAAGAAAACGAGGAAGACGACGTAGCGGTCATAGCTAAAATTTTTAAGTCGAAGAAAAAAGGAGGAAAACAACTATAGTTGGATAATATTAAGGGGTGGGGTATGTTTGGACAGTATTTATTGTGGGACATTAGAGCACATCAGACATATCGAATTGCGTTCTGAATACGAAGAATGTCCTTCTGATATCAAATAATTTTGTTTTTATGGAATTCGCAATGTAATACACATTTTATGGCAAATGATTAAAAATTTATATTTTTGATATTTAACGAAGTACTTTATAAATCTGATGATTTATACTTAAAGTGTATGTAGCAGGGATGAAAAGCCGACGATCAATTGAAAATTTTGACCTTTCGTATTGAAGCTATGGATTTTTTTCCCCAAAACACCATAAGAAAATTTACTGCGAGGACTGTTATATCAAAATGTGAAAAAATATCAAATTTTAATAATTTGTCATAAAATTTGTATTATATTGTGAATTTCAAAAAATGAAAATTATTTGATATCAGAAAGACATTCTTCGTATTCAGAATGCAATTCGATATGTTTGATGTGCTCTCATGTCCCACAAAAATACTGTCGGAAAGCTCAAAACGCTCATTCCAGATCCCTTAATGGGCAATATATTTTGTTCATGATCTTCATTTGCCTGTTGTGCTGTTTTTACCCAGCAAACATACAACGTGTTACAGAAAATGTCATGTCGGGTTATATAAAGGGTATAAAAACGTTTTAAAAACATCCCTAAAACATTTTTGAAAACGTGATGCAAAACATTCTAACAGAACGTTATTTAACTGTTGTCAAAATATTTTGCAAAAATGTTTGCCGAAAATATTTTACAATAACGTTTTGAAAACGTATTCATGATCTTTATATAACCCGACATTAATGTTATTAAAACGTTTTGAATAAACGTGTTAAGAACATTTTTGTATTTTGCTGGATACATGTAATAATAACCCTTTACTGACTGTTACCTTACAGTGATTGGCGGTGACTGGTTCACACACGTTCACGAGTTTTGGACACAGTGTAAAGATATGGACAACGTCTTCATTGTCAAGTTTGAAGAACTCAAAAAGGTATATATGTGTTTTCAGACTCTATAAATAAATAAATTTAAAAAAAAATGTTGGTATTTATACAGCGCCTTTCACATGTGAACATGTACCAAAGCGCTTTTACATTTATTCCGCCTTCCGCTGTCGTTAGAATTATGTCAGCTGCCATACAATGCCCAAGGCATACTCATACCTTTGGGTGGCGCTCAATGGACAATATTCACAACAGCTCCCCCATTTCACCCCTGGGTAGAGAGAGGCAAGTAAGGTAAAGCGCCTTGCCCAAGAGCACAACACGATGGCACCGCCAGGGCTCGAACTCGCAACCCACCGATTACAAGGCAGAGCCTGTACCGCTGCGCCAACGTGCCCCTATACCGAATATGCACAATAATGTCACTTTATTTACTTATATTATATAGTTGAACAATATTCATGGTTCATGTATTATTTTTGCACGTATGCCTCAGTATGTTCTACATAGCACAGTGGCGTAGCGTCATAGGGAGGGGGAACATGCCCATCAATCGATTTGAATTTGGTTTGTGCCGCCATCAGGCCCGTTGGCCGCCATCATGGTCGGTGCCCCAAGGGATGACTCATGCTACGCCACTGGCACAACAATTACTTGCATGATTCGATCATGCATGATTTAATATTCGTTCTTAAGTATAATACCGTAAAACCTCGGGTACAAGCATATAGAGAGTTTTTGATGAAGCTAATTTAATACGAAGCAACCGTAAACATGCCAATACAATACAATTTCAATAATACTTGTTTGTATACGCTTGTATCTGAATTTATTTGCTCACGCTCCATAACGTTATAATTTTGTAGACGGAGGGCGCCTGGATTAATTTAGCTTTCATCAAAAGCACTCTATATGCTCGTAGACGAGGTTTTACGGTATAACGACTTTTGTTTTTGTTGTAAAAAGAAATATTACTGATTCAATCAGCATTAATAATTCTTACCTAAACTTTTTTTTGCTCAGCTTTTAGCACAAATAGCTTAAATACAACGAAATAATGGTAGTAGCGCCTTACCACTCGGATAACATTTCTACAGAATTATGTTACTGGAATATCCGGTGGTAACTTTCATTTTGGGATATTCCTTCTTCGCTTTCAGAACCACCGGGGTATCGTAAAGCAAGTGGCTGAATTTTTAGGTAAAGATCTGACAGAAGAGGTTATAGATAAGATTACATCACTCACAACAATTGACGCTATGCATGAGACCTACGACAAACTAGAAGAAGAACCAGGCGGCAACATCCGTACTAAGGCTTTCGGAATGCTGCCGTTCCTGAATAAAGGTAAACAATCACGGAAGAAAAAAGAACTTGAGTGTAACAAACGCGGGGACCATTGTTTTGGCATGTTAATACCCACTTTTATTGAAATGAGTTCGTCATTAGCGTGTGATATGATTAATACAGGACCTAAAATTGATCCTTGGGGAACCGCAAAATACTTTTCATATTTGATGTACAACAGTAGAATCGTCCATATTTTTTTCTATTACATAGATGCTTGAATGCCTGTTAAACCATTTCTTTAAATCCATAGAGTATTCCAGATTCTACAGACTTGACATTTAATATGGAATATTTTTCGAAAAGTATCAAGACTGGTCTGGAAGGGGTTTGCATAAACTGCACGGGCTAAATATTAATTGGGGTGTGTCGGGAGATGGTGTTAAATAATTGTTTGATAGAAAATGTGCTTTCCATGAGTTTACATTATGGTTCTCATTATGTAGCGAATCTGCCTAAAATGGCGGATTTAGGGAGGCTGAATTTGAGCTTTGTGGGGGACACAATTTCGGACTTTATGCAACATTGTTCTGTTGTTATCAAATTTATAGGGGTTTGGGGGTGATATTTCCTAAACTTCGTCAGTAATTGGCATTCATCACAGCTGAAATACACTTGCAATGTATCAATTTTTGGAACATGGGAGGAGCTCAAAATATGGCTTTTAAAAGTGGAACATACTCTGAACGTTTGAATGGCTTCCTTGAGGTCAAGTGTTATAAACTTAAGGTACAAATCAACTGCGCGGATTCTTGGTTGCCCAATGAACTCACGCTCTTTCTTTGTGTACAGTAAGTTTATAACATTTGGCCCCAGGGGGCCATTCAAAATTTCTGAGTGCGTACCACTTTTCAGAGCCATATTTTTAAAGCACCTCCCACTTTCAAAACTGGTAGATTACAAGTGCATTTCAGTTCTGACGAACACTTACTGGTATTTAGGTTCAGTAAATATCACCTCAAACCTCAATAAATTTGATAATATTAGAATAATGTTGCTCAAATTCAGGTATTTTAACCCCCACAAAAATCAAATTCAGTCTACATAAATCCGCCATTTTAGGCTAATTCACTACATCATGAGAACCATAACTTAAACTAATGGAAAGCATTGTCAAAAATTACTTTACACCATCTCCCGACACACCCCAATAAATATTTGTCCCGTGCGGTTTATGCAGACCCCTTCCAGACCAGTGCAAAAAAAATATTCCATACTAAATTTCAAGTCTGTATATTAATATGGTATTTTATGATCTATTTAATATGTCAAACGGTGCAGATGAATCCATGCATATGTGTTCCGATTTTGCTCAAACTTTTGCATACTTGATCAATGTGTAAAATTAATCAACATAATCTTAGCAACGAGCACGCACTATATTCATTGTATGTTCACAAACCACTCAAAGAAAATGAATGTTTATTATATATTTTAGGTCACGTTGGAGGTTGGAAAGCGCGACTGACCGATGAGCAGAGCAAACTGTTTGATGACGCACTTGCCGAGACGTTCAAAGATACTGACTTCACTCTAGAGTTTGAATTGAAGGAAAAATGAACGGTCGTGGAAATGTAGCTTGGTGAAGAACAATTAATTTAACATGTTTAAGCATAATGTTTCTGTATGAAAATGCCTTCGCTGTATAAATAGCAAACATGCACTGATAATGCTATTATTAATCGCTTTGGCTTATATCGTTGCTAAAATAGTATCAAAACTTGTTGGTTGCGGTAAGTACATGGAATAAGTAGTTGATACAACGTTGTATCAACGTCGAGATTTCAACTTGATTTCCCGGGCTTGATTTCAACGTTGCAGCTAACACACACAGAAATCCTACCTTGTGCCCACTGGGTTACA
Organism: Amphiura filiformis; assembly: GCF_039555335.1. Classification (NCBI taxonomy): domain Eukaryota; kingdom Metazoa; phylum Echinodermata; class Ophiuroidea; order Amphilepidida; family Amphiuridae; genus Amphiura; species Amphiura filiformis. The sequence goes on along the minus strand of NC_092642.1, from coordinate 51,249,828 downwards.
ATCACAATTTTACAATGAACTTGAGAGATGTTTTTATATTAATTTGTAATTATGTTTTAGGTTAATCTTTGTTTGAAATAAGAATTATATCACTCTTTTCTAAACTTGTATTATGATCACGGGGTTATGATTTGAAAATTCTTGAGATTTACAGCTCGTCTTATTTGAAATGCAGGTGATACATAATGTGTTCAGGGAACTTTTTTCGCGAAATGGTTTTTATTATGATTTATTGTAAAAAAAACACCAAAAAAACCCAAAACCATCATTTAGTTTTATCATCGTGATGCAGCCTATGTGAATCACACACACTCTCCAGGATCTGTGTGTGAATTAAGACGTGTTGTTTTCTATCGCATATTTTGTACTATACTGTATAATAAAATTAGATCCTTTACAGCTTGTTGGTTGTGTTTCTTGATAAGACAAACCTGTCGGCGCCACCAAGCAACAACACGATGAAATGGATACAAATTGAGAATTGATTTATCGATGGCGCAACTGAATACTTGCGGTTTATATTCTTGTACATTGATATTTGGCTCACATGACCAACTAGTTCTACCATCAGTACTCCCCCGGTTTTTGTTTTTTGTAGTTTGTATGGTGCTTTCAACTACTGTGGTTATTTGCGCCAGTACTCACTCCTCAGTCAGCTACCTGCACAACCGATTCTTTTGTTCTGCAAGGCTCACTCAGTCATTTAATGAGGCAATACAAACGATCGAAATTGGTGTTGAAATGAGCAAAATTTTGAGTTACACCTTTTCAGTGTAAAATGTTTTTTCTCAGCCAAATGAAAAGCAATAATTTTCATTTTTTCAGTAAATGGCTGGAAAAACTATAATGCTTGATACTGATTTTTTTTAAAATCCTGGTGTTAAACTTAGGCCTGAAATTCAGTCATTTAGTGTAAGATATTCGATTTTTATAGGCTTCAGCTCGGCCCGCGAGCTTTTTCTTGGATCAACCTTTTAGCTTTTCAAAGTAATATAGTTCGCTAATGAAGGATTTTCCCCAACTTTCTAAAGCACATCACCGTGAGCTATATATTATAGTTTTGTCAGAATTTCCGTTTTGATTTCACCATCTTTCACTGTCGGCTGAAAAAATTTCTAAATCAACACGTGAAATCTAAAGGCTAGTACTAGCATTGTGGATCGATATCCCTGGGTTTAATAGGAATACCGGCATGGCTATAGTGTTGCCAGAACTTCAATATAGCAAAGAAATTCCCAGACCTATAGCGCTCCTACTGATCATGTTTAACCAGAACACCCAATTGGGGATTTAATCGCTGGTCGGGCAATTTGCTTTCAATGAAAAATTGACCTGGATAACAACAAAGGAAATATCGACTATTTCTGCTGGTTGCTCTCGAGATAAAAGTACTCACCATTGCCTACTTTTACTTAGTTTGACATTTTCTGAGCATGAATGGAAAAAGGGTAAAACAAAAACGGAAATTCTGACAAAACTATAACATATAGACCCACACGATGTGCTTTACAGAGGTGGGAAATATCTTTCTTTAGCAAACTATGTTAGTTTGAGACGCTAAAACATGAATTCCGTAAAAAGCTCGCAGGCGAATTCAAGGCCTATAAAAATCAAAAATATCACACTAAAAGACACAATTTGATGCTTAATTTTAACACCAGGATTTAAAAAAATGTATATCCAAGCACCAAGTTTTTAACTGACATTACTGAAGAAAAAAAATATTGCTTTATATTTGACCGAGAAAATAAATTTCATAGCAAAAAGCTGTATCTCTGCATTGTGCTGATTTTTACATGTATCGATCGACTTTTAGCCCGACTAAGCATTTCTAAAGAATTGGTTGTCCAGGCGGCAGACTGTCCTTTGTCAAATTGCACCTGTATATCTTCATTCAGTCACAAATCGTTATATTTCTGCTGGTTGCTCTCGAGATAAAAGTACTCACCATTGCCTACTTTTACTTAGTTTGACATTTTCTGAGCATGAATGGAAAAAGGGTAAAACAAAACGGAAATTCTGACAAAACTATAACATATAGACCCACACGATGTGCTTTACAGAGGTGGGAAATATCTTTCTTTAGCAAACTATGTTAGTTTGAGACGCTAAAACATGAATTCCGTAAAAAGCTCGCAGGCGAATTCAAGGCCTATAAAAATCAAAAATATCACACTAAAAGACACAATTTGATGCTTAATTTTAACACCAGGATTTAAAAAAATGTATATCCAAGCACCAAGTTTTTAACTGACATTACTGAAGAAAAAAAAATATTGCTTTATATTTGACCGAGAAAATTAATTTCATAGCAAAAAGGTGTATCTCTGCATTGTGCTGATTTTTACATGTATCGATCGACTTTTAGCGCGACTAAGCATTTCTAAAGAATTGGTTGTCCAGGCGGCAGACTGTCCTTTGTCAAATTGCACCTGTATATCTTCATTCAGTCACAAATCGTTATATGCTTCACTGCATCTTAGTTATTTCCTATCTTCTTTATGCCACGTTGTATGTCTCTTGCTGTATGTGTATACTCGTACGATGAATCCAAATTTATTTCTTTGCAGACGTGGTAAAAAACAAAACGGTATCTCTTCAGAGCCACACCAGGCTGAGTCAGCCGAGGAAGGGCTAGAACGGGGTCAAAACTTTACATGATCCTCCGCTAGCTTGACTTCCTCGCATCCAAGCCTGTTCCCCAGAGCCCAAGTTTGCGTTACCCATCCGACACCACGTGGAGGTTTGGGTTGAGTTGCCCGCGAGCAAATACTATGCCAGCTCTGCGGGCCTTGCCGGACCTACTACCCCAAAATCGTTTTGCAATTTGACCAATACGTCTATTAAAATTGGCATGAGTTGCTCATGAATATTTACGACTGAGGTGTTATTATTGAATTGATCATGATTCGCGAATTCGACAGATGGATTGATGCACAAGCGGGTTGGGCGAGTTCAGTTTAAAACTGCCTTTTTCACCGAGTGATTATGACTATTTACTTGATTTGTTGGATGGCTATTTTTAATGCTCTATTACACACTTAATATAATATATGTCCAAAGATTTTTACCCGTAATTAAAATCTACTAGCCCAAGAGATAACGTACTTGCAAGTTGCGCGAAAGGCAGTCTCTTCCCTGCACGTGCGGCGATGCAACATGATGCGAAAAATAGATTCAACTGCGTGATTGAAGCGGGATAATTGCTTGATCTTGGTGAGGTCGGGGTTCGAACCCCCGAAGCTGCTGTTGGAGCTTATCTCGCAATTGCTGATTAACTCAAAGCCTGGTTATAATATTTTTATAATTGGCGTGAATGCTCGCATCCTGGGTTCTCATTTGGGTGGTCAAATAGGTTATGGACGCTATAAACCGTACCCTTTTGGTTTATCAGCGTTGGTTGGACCGTTTTTGACTCGCGTAGTATTAAAAACAAAAGCCGAGTAACAAACTTTAATCATGCATTCGCAAATTTGCATATTCAAATAATAATTCTGGTTTATTTCAACATGTATTATATATTGGGCAATGGGTTTTGCAATATCAACAAAATAAGCACTCATTTAGCATTTCTTATGCCACGACTTATCAATGCTTTATTATAATAATCTTGAACTTAGAATGTATAGGCATATCGGACAATGCCCTTTTGCCCAAGTGCATATTTTAGCGTTGTGTAAAAATAGATTTATAATCAATCATTGTGAAATTAACTTTATTATCACTAGTATCATCAAACTTTGTTTCTAAATTAATACATCGATAATATAAATAGAAATATACTTGTTGATATTTGTTAAGTTTAGATCTATGTAAACTGTTTAAGTATCAAAGTTCACCCGCAACTGTTTCTGTTTGCTTGGCGGTAGCAGCATTTGCACACAGAGATGTTCCAATATCTGTGATTTGCATTGTAAGGTTTTACGAGTTCACATTGTACCACTGCTAACTCTGACTGCTAACGGTGCTAGGAGCGAGCTCTGCTTGTGAAATTAAGAAAAAGGAATCATTCACAAGCACATTCTTCCCAGATTAAGAATCGAATTGGAAATTCAACATGGCTGGTACATTAGAAGGACAAGACAAGGGTTCCATGAACGACTTTCAGGTGGTTGATGGAATAAATGTAGCGTGGGTGACGCCCCCTTCTACACTGGAAGCAATGAAAACCTTTGAAGTACGTGAAGATGATATTTTTATTGTAACTTATCCAAAATCAGGTAGGTGAATGATTCAATATTATTGAAAATATTTAAAAAAATGTTTAAAATATTTATTCTAACATTCAATATATTGCTTGTCTCACAAGTTATGTTTTACCACGAGTCAACAGTGAGGGTTGACTTTTCGTCTGTGAATGATCTACATGCATTGGCGGCGGAAGCGGCGGTGGTGGTGCGGTGGTGGGAGGGGTGGGTGGGTGGTGTGACACATACCCTAAATTATTCCTTAGGGGACATCTCTAAAAATATAAAAATAGAAGAAAAATAAAGCAATGGTCTTTTGCATATTCCTTTTTAGCGTGTAAGCGCCGTATTTTGGTGGTCAACTATGGTAAAATGGCACAATTATGCGGGCTTAATTTTAAATTAAATCTATTAGAAACTAAATTTCGAGGGTTGACAAACAGAAGGCCTTAACTCAAAAAGTGCCTTCTTGAGAAAAATGAGTAAAATAATATTTTGCATTAAGATGTGACCAAGTATTTATTGTGCTATATATATGCAATAGGAAGTTGAATTGAGTTAAGGCTTCATGATTTTAAGAATCTGTGGTATTACTGATTATTTTGGTACCAAAATCTCAAAATGGCCAAAAGTGAGTTAAGGCCTTCTGTTTGTCAACCCTCGATTTATTGGATACGTTAGTTGCTTTGTTTCCCTGTACGGTATTAAACGGCATGAAACATGACCTTCCCTGTACACAATATACTCTTATTAATGAGGCCCTATGTCACTTGATCGATAACGCAAAGTATCCTTAAAACAAATTATTTTAGAATATCTCCTGAAATTCAGTGTTACCTTAGAATATCTACTGATATTTTCCGTTATTTTAGAGAATGTTGTGAATTTTTGTGTTTTTTTACAATATTCTTGTCTTTTCTTAGGTTTTATTAAAATGTTTCGTTATTTTGCGTTATCGATCATCGAGCCTTTAATGATTGCCATAATTCATGCATTAAAAACAATAATTTTAACACAAAACCAATCCTTCTATGAATTATTGCAAGAATCATTTAAAAGACTGTAGGGAAGCGATATTTCTCTGATACATGCTATGCTATAAAATTGAAATTCCGTAAAACATTAAAATTAATAATTCGGGCAATTTTCGGATTCTATTTAGTTACAGTCGATGTATCCATAGAAAGAATAGGTGGTTATGAAATTGGTTCGCAATATTATATCAAATAGAAAAGAATGGTCTTGTTATGATACTTTTATCAACTGTTTAATATTTCGGGCAATGTAAACATGATTGCCAGTGTGCCGGATATCGTAATATCGCAATACAAATTTGTACAAAATAAAATGGTTCAACCAAAATACAGGGTGAGTAAAAAAGTGTAATAAGGCAAAGAATCCATCTTTATTTTAGAATCAGATGGGGTTGGGAAACATTTCATGGTACAAATGAAAAACAAAAATGCATATTGAAGCTAAACTGGTGAAATATGGTGCAAAAGTGGAATAAATTGGCGCTTTTAGGTTAAAATTACCGAAAATATGGTTAATTTGATCATAAACCCACATACAGACGTCAACATGTTAGAATAATGACATACGTTGTGTATATATTTTACATAATTTGAAGTAAAACAGGAACTTCTTAAACAAATAGGTATTTTTGACATTACTTAATTTTACACGAATTATGTATAATCTACCAATTAGTTATACAAAAAACATAGTTAATAGTGATTTTTTTAGACTATGTTGTTATATATTTCCACCCCACCAAATTTTATGAACTGGCGACAATCTATGGGGATTTGATCCCGAATGACCCCAAAATAACCTTGTCATTTTTTAAAATCTCACTTCGGTAGTCGTTGCCATCAAATTTCACGAACCTGCGATAATCTGTGGCGATTTGTCCCCGGATGACCCCAAAATGACCTTGACATTTTTGTCTCGCTTCGGTAGTCATCATCCCACCAAAATAAATAAACCTGCAACAATCTATGGGGATTTGACCTCGAATGACCCCAAAATAACCTTGACATTTTTTGTCTCGCTCCGATGGTCATTCCCACCAAATTTCATGAACCTGTGATAATCTTTGGCGATTTGACCCCGGATGACCCCAAAATGATCTTGACATTTTTGTTTGCTCTTGTAATTTTATAGGTACTCATTGGTTGATGGAAATAGTGTATTTAGTATTGACAAATGGCGAGATGGATAAGATCAACCGCTGCATGATGGAACAAGGTCTAGAGTTTACTATGTGCGCAGGTCCTTCAGAGGTACCTAAGACAAAACCTGGTTACAAGCACATGGAAGAGTGGGAGTCTCCTCGAGTGATGGTGTCACATCTCATGCACAGATTCTTGCCACCTCAGATATGGGAAAAGAAAGCAAAGGTGCGAAACTTTGACATGTTTGACGTGATATTATTCTAGTACATCAATCGTATTATCTAGTTTCCAACTAAACTCAACCCAGAAAGTATCGAAACGATTATAGATGGTCAGATATATCGGGAACTGAAATATATATAAAACACTTATTTAATGTATATAAAGTGCAGCTTTCTCCTGCGCATTTTGATACCTCTTTAGTTGCTCTACGATATCATTTGGTCGAGTTATGGGCGCTTGAGTGGCTTCAAGTCGGATTTTGAAAGATGCACTTAGGGGTGGTGCAATAATTATGTGTACCCCGGGGTGAATTATAGGGGGGGGCAAAGATTTTTGGCAGGCCAGAAGGGGGGGCAAGCATTTTTGGCAGGTCAAAAGGGGGGGTCAAGCGATTTTTGGCAGGTCGAAAGGGGGGGCAAGCAATTTTTGGCACAGATATTTTGGGTACCGTTTCTATATTACGCCCTAAAAAGGCGTAGGAAAACATTAGGAACACATTCAAATATGCAAAATTTCCTGCTCGCTGCGCTCGCATTATATGATAAGACAATTTAATGTTTTTAATTCGGGTTCCCCAAAATCGTGCATGTGTAGGGGGGGCAAAGATTTTTGGCACGTCAAAGGGGGGCAAAGTTTTTTGGCACGTCGAAAGGGGGGGCAAAGATTTTTGGCACGGCTAAAGGGGGGCAAGCGATTTTGGCAGACCATTTTGAGAATTCACCCCCAGGGGTACACATAATTATTGCACCACCCCTTAGCTCCTATTCAAGCCAAATGCATTCGTCGTGTATACACACACACCCCCACACACACCCCAGACACAGGACACCGATGGGCTCTGTTTACTTTACCATGAACTTTACTTTATTTTACTCCTTCGACTTCCAACTTCAATACTTGGTACCCTTTATCTCTCACTTATCTCATGAACTTTTTTTGATGACATCTCAATACTTGGTGTGCCCACCATCACTGTCGATCACTGCCTGGATTCGTCGTCACATGCTCTGAACAACGCATTCTCCTTGAATAGGAGCTAAGTGCAACTTTCAAAATCAGACTTGAAGCCACTCAACCAAATGATATCGCAGAGCAACAAAAGAGGTATCAAAATGTGCAGGAGAAAGCTGCGCTTTATAATTATACGTACATTAAATAAGTTTTATATATCAGTTCCCGATATATCTGACCATCTATAATCGTTTCGATACTTTATGGGTTGAGTTATCCTCGTGTATTATATAGATTACTTCGATGTTGTAGTTCAGCTTATATAGTTCCATGTTGTGAATGAAATATACAAAGTGAACTCAGAGTTCATTGAAATCTACATTTCAACCGGATAAAGACACCTTTGGTGTACCCCAGTTCAAGAAGCTTTCACGATTCTGCAAATCAAAATTACCAATTAGCATAATGGACCAATTTTTGCTAACACTATAAAAATTATGCTAATCTTTAATCTGAATTGCTTGTAGTGAAACATACTGCAGTTACTGTCCGTTTTCCTATACACAATACACAGTGCTCTCACGCGTGACCTCTACAAATAGTGTATGTTAGAAGTATATTGCATTTGCCTAGTTAACATCACTGTGTGAAAAATAACCGGCCAATATTTAAAGTATTCTCCAAACTTTTAGCAAATATATTTCTCTAACATGACCTAAAATTACAGCTAGGTTAGATGTTCAGAAATAGTCGCACTTTCGTAAAATATGAGTGAGGGCAAGGCATAGCTAGCTCATAGCTAGCCAACTCCCCGTGTTAATTGAATGGAGATTTGAGCTATATTGGTAACGGACCGCTCAGTTCTGTAGGATGCCACAAAAAAACGGTACAAGCTACATTTAAAGTATTCTATGAAATTCTAGAAAATATAGTTTTGTAACATGTCCTAAATTTTTAGCTAATTTAGGTGTTTGGAAACTTTTGTGTTTTAGGAAGGATATGTAAACGACAGATAACACCAAAAATATGAAGAAATTATTTCCAAACCGTGTTAAGTCAACAATCATTATGTTGCTCATTTTCAAGAATGCTAGTTAACAAAAAGCAGACCATTGTCTCATTTCGTGAACAAAGGTCCACATACCATTGTTTCCTTGCGTTTCCTTTATAATCGGTTACCCAACTGAAGCTGTATAATACCAGCTCATTGCGATACCGCACATATAAAACAGACACATGTGCACAACCAGAGAAGATCCGATTTAATCAGTTGAGCTGTTTCAATGAGTGTTATCTTAGCTTTAATAGCTTTTAATGGGGTTTAAGTCCTGCAAAGGTCGAGGTGAATTCTACTGTAGACATGACTGCATCATGAAACATCAAGATTGAGTCATCAAACTGAAATACATTTGTTTTTTGTACTTCAACATCTTGTTTTGCTCTGTCTTTATCATCATAGATAATTTACGTCATGCGAAATCCCAAAGACGTCTTATGTAGTATGCACAGCTTCATGTATGCTCTTATGCCAGATGATAAGAGAGACTGGAACAACTTTGTCGAGTTCTTCTTGGATGAAGGAAGTAAGTTATTTGGTATAATGCTCTGCATGCTAGCCATAGGCATCAACATAATAAGTCTCAAGTTTTGAGATATTTTCTCAAAATATAAAGAGCTATCTTAGGAACCACGTAACCAATACTAGGCTTGTTTGTACTCATTTTGATGGATTTTTAATGCTCATTCCAAATATGGTCGTGAAAATTGACATTTCTGAAATGTTTGAATTTTTAAAGTAAAATTTGAAACTTGTCGTCTACAGTCGACTCTCGCGTGGAAAGAGTTAAACATGTTAATGAGAAATAAGATAAAGAGGTTTGGACTCAATGATGCACAGGCGCTGATGATGTTGACAACGACAGTAATTATTTAAAATCCAAATAACTACACCACTACTACTCTCTGTAGTTTTCCTTCATGGCGGTCCAGGAACAGGAAAACGCACATTTGTATCAACTTTGTTGGTAAAACTATATCGACAGCCTGCTACGCTAATTGCCTAAGTAATGTTTTGTAATTTTGAGAACAAAGAACAAAAATGTGGTTCAAGCATGCATTTAAGCATGTTTATTCGCCAATCTTTGCACACGAACAAATGCTAATGATACTAATGTAACGGTGAGGGAAAATGTCCAAGACACAGAAATAAATAATACACAGATGCGATGGAAACTTGGTGGATATACATATACAATGTTAGGCTTGTGCATTTGTATGAGCTTGGAACGGTCCATGGATTTTCCATGGATTAGCATGTGTTCCTCACGGACCAACCTGGGTAAACAAACAATACTCCGGCTTTAATATATGATGATAGAACCAATGAAGATGGATGCGATATTATAAATATATGAATATGATGGCGATTGAATTGATGTTGACCAGTTGGAAGCTAAGATGGAAGATTTGATGTTTATCAGTTGAATGCTTGGATGGAAGATTTGATGTTGATCAGTTGGAATCTTGGATGGAAGTGAAGTAAAATTATCTGAGACAAGTTCATATGGGAAAAACACTTGAAAACCAACTTAAGTACCATCTCTACAACAGCATAAATGATAACCTTAACTAAGCATTTACTTTGACAAATCTTAACAATACATAACCTGATAAAGAGACAAAACTTTCTCATGAATAATTCATAAGTAGACCACCTACCATCTTAAGCCAAAAGATAAGTTAATTGGATAAGAGGCAATAAATACCATAGCACTTAACTTATTCAGATAACAATACAACACTCATATAAAAGGAATCAATTGCTAAAGTGCTCTTAAAACTTCTATGAATGGAAGACAATAAACAATGAAGACATAAATATTTGAAGAACTCTTAAACTTGAAAATCAAAGGATGCCTACATGTTCATGATCAAAAGAGGTGACTGACCTTTTCAAATTAAAGATAAACCATGATCTATTAAAAACAGTTTCAAAGACAATAATGATTACGATGGAAAATAAGATTACTTGATGATGATTATGATCGATTAATTACAGCATACAACCGGTAGAAATATAATTTGATATGAAACCAAAAACCTATATGCATTAATTAAGAATGACACAATCAAAATGAACAAAATAATAAACATGGTAAATAATGATATTACCTTAAGTACTAACATTTCAAACCCTACCCTTATTATTAAAACAAACCATTCTGATGCCCGTTACACTAATAAAAGGGAATAATCCGCAATAATTAGGGTGATTACCTAACTGATGCATGCTTAATCCACATTTTGTTCTTTATTCTCAAAATTGACTTAGGCAATTAGCGTAGCAGGTTGATGATATCAGGGAACAAACCAAAAGTTCGAGAACGTTCTGTAAACGGAATTCGTTACGAAAGTCTTTTCTTTAGGGGCCAAAACGTCTGATTACATTTGTAAAAAAACTAGTTAAAATATCGGTCAAAGGGAGGGAGGGGGTTTCCTCCTCACGAAAGCATTTTCGCTTATAGGACGTCATCGAACTTTTGGTTTGTTCCCGTGTTTGAAGACATCCACATCTACATATCTGTGGGCTATAGCTACTGTCAGACGCAGGCGTACACTTTACTGCTAGATGATAGAGTGGTCTAATTTATTAATTGTTAAAAAAATTCCATGGCGGATGCTTTGAAGCCCCCCTCCTATGTTGATTATGCGTTCAGGCAAACTACTCCTGCTCTGGTGCGTGGAATAAAGGAATAAGTGTTGGTTTGGGTAATTGGTTTGACCATTGCTTTGAATGTTCGATTCTCCTCCCTCCTCCCTTACTTGTTTGCACAAGTACTACGTGCATATGGAAAGGTTTCTATACAAAAACAATTCTCTTATAAACCACCATGCGCACAGTTTCCACCTCGATACACCTGAGCACACATTTTTGTCCAAGAGCTCTCAAGCAAGCAGTGATAGTCTCCACTACAGTCTTTGATTACACTACACGGTTGAATGCATAGCACTAAAGAGCTGTGGCGCTTATAGCTGAAAAATTGGCCTCTTTGATTGTTTTTTGTCGAAACCTCAAGTGTTGCCTTCATCCAATCATAATTTGTTTTTATATCAAACGAAAGCTAACACTTCCCCTTAAAAACCCTTTTCGTCACTAGGTCAACTGATAACGCAATTTAATGTTATAGCAAGGCGAATGTGGTAAATCTGTTGAAAACTTCCTATCCAAGCACATTTTTTGACCAAAATGTAGGTTTTAAAAGTCAAAACCTCAAGTATTCCTTACAATATTTTTCAAATTTTATGTCATTAAACGAAAAAGCACACTTATATTGTCCATATACTAACGTCACTAGAATGACCAATGGCAATTCTCTTTAAATTACAAATCTTGTGCAAAAAGTTACTATTTTCGCCTGTTTTGTCTTACGGTTTTAATTCAATTAACTGTGAATTTGCTAAAAGAGCGCTTACAAATTGATATGATATTAAAAATGTTTCTTATTTTGATAGTGACCGGTGGTGATTGGTTCAGACACGTTCACGAGTATTGGACGAAGTGTCAGGGCAAAGACAACTTCCTATTCGTGAAATTTGAAGAAGTGAAAAAGGTGAGTTGTAAAATAACACACGGCCACATAAAAATAAGGCCAAACTTTAGAATACCCTACCACATTTTTATTTCCCGTCGCCGATGGTGTCGTTTCGATATCAACAATAAAGTATGAATATACATTCTGTGGTGTTACCAAAAATGTTTACCCGCGGATATTTACCCAATGTAGGGCAAAGTTTACCCAACCAGGTTTTACTCACGGTTGTTTGATGTGATCATTTATTAATTTTTCCAACAAAACATTATAATGTTCAATTCTAGACCTGAATAATACGATTACCACCAGCTATCACACTATTAAAATGTGTATACACATATATTTTGGAGCAATTTTAAACATAGATTTTCGTTTCTATATCAAATTATTCAGCTTTTTCAGCTTTTTTGTGGTAATTTTAATTCTATAAACTGTAGATTTGTGTGCAAATTGAGGGCGCTATTTACAAATATTTTAAATTTAAATTAGCCAAATAATAAGACTTTACATTACTTGTCACTTGTTAGTCTGTTTGCTGATGTTATAACACCATTTTACAAATGTCTTTCCCTTGTAAAGACGCAAACAAGATTTTGGATAAATAGCGCCATCATTGTTCAACTTTTCTTTAAAATGACTCGGTTTTACATGTCATCAAACAACAGTGTATTCCATACCCCGTGTTCTAACAATGTATAGGCGGCAACGGACATGTCTTCGCAAGATGACTTGCTGAAGAAATCTTTAGACAGATACGTGGATAGTTTCATAATCTTAAATCTCTTTTAATACACATGATACAGGACCACCGAGCTCTCGTAAAGCTAGTAGCTGATTTTCTAGGAAAGGATATAGGAGATGAAATGATCGACAAAATCACATCACTTACAACAATTGACGCCATGCGTGAGACATATGACAGACTAGAAGAAGAAGAGGGCGGTAACATGCGTACTAAGGCTTTCGGAATGCTGCCATTCCTGAACAAAGGTAAATAATTATAAGTATTATTTCTTGATTGGGGGCTATAACGCGCCATTAGTATAAAATAATGAAATGATTGAAAATGGAAAAAATGCAACACAATTATGTGACGTATTAATAGCTTGCGTGTTAAGTTGGCTAAGCTATTAAATATATGCCTTCTCGGAAGTTTCCATTCGTGTTTTGAAAAGGACTTGGGCCTGTGCTTTTGTTTCTTCGGGCCTTTCTTATGCGCGAATGGGGCTTCCTTGTCATCATAATATAATATGGGTGTTTTAGGTTTGTGAAATACTATTTACTATAGCTACGGTATACTTAGTTACAGGTCGTTTACCATGCAATGGGGTGTAGGATAGCCTACCCAGTGGGCACCCCTGGCGTTGAAATCACGTTGAAATTTCGACATCGAAATTAATTTTGACGTTGAAATCAAGTTGAAATCACGTTGTATTTGCAAATGGATTTCAACCCTGATTTCAACCTGATTTCAACCTAGCGGTTAGTTGAAATCAGGTTGAAATTTCAACAACGTTGAAATTTCAACCTGATTTCAACTAACCTCTAGGTTGAAATCAGGTTGAAGTCGGGTTAGGTTGAAACTTCGACGTTGTATCAACGTTGATTCAACGTCGAAATCCTGATCTGTACCCACTGGGTATCTTCTCCAGAGTTAATTTTCCTGCATCATCGGGATATGTCCTAGGAATCGTAGTTGTCGTGACTTGATAGAGTTGATTAGAGGCTCAGTGTTGGTGATGGTATTTAAGTACCGTAGATGTTCAACATAATTTTGCATGTTCTGTATTAACGATGTAGCAAGAGGTATGTTCCATGTCCGTAGATTAAAAAAGAAAGAAAAAAGCGCAATGATTTATAGTGCGCTATGCACAGGCACAACACCTAGACGTTGATCCACAAGCCTCAGCACACTTTACAGGTTGTCGCTGACCACTACGGCCCCACATCATTCCATAAACCATTTAACAACAAATCAGGGACTTTGCTGCTTCAAGAGCGCACACCCTAGACATTCCACAAATAACCTTCACAACCAGGATCAGCTCCCCGAGTTTCGTACGGGTTACAACGAGACAATTAGCAGTAAGTTCCTTGTCCAGGGCAATTTCAAGCTAACTCAATTTTCCGAGAGCATAATAGGCACCGCCAGGGTTCGAACCCGCAACCTCTCGCACCATAGTCGAACGCCTTGGCGATTGAGCTAACTTGACTGCTTAACCAGAACTCACAGCCAAAGCAACATTGTAACATAAGAGATTGCTGGACTCCTCCACAGATGCTACATTTATAAAAAGAATAGGCTATGCCATACAAATGCCTTCTGTCGGGAGAAATAGCATGAATAGAGCTAAAACATCTCCCTGCAATACTCCAGTAGTCATGGAAGGGATCCGAGATGTTGCCGTCTACCATTTGGCATGATTACGAATAATGTATGTCAAAACGCTGACGACACCACATGGAAGAAGCAATCAGTGAGAGCTAGTGGGAGAGCTAGTGGGAGATAAGTCACTGAAATATTCACCATTCATTTTCATTGTTTTGTCTTTCAGGACACGTAGGAGGATGGAAAGAGCGACTATCAGAGGACCAGAATAAAATTTTTGATGACAAATTGGCTGAAACCTTTAAGGACACTGGATTGACCTTTGACTTCGAGTTGAAGAAGAAATAACTTGCCACTTGCAATTAAGAAATTAACTTGCCACTTGCAATTTTGTTTGCCTGATGACGTCAAATTAATGCCTCGTCTATAGCTAGATTTAAAACAAATGTGGACGTAACATTCACGTGTTACATTTGGCGTTAATAGAGAGATTGCGATTTGCAAACGTACGTATCGTATGCCGTAAATCTATTCAAAATCCCGTCACAGGAGAGTAATTTTGAATAGATGCACGGGCGTATGATACGTACGTTTTGAAATTGCAACCTCTCTCTAATGTCTACGTGTATACTCTATACTCCTATTCTTATTGTTATACTGATCCATTGACTAATGGTTATGGCGATGGCAAAAAATGTTCTACGGGTTCAGCTCAGGCCCGTACGCAGGATTTTTTTTGGGGGGGGTGCTGATTTTGAAAAAGTGGACCTTTTTTTCCAGGGGGGGCGATTTGGTAAAAAGTGGACTTTTCCTCGAAAACTTGGACCTTTTTGACCAAAAAAGCGTAAAAAATCCACGTACGGGCCTGGTTCAGCTGACCTAGATTTTGCGTTTTGGATATTTTTTGCTAGTGCATGTATTATGTAAAAACATCCGGTTTTGGCAAACAAATAGATTTCGACTGGAAAAAAAAACACGAGCGAAACTAGCGATATGTTTTTCTTTTTACGAATTTGTTACAGATTTTGGTGTCATGACCCATACTCAAAAACTTGAAAGGTCTCTATGCCGTAGAATGTTTTTGTTGTGTATTTGGGCATTGTGGGTCTTGCATGTAGTACAAGTAAATTGTTAGTCCCCTTTTTATAAACATGGGGAACCGTACTGTAGTGTTTTGGTATGTGTACAGCACAGAACAACGCTACCGCTGTGTGACTTGTCGCACACTTGTGGCTATCAAAGAGCCATAATGTACGATTTCTTTCAAATCTTTAATTTGTTATTCTATACTCAAATGAAATGAAGAAATAACTAATCATATTATAAGATCGTACATTATTGCTTTAATGCAATGTTACGTGCGTTGTATAAAATATAATAGAGAGATTGTGATTTCCAAACGTACGTGGAATTTTGATTTCAAAGTTATCATAGTACAAATTCCAATAAAAAACTCACGTTTTCCATACAGTTTCGGCAATCCTGTCTGTTGCCTTTCTCAATGGTATATGCCATTTGATCCCTTGTTGGATGGTATGACGTCATCGGAAGATGATGACGCCCTCAGGATCAATTGGTCATAGACGTGACTCAGTTGGAAGGCCCCCTCGTCGCTGTTCATTAGACTCTCTTTCATGCTTGGTCGTGATTTCCTCCGGATCCAGATGACTTCCTTATCCATCTGGTGTTTCTTGTGTCGTCCGTCGCTAGAATTGTTGGATTGTCTCCAGTTAACTGAGCATCTGAATAAAGTGGATGATACGGGCAACCTAAAATTCACTTATGAAACCGAGGAAAGCGGGTCAATACCATTTTTGGACACGCTCATAGTGCGTAAACCGGATGGTAGTGTCAAACTTCTGGTCTATAGAAAAGCGACACACACAGATCAGTATCTGAATTTCAATTCCGCACACCCTTTACATCATAAACTAGGGGTTGTGAGAACTTTGTTGGACAGAAAAGATAAAATTGTAACTGAACAGGAGGACAAGAAAAATGAAGAAGACCACATTAAGAAAGCCCTTAACACATGTGGCTACCCTAATTGGGCCATTGATAAGGTTAAGAAGGAAAAAGAACAACCTAAGAAAAAGACCGCTAGCAAGACAATTGAGGACAAAACTAGGGCTAATGTTACGCTCCCGTATATTGAGGGGGTAACTGAACGTGTGCAGCGAATTTTACGCACCCACAACATCGCGTCTTCTGTTAAACCACATACCAGTTTAAGACGGCTCTTAGTACATCCTAAGGACAAGGTAGACATGGACGACAAAACCGGCGTCATTTATGAAATCCCTTGTCATAATTGCCCTAAAACGTATGTAGGCGAAACGGGGCGCCGGTTCGGTACTCGAAAGAAAGAGCACAGAGTTGAATCGGAAAAAAGGATGGCCCAAAATTACACCAGGGCGGCTAGGAAGGATTCGCAGTCAATTGAAATGAAATCCTCAATTGCAGAACATGCCAGTAAAGAAAACCATCTGATTAACTGGGACAATCCAACAATTCTAGCGACGGACGACACAAGAAACACCAGATGGATAAGGGAGTCCATCTGGATCCGGAGGAAATCACGACCAAGCATGAAAGAGAGTCTAATGAACAGCGACGAGGGGGCCTTCCAACTGAGTCACGTCTATGACCAATTGATCCTGAGGGCGTCATCATCTTCCGATGACGTCATACCATCCAACAAGGGATCAAATGGCATATACCATTGAGAAAGGCAACAGACAGGATTGCCGAAACTGTATGGAAAACGTGAGTTTTTTATTGGAATTTGTACTATGAAAACTTTGAAATCTGATATCTGTATTCCTGATGAATCTCTTCAATAAAGTACGTGGAATCTGTTCAAATCCACTCTCCCGTGACGGGATTTTGAATAGAATCCACGTACTTTCGAGGCTACGTTTATAAATCGCAATCTCTGTAATATTTTATTAAAATGTTTTGGCTTTAGGCAAGGTTAAAAGCTAGATATATCCATAAACAGTCCCGTTCCAAAATACTTCGTCTTGGTCATTAAAAGTGTATTAAAAAAATTCTTCAAATATCTATTGAGGATATGTTTAAAAATAGTTCCATGACTGTCACTTTGTGAAGTTATTTATGTATTATGTTTGTACGCTGAAAGATAAGAGAACCACATTGTACTCATAAATATCTCAAAAAAATTAAACTAACCCCCTAAAATAATGACCATTATTCAACAACGGGTAATTGTATTACAAATCTGTAAAATGCATTGGATGCAGAATTTATGTCTGCACATTTTGACACCTCAGTTGTAGCAATTGACTAAATATTGACGTCACAGCGTACATTTAAATCAATGTAACCCAAGATTTGAAAGTTGCAGTAAATTGTATTAATTTTGTATTCAGTGTAATGGAAGGAAATCTGTGTATAATGATATCTGAGTGTTTTTGTATTGTAAAAATTTGTAGTAAGTGCAACTTTCAGATCTGGACCTCACTACATTAAATTGACCGGTGTTTTATTGTTTTCTGGGCTATCGTATCAAATGAGGTGTCAAAATGCGCAGAAATAAATTCGGCTTCCAACGCATTTTACAGATTTCTAATACAATAGCCCCCTTTTGAAAATGGCCATTATTTAAGGGGTGGGGAGTTACTTTTTTTGAGATGTTTATTATGTAAAGACACAAACTCCTGTCTCTCTTGTCACATTTCTTTATTAGCAAACAAACTTTTTCTTACAAAATAATAATAGGAAATTCAATAAACGAACAAGATCAATGCCCATAAAACTGCTGAACTTCAGAAAACTATAACACTATAGTTTGATCAGCTCACGATTAAGGAATAGGCGGGAATTGTCTGAATTGTTAGGCTTTTACCACTACTCTGAACAGTAGACCCAGATGACCAGTCTGGTCTATATTGTGCATGTTAAATAAAGTAGATGTCACAAGATAGGCTAATTGTCAAAATAAAATATATATTGATATTAATCCGCGATGTTATAAGGCCCGCTGATTACGCTCTGATCAAACTATAAGGCACAACATCTAATCTGGTCCCATAGCGCTATCGGTGCCCCGTACCGATGGCTCCTTCTATCGTTTTTGGTGTACTCTTTTTTACATTATTATTACTTTCACCAAAAAGTGGATTCCACTCACTAAGTTTGAGCCAAAGTTTGAAATTTGACCCCTCCGTAATGACCTTTGACCTCGGTTGACCTCAATTTTATTTCGGGCATATATTCCCCTTGTATCAAGGAATCCACCCACTAAGTTTGAGCCCGATCCCATCGGACAAAGTTTGAAATTTGACCCCTCCGTAATGACCTTTGACCTCGGTTGACCTCAATTTTATTTTGGGCATATATTCCCCTCGTACCAAGGATTCCACCTACCAAGTTTGGGCCCGATCTATATCCAAAATATCGGATCGATGCGTCGAAGTGCAGCGAAACGCATTGCCGGACAGACAGACACGCACAGTGTCAACAACCTGTATTATAAATATTTTTTCCATACAGCTTAATACTACGTTGAAATCAATATTCTATTATTGACACAGATAAAGAAAGTTTACATATGCATTGTGTTATAGAACGTGCACCTGGAACTTAACTAAATGGTTAGGGGTGGTGCAATAATTATGTGTACCCCCGGGGGGTGAATTCTCAAAATGGTCTGCCAAAAATCGCTTGCCCCCCCTTGGCCGTGCCAAAAAACCTTTGCCCTCCCTTTCGACGTGCCAAAAAACCTTTGCCCCCCTTTTGATGTGCCAAAAATCTTTGCCCCCCCCCTTACACATGCAAGATTTTGGGGAACCCGAATTTATAACCTTAAATTGTCTTAACATATAATGCGAGCGCAGGGAGCAGGAAATTTTGCATATTTGAATATGTTTGTAACGTTTTCCTACGCCTTTTTAGGGCGTAATATAGAAACGGTGCCCAAAATATCTGTGCCAAATATTGCTTGTCCCCCTTTCGACCTGCCAAAATCACTTGACCCCCCTTTCGACCTGCCAAAAATGCTTGCCCCCCCCTTTTGGCCTGCCAAAAATCTTTGCCCCCCTATAATTCACCCCGGGGTACACATAATTATTGCACCACCCCTTAACTTAACTAAACGCGTTTCTTAATACCTATAAAGTATAATTGTCATTCTCAAAATTAAATATATCTCAATTTATACATTGGATTTCAAATTTTTACATTAAAAATGCAATAAAAGATATCCACATCAAGCTGCAAGGCCCCGCTAATTAGTGTACTACTTTTCGAGTGAGTGTACTGGAAGCAAAACTCAGTGGTTTTACCGGAAAACTATTTTTACCTAGCTGGGGGGTTTATACCCCCAGCTAGGTACTGTAATGCTATCCATTCTTTCTTCTGGCAACAAATTGCACATTTTTTGCTCTAGCTCAGACATGCTTTGACTGATTTTGACCTAACTTGATCACAACCATCATTGACCACGACCATACACGTCACCTGACTTTTAGTAGGTTAAAGGTTACAGAAGGGTCAAATAGGCTAAAAATGTGATTTCAGCTAAAAATTCTTCTTCTCCTACATTTAACATTCTACAATGACGTCACTTGACCATAAGCATCGGCTATACCCAGTGCCCATAGTGAGTAAACAGAATTGGGTTCAAAGGTCATTAAGGGGGCATTACAGGTATATAACCAAATACCTTCAAAATGCTTCTTCTACCACAAATTACATAGCACAATGACGTCACTTGCACATATGCATCAACTGTACCCAGTGCCTATAACTTGTACACAGAATTGGGGTCAAAGGTCATTAAAGAGGTAAAATCTTACAATTGCATTATCTGGACATATGTAAGGGATATGTGGCTCAAACTCATTGACAACAAATCTCATGACCAGGGGAAAATTTTACAGGGGTCAGGTCATAGGTCACGCAGAGGTCAAATCTTATAAATGCATTTTCTGGAAATCTGTAAGGGGTATGGGGCTCAAACTTGGTGACAACCAACTTCATGACCTGAGGAAAAATTTTGATACATTTGCAGGGGTCAGGTCAAAGGTCATCTTAGGTCAAATCTTAGAATTTCATTATCTGGACATCTGTAAGGGGTTCAAAGCTCAAACTCGGTGGAACAATTTGAAGGGGTCAGGTCAAAGGTCATCCGGGGCTAAATCTTAGAGTTGCGTTATCTGGACATCTGTAAGAGGTATAGGGCTCACTCTCAGTGACAATAAACCTGATGACCAGGGGAACATTATTGAACATCTTGCAAGGGGTCAAAGGTCATCTGGGGTCAAATCTTAGAATTGCGTGACAACAAACTTGATGACCAGGGGAAAATTTTTGGAACATTTTGCAGGGGTCAGGTCAAAGGTCATCTGGGGTCAAATCTTAGAATTGCATTTTCTGGACATCTGTAAGGAGCACGGGACTCAAACTCGGTGACAACAAACCTCATGACCAGGGAAATATTTTTGGAACATTTTGCAGGGGTCAGATACCTCCACAACACCAACAAGCCCCAGCTAGGTTTGTGGTCTATGACCACCATTTGCCACTAGTTTTCCTTGTAATAGAAACATCATATGGGGTAAGAGCATGCACAAATCGTAATAATGTGTAGAATATAGAAACGCTGTGGTATCTCATGATAGTCATGGTATGCTTAGCCTGAGTCGCTCGGCCTATCTCGAACAAAATCGCGATGCGTAGCTGTTAAAAAACGAGAGGATTCGCTGTACTATCACGGCAATTTTTAACACGAAGATGGATGACGATGTGACACGTACACGCAGAGCTCAATATTTTTATTAGTATAGATTTTAGGTAATTTTTGAATAAAATAATATTTTAAAACACTGAAGGTCAGGGAACTTTTTCAGCTACCAGGTATGCAGAAATGAAAAAGTTCACTTGAACCACAGATATTGGAACATAGTTGCTGCTCTGTGACATAAGAAATAATAACTTTTAACTAGCCAGCGTTACCATGGTTACCAAGCATTGCTTACCAGGCATTCAGTCCGACGTACTGTGAGCTAGGAGAAGGGTTCAGAGATCACATCTTTTTCAACTACACCAGTATTATGATGAGTATACCAGAACCGCCACTATAAGGACAATCTTTTACTAAACTATCACTATCAGGACAATATTTGTGTATTTGCTATGTTCTCTGTCATCTTTTACTAAACTATCAGGACAATATTTTGCGTATTTGCTCATGTTCTCTGTCATCTGTTACTTATAACTAGTATCAGGACAATATTTGTGTATTTGCTCATGTTCTCTGTCATCTTTTAAATGAAACACTAACAAGGTAAGACATAATTTAATAATAATAGGCTACTGGTAGTCTGTTTGTGAATCTGTCTGTCCGCTCTTATTCTCGAAACAGGTCGCATGCCCCTCGAACTTGGTGGGTAGGTCCCGGGGGGCACTCACATGTTAAGGTGGTACGGGTATGTGCGGCGGTCAAGGGTCCCCTTTTCAGGCTCTCCGGCAGTTCCTTAAGCCCCACATTTGAATCTGCTCCAGTTCGTTGAGCCTCAAAACTCTTGACAATTGTAGCTCTTTAAGCTCAAATTTGGAAAAAATTTAGAAATTTTTAGCTCAACAGCCTATAATTTGGCCCAAATTTCAGTTCTTCAAGCCCCTATTTTGCCCGAAAATCAGTTCTTAGTTCCCAAAGTTCGGTGCTCCGTGCCGCACACCCCTACCAAAATTTAAGGGGGTAGGTGCATCTTAATCTAAGCTAGGTAAGACATAATTTATGCCCTCGAACTTTGTAGGTAGGTGCGTCTTGATCAAAGTTAGGTAAGACATAATTTTATAAAAATAATTTCTAAACACTGCTTTTGCAGTGTAACCGCTACCATTTACTCATCTGCCAGGCTCATCTGGCGGGGCCCCCGCTCTGCTACTACTATAGGTCTATAAAGCTTTATTTCTACTCCCCGGCCCCGTGCTACAACTGGTATAGTCATGCTAGAACACGGGGAACATTACATGATGATGAGGGTGTTCTGACAAGTTTTTAATGTCATTGTTCACGTTTTATGGTGGCAGTTCTAGTAAGGGGCTGTGCAATAATTATGAGCCCTGGGGGAGGGTAAAATTGGGAGGGGGCAAGAAATTTTTGACGAGCCAAAAACGGGGGGGGGGGCAATTTTTGTCAAGCCAAGAGGGAGGGGGGCAAGCGATTTTTGGCTCACATTCATGCGGCGCCATTTAAATAAAACGCGCTAAAAAGGCTTAGGAAAATGGTACGGAAACGCTTGAATATGCAAATTTTCCTGCTCGCTGCGCTCGCAACATGTATAATTGTATATTCATCAGGCAGAAAAAGAAACTCGTCAGTTATATTCATTCTTGCTGTTCAATAACTTGATAATTTTGGATTATTCTGAAATATACATTTTGTTAATCGGACTTTGCTTTCTTATTTGACACCCTGTTCGTGAAAAACGAACAAGAATTGACCAAGATATGCGCCTCCAAAGCCTCAAACCCCAAAATCAAAAGTTGCATTTTCAACGATCTTCAATGGGAACGCATCGTTGTATTCAACGCACTGAATGGTCTATTGTGCTATTGTGTCCGATTTGAGGGCTGACATATTGGAAAATGTTGCCAATCAATATTCATGAGAGTGTAAATTCAACGTCCAATTTTCGAAATTGGGTGACTTGTGCTTGGCAGGTGTAAAATACATCTGACTGGGCGTTTTAAATACGTAACGCATAAAGGCATTGACATCATCGAATGGCTGCCTATAGTGCTGTTAGCGTTAGGCCTATGTGGGGAGGGGGCTGTGTTTAGTTTCTATAATAATTATTATAAGGCCTACATTTTGTCATTCCTTTTTCTTTTCTCTGTACTTATTCTTTCCTTGAAGTATCACTCCCTCTTCTTATCTCCCTTCCATTCTCCATCCCCTCTTACTTTTTGTCCTCTCATTCCTATCATTTTTCTTACCTTTCTATTTATTTACTTCTATTTATTTATTTCTCTTCATTTCTTCCTCTCTTTCTCTCTTCCTCCAGCCCCCCTCTCATTCTTCATATCCCCTCTTTCACCTCTTCCTCCCTCATCCCTTCTCAAGACCTCTTACAGAACCCCCCCCCCTTCAGTACGCCACTGTTTATGACATTCTCCTTGTTAAAATAAAATAAAATGTCAATTTGTGAAACAACTTTTATATAGGCCTATACCGGTCTATACACTCGCTTTCTGGAAAGAACTCAAGGAAAGGGGAGAAAGTCAAAAAGAGAGATGGATCAGCTCCAACCAGTGACCATGAAATGCTTGAGGAATGGAAGGAATATTTTAGCTCACTCCTTAACAACGACAGTGGCACAGCAGCTTCAGAACTTCCTGCACCAGCTGTTGAAGATCTTCCTATCATCACTGAGCCCCCAACTCGTGAAGAAGTTGTCAAAGCAATAGCAGTCATGAAGAACAACAAGGCAGCATGATTGGACTGTGCTATAACTGCAGAAGCACTTCAGGGAGGAGGGGATAGCATGATTGATATGATTCTCGAATTCTGTATGGAAGTATTCTCAACCATGTCAACGCTGACACCGCCACGTCAATGGGTTACGAATGTAATCATTCCTCTACCAAAGAAAGGTGACCTCTCTCTCATGACAAACTACCGTGGTATTTCGCTTATGTCCATTGCCGCAAAAGGGTACAACAAGATCCTTCTGAACAGGATCCGACCCCACATTGATCCTTTACTGAGAAGCAACCAGGCTGGCTTAAGATCGGGTCGCAGCTGTGCTCAGCAAATACACATTTTGAGGAGGATCATGGAAGGCTTCAAGGAGTATCAACTTCCCTTAACAGTCACTTTTGTGGACTTCAAAAAAGCCTTCGACTCCATCAACAGGTCCGTCATGTTTTCAGTGCTGCGGCATTATGGAATACCAAAGGTTGTGGTCAATGCCATCCAGGTGCTCTACAAAGACTCCAATAGTGCCGTTATGGTAGATGGCAGTATTTGAGAGCCTTTCCTAGTAACAACTGGAGTGCTTCAGGGTGATGTGTTGGCACCATTCCTGTTCATTATCCTGGTAGACTACCTTCTGATGAAATCAACTTCTGGAATTGACGCTGGAATTGTTACCTACCCACGTCGGTCAAGCAGGTATCCTGCCAGGATGCTGAATGACCTGGATTTTGCTGATGATATTGCCCTGCTGGAATCTTCCATAGACCGGGCCCAGTCACAGCTTACTAGGACTGCAACTGCAGCAGCAGATCTAGGCCTCGTCATCAGCGCACCTAAGACAGAATATATGACTGCAAACTGTAACGCCCAACCAGCACTTGAAGTCTATGGTAGTACCATCAACCATGTCACAGACTTCCAGTATTTGGGTTCCAAGATGGGCTCTAGTGTTGGAGACCTAAAAAGAAGAAAAGCACTAGCCTGGGCAGGTTTCTGGAAACTGGAACGCCTTTGGAGAAGCCCGTCCCTGCCAATCGAAACAAAAATCAAGCTGTTTCAGACAACGTGTGTTACTGTCTTTCTGTACGGGTGCGAGTCATGGGTAATTACCAAGGACATGGAAAACAAGATCAATGCATTTGCAACATCTTGCTACAGAGTCATGTTAAACATCAAGCGTGTGGATCGGATTCCAAATGAAACCATCTACAACCTGACCAATACCACTCCACTGGTTGCCAGAGTCAAGATTCATCAACTCAAATTTCTCGGCCATATACTACGTTTTGAAGATGGCGAGCCTGTGGAAGAAATATGCGCTTTATATTCCACCACATGGGAAGAGGAAACCGGGACGGCCGCGCACACTGTACTTACAGTATGTCCAGCACCTCCTGGGAGATACTGAAGGGATGCTGCAGCCAAACAAAATTATTTCGCTTGCCCAAGATCCGCAGCCGACTGATGATGATGGTATACTTATTATTTGTTACATGTATACGTATAGCTATTACCATTATACAGTACTATAGACATGTAGACATGGAAGCCTTCATGTGTAATCATTCAGCAAGCGCATTCAATTTATTTAAATGAAGCACCTGAAGTCAGTGGGGTGATCACGAACTGTACTCAGCGGCTAATGTGTGCTTTTTGTGTTTACGGCTACTCAATCACATCCTTGTGTGTTATGGTAACAAAAGGCACTTTTCGTTCCAGACGTCGCTTTCACGCGCCTTTCGTTTGATCACTTATTGACAGTAGCCTGCTAGGTAAAGCGTTAATACACTGTCGGGTCAGCTTACCGATTTAATGGCGGAAGCCCTTTGTCCCAAACAAAAGGTACCTTTCGATGAATAGCTTGTCAGATTTCAAATCGGCACAAGGTTTCAATGCGTTACGTAATCTATTTCTTCTCCATCTTTAATAGCTCCATGGTTGTATTGCACACAAGCCCCACGGGCCAATCAATAAAGCACACAGTGTAACAGGCACAATTGAATCGTTAACATTGCAACTTTTCATTTTGGGTTTGCCTATAGACGAATCCAATTTCACGCATTTGGCTGCCAAAGTTGGGTCCCCGTCGGCTCCATCTCACCTAAAATGTGAAATGATGCGGCCTTGGAGGTATTTTAAACTGCATTCTATCACCTGTGTTACACGTAGACAAAAGAATAATGACAGTGTACAACACAAAAGAATCTAACATCGAATTTTAAGCGGCTTTAATACACCTAAATGGGCAGTCACTACACCAATGTGGTGCATGCGGGGACCCGTCATGGCCGACCAAATCCTGACCATGACTTGGCTCGTTGGATTCGTCTATACTTCTAACACTATTTGTAGAGGTCATGCGTCAATGGTGTGAGCACAGTGTGTGCAGGTCCTTCAGAGGTACCTAAGACAAAAGCTGGTTACAAGCACATGGAAGAGTGGGAGTCTCCATGATGCAGTCATGTCTACAGTAGAATTCATCTCGACCTTTGCAGGACTTAACCCCCTTAAAAGCTATTAAACCAAGATAACACTCATTGAAACAGCTCAACTGATTAAATCGGATCTTCTCTGGCTGTGCACATGTGACTGTTTTCATGTGCGATATCGCAATAAAGTTTGCGTATTATAGCTTCAGTTGGGTAACCGATTATAAAGGAAACGAAAGGAAACAATGGTATGTGTACTTTTGTTCACGAAATGAGACAATGGCGTGCTTTTTGTAAACCAGCATTCTTGAAAATGAGCAACATAATGATTGTTGACTTAACACGGTTTGGAAATAATTTCTTCATATTTTTGGTGTTATCTGTCGTTTACATATCCTTCCTAAAACACAAAAGTACGACCCTCTCCAAACACCTAAATTAGCTAAAAATTTAGGACATGTTACAAAACTATATTGTCTAGAATTTTAGAAGAGTACTTTTAATATTGGCCGGTTATTTTTCACACAGCGACGTTAACTAGGCAATGTACTATTACCTATAACATTAACTAAAACACCAAAGTACGAATATTTCCAAACATCTAAATTAGCTAAAATTTAGGACATGTTAAAAACTCTATTTTCTAGAACTTTAGAAGAGTACTTTTAATATTGGCCGGTTATTTTTCACACAGCGACGTTAACTAGTCATATTCCCATACTTTTAACGTAGGGCTATTTGTAGAGGTCACGCGTCAATGGGAAAGAGCACTGTGTATTTTGTATAGGAAAACGGACAGTAACTGCAGTATGCCTCGAGTGATGATGTCACATCTCATGCACAGATTCTTGCCACCTCAGATATGGTATTAAAGTCAAACATGATGGATCTACGATTAGCTTAAGTCGTTTGGGTGTAAATACGCGTTTTTTTATGGCGGATGAAAAACCTTAGGGGGTGGTACAACCCCCTTACATAGTTCTAGGGTTAATCACGTTACCTATTGCGTTATAATGATTATTATATGATGTTTCATATTATGGCCGCCAAAGCTTCAAATACCCAGGTTTAGAGATATACAACCGTTTCAATCGTCTGTGGACCACTTTTTAAAATCATAATAGATCAATGGACATCAAATGTGATAGTGTTAGTTAGTATTAACATTCATTTTTGGTTAATGGCGCCATTTTGAATATTTTGGGCATCTATGTTCCATTTATAAGTTATTATATTGTGACACGGCGACCTTAGATTTAAAACAAAAAATTAAGTCCCAAAGTGTCTATATGATTATGCAAAATCAATATAAAATTTGCTATTTTGGCCACCACTTGAATTTTTTAGCATAGGGCAGCCATTTATGATTTCATCAACTATCTAAATGACTTGGTCATGTGCACTATAGGGGTCTATGTCACAAATATATGCCTAGACACCAATATCGCTACCATCGGTCTAACTAACAATATTTTTTACTAAAATTCATTATTTTAGCCGCCATTTTGAATTTTGGACCATAGGGCAACTATTTTAGATTTTGTGAACTAGCTGAATGACTTTGTCATGTCGCAAACATATAAATGGACAACAAAATCACCACCATCGGCCTGAGATTGCTGTTCAAATGAGATTGACTAATATTCGACATTTTCACCGCCATTTTGAATTTG
Source organism: Amphiura filiformis (assembly GCF_039555335.1). NCBI lineage: Eukaryota > Metazoa > Echinodermata > Ophiuroidea > Amphilepidida > Amphiuridae > Amphiura > Amphiura filiformis. Next base: position 51,221,820 of record NC_092642.1, on the reverse strand, counting down.
TGGGCATAGTGCAGCCATTTTGGATTTTTATTAACTATATAAAATGACTGTTTCATGTCCGCAAACATATACCTACACCTAAATCACGACTATCGGCCCGAGAGCGCCGTTCAAATAAGTTTTTTTCGGCATTTTGGATTTTGATAAACTATGTAAATGACTTTTTCATGTCCACCGACATATTCATAGACACTCAAATCACCACCATCGGCCTGAAAAAGCCCCGAGTTTGCCTAAAATTCTCCATTTTGGCCGCCATTTTGAATTTTGGAACATAAGGAAGCCATTTTGGATTTCGTAAACTATCTAAATGCCTATAAACATATATTTAGACACCAAAATCACCACCGTTGACCTTAGAATACATTTTTAGTAATTTTGACCCCCATTGTAGGGGCACCCCCGAAAAAAAAGCACTTTGGGCATATTTTTAAATAAAGGGGACTACGGGAACGTGTTCTACGCAAAATTTCAGTCTACAAACCGTATCAAACATAAAGTGAACACTATTTCCCATCCGCGCGTGAATGAGAGGCTGACTTTAAGGCATAATGATGTGATTGCCGGAGTGTTCCTTTAAAGGTCCACAATCATTGGCCTGGTCAACTGGCCAGTTGGTAGGTGACCTTGCCCAAATAGATCACACTCCTGTATACTTGTACACTTGTCTGGACTTAGGTGGTATTAAAGTCAACTCCGGGAGTCCATTGCTTGATGTGCTATCTTCAGTAGTAATGCTATCTTCAGTAAATGGGAGTCCATTGCTTGATGTGTATGCAGCGGTTAGATTTAGCATTGTGCTGATATAGTCTGCATTGTGTCTGCTGCTGGCAGCGCGCTCCGCTTGTGAAATTGTTTGAATTCACATTGCAAGCACAGGCCTATAAGATTTATAAGACAATTTAATCTCTACATATTCGATTCTTCTTAGATAAGAGTCTTAACTCTCTAATTATAGTAAATCAACATGGCTGAAGAAAAGCCAGACAGGGATTCGATGAGCGACTTTCAGGTGATTGATGGAGTACATGTAGCATGGACGACGCCCCCTTCTACACTGGAAGCAATGAAAACCTTTGAAGTACGGGAAGATGACGTTTTTATTGTAACTTATCCGAAATCAGGTAGGTGGTTTGCCATTATCGACTGCGCAGCGCCAGAAGTGTGTAAGTGCAATAATAGCTGCTATGTGTAGCTGCCATTTGTAGATGAGTAGCTATGAGTACAATACACTGTGTGCAAATCGCCAAATGTTCACAGGGCAGCTATTACACTTACCCACTTGTGAAGTCTGCACTTGAAGAAAGGAAGGAAGCAGTCATCACTGAAAACATTTCTAAATTAGTACAGTTGCCCCACCAAATAATACTCGACTAAAAGCTACTAAAAGTATTCAGCTAAACTTATTTAGCGCGACTCCGTACAGGTTTAGCCCTAAAATATTCGTTGAATCAACAGAACTAAACTCACACATTGTGGAGGATGATTTAAGCACTTCCCACCACGCCACTGTGTTGACTTGCGGTTAGCACAGCTGTGTGAGTGAACATGACACCATGCTCGCACATTGCATTTACGGGCATGGTTAAATTTTAATTTGGACTGATATATTTACAATAAAAACGCATTCAAAATGCTAGTCGATTTCATATTTTATGTTACCTACAGAAGGTGTGAATTATCCTTTATGCATACATCCCTTTTGTTCTGAAATCGACCAAGTAATAATGACACACGCACAATTCTTAAACAACATCTTTTGCACTGAATTCAATGGGATTTGAAAAGTAAAGTGGCAGTTGAAACTCTAGTGATAACACGTTTGCAGTGCATGATGGGGCTTCCTTAAATCATCCTCTGGGGCTCAACTAATTAATGTTAGTCGTGTCTTCAGAGTCTATGGTCGAAGTTAATGTGCCAACTAACTTTTGCCCGCCGGTGTGATCATGTGATAGTGATAATTTGCACTTGGTGATTTTGGTTCCAAATATGGTCCTGAAAATTTACAATTATGAAATTATTGATTTTTAAAATGAATGGAAACCTGTCGTCTGCTGTCGACACCAACGTGGAGAGAGTTCAAACCAGCTCTATGTGTTATCTGTATTACCTTGAGGCACATATGGAAAGGTTAGGTTTCTATACAAAAACGATTCTCTTATAAACCATCTATGCACAGTTTCCACCCCCGGGTTTCCACCTCGATACACCTGAGCACACATTTTCGTCCAATAGCTTCAAAGCAAGCAGCGAATTGTCTCTACACAGTCTTTGATTACACTACACGGTTGAGTGCATAGTATCGCAAGAGCTGTGAAGCTACTAGCTGGAAAATGGGCTTCGGTGATTGGTTTTAGTCAAAACCTCAAGTGTTCCCTTCAACCAATCAGATTTTTTAAAATATCGAACGAAAGCTAACACTTCCCCCTAAAACACTTTCTCTCATTAGGTCAACAGATAACGCAATTCAATGTCTATAGCAAGGCTAATGTGGTAAATCTGTAGAAAACAACAACATCCCAGCATAGTTTTTGACCAAAATATAGGTTTTAAAAGTCAAAACCTCAAGTGTTCCTTACAATATTTTTCAAATTTTATATCAATAAATGAAAATGCACACTTATATTGTCCATATGCTAGCGTTATTAGAATGAGCAATGGCCAATTCTTTTGAAATTGCAAATCTTGTGCAAAAAGTTACTATTTTCGCCTGTTTTGTCATACGGTTGTAAATTCAATGAACTATGACTTTGCTAAAGAGCGCTTACAAATTGATATGCTTGCTCTTGTATATACTTATAGGTACTCATTGGTTGATAGAAATAGTCTATTTAATATTGACAAATGGTGAGATGGCTAAGATCAACCGCTGCATGATGGAACAAGGTCTAGAGTTTACTATGTGCGCAGGTCCTTCAGAGGTACCTAAGACAAAACCTGGTTACAAGCACATGGAAGAGTGGGAGTCTCCTCGAGTGATGATGTCACATCTCATGCACAGATTCTTGCCACCACAGATATGGGAAAAGAAAGCAAAGGTGCGATTACTTCGATTGTGTAAAAACCCAATTAACTAAACCGCATAAATCTAGTTTGCAGCTACGCGTATATCGAATTCACGGGCGTATTCCCGGTTTGTTGTTTAATAAAAATTATTATAAGCTAGAGGGTAGCAACGCTTTATATTCTTTTTAGTCAAATCAGTAACTTTAAAGTCAAGTTGTAGTAAAAAAACCACCAAGATAGTTAAGCTACCAAACAAAAGATACATTTGTTTCGTACTTTAAAGATAACAGTTTAAAGATTCAACGTTTTGTTTTGGTCTATCTGTATCATGTGTATTGTGTATCATCGTAGATAATTTACGTCATGCGAAATCCCAAAGACGTCTTGTGTAGTATGTATAGCTTCGCGTATGCTCTTATGCCAGATGACAAGAGAGACTGGAACAATTACGTCGAGTACTTCATGGGCGAAGAAGGTAAATTCTTTGTTATATTATATTAACAACCCATTCTCATTATTGTTATGTATATAATGTTAAATGGTCAAACTGTTAAAGGAGTGTTTCGTGATCCTAGCATCCTCTTTTTATGACATTTTTCAGTACATATCCATGAAAAAACCCTATTCCCAAAATTTCAGTTGATTCCGATTTTGCGTCTGCGAGTTATGCATGATTATGTGTATTACACTACTCCATAGACAATGCGTTGTAATTTCGTTCTGGTGCACCAGAACGAAATTCAAATTTCACGATATCTTTGCAAAACGAATTAATCTGCAAGAAATATTTTGAACATAAACATTATGTAGCCAGAGGTTTCCAGTGATATGAAAATCTCAACTTTTTTTGAGAAAAGTGGGGGATGAGGCTGTGGATCACGAAATGCCCTTTAAAGCAGTTTTAATGTATGAATCAAATTAGAGCATGCGCAAGAATTGATGCGCGCAAGTAATCTCAGGGATAAAGACTCGATCACCATATCATCAAATTATACGGCAGTAAATAGCGCTCTAAATATCTGAGTTAATATGTGAGTTAATATAAAAAACAGAATTTTGGTAAGTTCCAAGTTAGCTCAAAGACAATATTGCTCAAAGATAATGTTGTTCAAGGTTGCGCTGCATGCTTACAAAAAACAATGTTGCTCCAAAAACAACAGCAAACAAGATAGACAGAGGGCAAGGCCTGAAGAATGAGGGAAATTATGGGGTAAAAAGTAACGAAAGTTGAAAATATGAAATGGTGACAGCCCGTAAACCTAACCCACTAACCCTATTGGAGGGAAACTGGAAGGGGAGAGCAAGAGTTCTGACTGGGGGAGGGTATTTTACCCCATGCTCCCCGTCGCTCCGTCACTGCTTCTGGCGGGTACAGTTACGTACCGTGTAATTTACTAATTTACTTGTTCTGATAGTGCTCGGTGGCGATTGGTTCAGACACGTTCACGCATATTGGACGAAGTGTCAGGACAAGGACAACTTGCTATTCGTGAAGTTTGAAGAAGTGAAAAGGGTGAGTTGTAAAATAACACACCTAAAAATGAATTCACCCATGAGCGTAAAAATGTTGGTCATCAGTACATGTAGGCCTATATAAGATATGACATAATTGCAGAACTCTAGACCCGATGGTCAGTTTCCAAAAAGTCACATTGCAAGTTACTTGAGTATAACCACGATTACTGCGAACTTTTTGTTGACCTAAAAAGCGTACATGGGAACGTCACAGCAGAACTCAGGACTACCTACTAGCTACTACTTAATATTGGCGTACTTGACGTCTGGTTGACGAAATCTTTGGACAGGATAGTCGGGCCTATAGACCATCCCTATAATTGGCACTTTACTCCGGGACTTTACTGCCGTTGATGGGGTGAACATTCGATATCACATCGATATCACGTATTATAAAATAACGATAGCGAAGTCCAGAAGGGTATCGCGTGATATTATGGGAAGTTGTTTTTGTTGACCTGATGCATTCACATGGTAACGTCACAAAACAACTCGGACTATGCTACAAAAGTTGACGCACTTGACAGTGCACAAAATGTCTTTATATTCAAATTGTCTTGCTGACGAAATCTATAGACAGATAGTCGGCCCTATGTCTAAATATTTTCACAAATTTACGAATTATTATCATTAACAGGATCACCGAGGCCTGGTAAAGTTGGTAGCTGATTTTCTAGGAAAGGATCTAGGAGATGAAATAATCGACAAAATCACATCACTTACAACAATTGACGCCATGCATGAGACATATGACAGACTAGAAGAAGAACCGGGCGGTAACATGCGTACTAAGTGTTTCGGAATGCTACCATACCTGAACAAAGGTAAATAATTATATCACCTGGTGAAGTCACTATTATTTCTTGGTTGGGCCGGGCTAATAATGAAACGATTGGAAATGAAAAAATCCAACACAATTACATGCCTATTCGGAAGTTTCCATTCGTGGACTTTGGCCTGCGCCTTCATCATCATCCTTATCAGGCATTCAGATGGGCGTTTTATGTTTGTGAAATACTATAGCTATACTCAGTTACGGGCTTAATGTTTTGTTTAGGGTTACATGAGTGACAATTCTATAATTATTTTGATTTCATTCGGCTACGAAGCAGGCGAATACTAAGATTTGAAACCAAGGCCGTAATGGCATATGTCAGTAAAGTTGTTTTAGTTCCCCAACAGATTCTGCAAGTACTTCAGACAATAGATAGGTGGGATGCTCTTTGCCTTCCAGATCTTCGTGGTATATGGTGTAGAAGGCATATCTTCTGAAGAGTTCATCATCCTCAGGATTATTAGGTCCCAGGAATCGTAGTTGTCGTGGCGTGGCTTGTCAGAGTTGGTGATGATATAGATCCTTTCATTACAAGCATGGTTAATGCTCTAGATGTTCAGCATTATTCTGTATATTCTGTAACATGATGTAGTAAAAACATAGATCTTATTTAGTTATTATCCATGTCAGAAGATATCACTCATGACTCACATCCAGTGCAATACTTTAACGCTAGTGGTGTGAAAAAGCCTGACTTTTGTTGCCATGGAGATTGCAGGACTTCACCACAGATGCTGTTTTTCTAAAAAGCATAATTATATGCCATGTAAATGCCTTCCGTTGTGAGAAATAGAGCTAAAATATATCCCTGCAATACTCAGTCCTACTCCATTATAGTTATTGGAGGGATCCGAGATGTAGCCGTCTACCATAACAGCGCTTTGTGAGTTGGAATATAGTACACGTACAGCTTCTTATTCGATACTCTCTGGGCTTATAGTAGAACAGAAAAATCTCCTTCCTGTTGATTGAATCAAAGGCTTTCTTAAAGTCAATGAATGTTATGGTGAGTGGAAGTTGGTAGCTGAGGAAAGCCTCCTCGATTCGTGGCCATTTCTTATCATTGGACAATATGGTCATTAATTCTGTTCAGTAGGATCTTATTGTATATACCATAGCTGCAACTGACATCAGTAGCTATCAGTGTGATTCCCCTATAATTGGTCATGAGGCTGCGGTCACCTTTAAGTAACCCATTGCTCCGGAGGTGTAAGCTTTTTAAAAACTTCTACCCAGATTTTGTGGATGATGTCCACCATGGCTTAACCACCGCCTTGCAGTTACTCTGTGGTAATTTACTAATTACACCTGGTCTAGCAGTTTTTTTTGGTTTTCATTCCTTGGCCTTTCTGGTCTCTTCCAAGGTAGAAGGATCAGCCTGATCGGCGGGTAGTGTAACAGAAGGCTGTGTGAACAGTCGCGGCTCGAACAAATCTATACCCCGGGTCTATACGATGAAAGTAAATACTATTGGCAGAATATTGTCGAAAGGTTCATATTTGAACAGACGAGACAAAGTTCTCTGTCTATTTTGCATATTTCGACAGGAGGGGTCGGGGCCCGGGGGGGGCACTTCAATTTGAAATGGATATAGGTGTAGGGCTGGCGCTTTCGCACTAAGGGGCATTCGGTGAGAGCAACATGTAAAAAATATGGGGTCATTGGGTGAGAGCATGATTTTTGACATTCGGTGAGAGCAAAATGTAAAAAATATGGGGTCATTGGGTGAGAGCATGATTTTTGACATTCGGTGAGAGCAAAATGTAAAAAATATGGGGTCATTGGGTGAGAACATGACCTTTTTTTTAAATGGAATCTTTGGGTGACAACCAAAACAGCGCCACAAAAACCTTGAAAATCGAATTTCTAGTTCTAAATGGCTTCAAATTTCTTTATTTTTTCAAAATAAGTAACAAAATCAGTGATAAATGAAAGTTGCTGTTCAAATTGAACTTGTAAGGGTCTTTGGGTGACAGATCAAATGGAAAAATAGGGGTCTTCGGGTGACAGAGCGCGGAGCGAGCATGTGTTCGTAAAAAATATGGGGTCTTTGGGTGACAGCGATGCTGAAAAAGGGGTCTTAACAGCCCTACATACGCGTCACCTCCAAAGTTGAGTGCCCCTTCGGGGGCCGGGGAGATTGTGTATCTTAAAATGCACTGGTACTACCAGGCGGCCGGCTCGGTGGAAGTAACAATGGTAGGTAGGCCCAGTAGGCATGGTAGGAAGGAATCCAGAAAAAGGGTACATAATATGCGCGACCTCTCTTTCGTTTCCTCAGCATGCTAGCTAGCCCGTAACATTCAAGAAATTGCGTGTGTTGATTCTTATTCACACGCTCGCAAAAATGGCACATAGGCTATGTTTGCGTACTCATGTAGGGCCTATGTCAAAACGCTGACGACACCACATGAAGGAAACAATAATATTCACCATTCATTTTCATTGTTTTGTCTTGCAGGACACGTAGGAGGATGGAAAGAACGACTATCCGAGGACCAGAATAAATTCTTTGATGGCAAATTGACTGAAACTTTTAAGGACACTGGATTGACCTTTGACTTCGAGTTGAAGAAGAAATAATTTGCCACTTGTAATAATTGTAACCACATACATTGTACATAAAAAAAACCCGGCACTACATACACACACACATACCGGGGTGAACTGGGCCCGGGCATGGGTCTCGATTCCCTTCCTGTACTACATTGAATATAATTCTTGTAAATGTTGAAGAGGACCATCGCACTTATGGCGGTTTTTCGGGAGTTTTTGGAGTTTTTTTGTTGTTTTTGTTGTTGAAAAGTCGGACCCAACATTAGGGTAGTGCGGGTTACTCCAACACAACATTTTGTTTGCCTGATTGTATGACGTCAAATTAATGCAACGTCTGATATTCAAGATATTTGCGCAGATATAGCTAGATTGAAAAAAAAATGTGGACGTAACATTCACGTGGTTACATATGGCGTTAATAGAGAGGCCACGATTTCCAAACGCACGTATCGTACGCACGTACTCACGGGATTTGGAATAGATGAACGGGCGTATGATGCGTACGTTTGGAGATCGTTTCCTCTTTAATGTTTACGTTGACACTCTACTCTAAAGCAGTATTCAGACTTTTTATTGTACGTACAATATTGTATGCAACATATCTACGTTATTTAATCTATTGCCATTCTATTTCCAGTAATGTTTAAATTCTAACGAATGTTTGCTGACGTAAAATCGATAATATATTTCTACTAGATATTACATGTAACATATTATCGATTTTTCGTCATCAAACATTCGTTAGAACTTAAACATTACTGGAAATAGAATGGCAATAGATTAAATAACGTAGATATGTTGCATACAATATTGTACGTACAATACTCGGAGTCTGAAGCGCGCTTTATTCTTATATTTATACTGATCATTGATCATTATTGACGAGGGCAAAAAACAAAGCTAAACAAACTGTTCTACGGGTTCAACTGACCTAGATTTTGCGTTTTGGATATTTTGGACATTTGCTATACATGCATGTATTATGTAAAACCATCCGGTTTTGGCAAACAAATAGATTTAAAAAAAAAAAAAAAACGCGAGCGAAGCTAGCGATATGTTTTCCTTCTTTCGAATTTGTTACAGATTTTGGTGTGACCTATACTCAAAAACTTGAAAGGTCTCTATGGCCGTAGAATGTTTCTGTTGTGTATTTGGGCATTGTGGGTCTTGTATGTAGTACGGAACTGAGTTTGCATTTTTTCTTCAAATGGTGACACAAAGTAAATAGTTAGTCCCCTTTTTTATAAACATGGGGAACCGTACTGTAGTGTTTTGGTATGTGAACAGCACAGAATAACGCTACCACCACCGGGCTTGTCACACACTTGTGGCTATCAGAAAGTCAGAATGTACGCTTTCCTTCAAATTTTTAATTTGTTATTCTTTACTCAAAATGATGTAATAAAACAAGTAATAATTAATCATATTGTATGATCGTATATTATGGCTTTAATGCATTATGTACGTGCGTTGTTAATATAGTATTTTATAAAAATGTTTTGGCTACAGGCAAGGTGGAAAAGCTAAAATAGATATATAGACAGCCCCTTTTCTAAAATACTTCGTCTTGGTCTTTAAAAGTGCATTAAAAAGTTCCTCAGATATTTATTTGAGGGAATGTTCAAAAACATATAGTTCCATGACTGTCACTTTGTAAAATGTTAGAAAAATAATTATCAAGCACGAATCACGTGGTTTTATTTAAAACAAACTCATATTGACTTTAAAACGAATAAAAACAACCGGCTCTCGCCACGCGATATTCAAATTCCCCGGGCACCGAAATTGCCTGTGGCAATGACGACCCAGTAACACAATGAAATCTGACTACAATTGAGCACAAATAACCATGACGTCAATTACCACAGACAATTTCGGCGCGGGAATTTTGAATATCGCGTGTTGAGAGCCGGCTATTTTTATTCGTTTTTATGGTGAATATGAGTTTGTTTTAAGTGAAACCCGGTGATTCGTGATTGATAACTGTTTTTCAAACATGCCTAAGGTAAAATGATATGATTGCCGGAGTGCTCATTTAGGCTGCGATCACATAGAAGTAGACTGCGTACGATATGCGGTATTCGCTATACGCTATTCGATCAGGCGAGTATAGGTCAGTTTACCCTTTTTAAAACTGAACCTTCGTCTAATGCTTGTAACTTTACTTCTTGAGGTCACATTGCATTCAATGAGGTGTCATAATGTGCAGAATTAGACACAATTAGACATTAAAAATTTTTACCCACATATGGTTTAATTTTAAAACTAGGACGGTATACGCTCCAGGTATACGCTGCACCGGACGCTGCACTAAAATCGAACGTGCACGATTCCCACTATACTATACTATACGCAGGTATACTATTATACGGCCTTTTCGAATAGTGCCATGTGACCCGGTACTATGAAATTACCTTGCTCGATTTAAGCTATACGCGTGCACTGTTCAAAACGACACCCGAATAGTATACTTCTATGTGAACGCAGCCTTAAGTATCAAAGTCCACAGTTTGCTTGGTGTATGCAGCGGTTAGATTTAGCATTGTGCTGATCTGGTCTGCATTGTGTCTGCTGCTGGCAGCGCGTTCCGCTTGTGAAATTGTTTGAATTGAAATCACATTGCAAGCACAGGCCTATAAGATCTATGTATAAGACGAATTTACCGCAACATATTCGATTCTTCTTAGATAAGAGTCTATAATTAGTAAATCAACATGGCTGAAGAAGGAGCAGACAGGTATTCGATGAACGACTTTCAGGTACTTGATGGAATACATGTAGCATGGACGACGCCCCCTTCTACACTGGAAGCATTGAAAACCTTTGAAGTTCGGGAAGATGACGTTTTTATTGTAACTTATCCAAAATCAGGTAGGTGGATTGTCATTTAGACTACACAGTGCCACAAGTGTGTAAGTGCAATAGCTGCTATGTGTAGGTGCCATGTGTAGATGAGTACAATAGACTGTGTGCAAATTGCCAAATGTTCACAGGGCAGCTATTACACTTACCCACTTCTGGCACTAAGCAATTGGTTGCGATTATCTCTTTTCCGCATACGCCCGCAACCACAGTGCGATACTATTCACTTGTGAAGTCTGCACTTGAAAACCGTCACATATGGCAGCAGATCCTTCAGTGTAGCTGCACCTACCATCTGGAATGCTCTGCCGGCAGACATTCGCAGCATCTCTTCTCTGCAGAACTTTATAACGTGCTTAAAGACTCACCTTTTTAAATTGTCGTTTAAAGGAGGATTTCGTGATCCTAGCATCTTCTTTTTATGACATTTTTCAGTAGATATCCACGAAAAAAGCTTATTTCCAAAATTTCAGTTGATTCCGATTTTGCGTTCGCGAGTTATGCATGATTATGTGTATTACACTGCTCCATAGACAATGTGTTGTAATTTCGTTCTGCACCAGAACGAAATTCAAATTTGGCGATATTTTTGCTAAACGAATTAATCTGCAAGAAATATTTGGTACATAAACATTATGTAGCCAGAGGTATCCAGTGGTGTAAAAATCTCTTTTGGGAAAAGTGGGGGGATGAGGCTGTGGATCACGAAATGCCCCTTTAAGTTGTAGTTTAATTATTGTACTTAATTTAAGATTCTTCAAGTCTGTTTCCATGCCCACAACGCACCCAATCTTCTCTGCCATGTCAAATAAATGCCATATACCTGTATCAAGGGGTTACAGAGCTACAGGCCTTTGGGCCTTTACTGTAATTCCTTCACTCATCGTTGTATTATGCATTTCCATAGTTATTATATTATGTATTATTATTTATATCTTTATAATGTATTATTCTTATGTATTATTCTTGTATCATGTAATGAGTGAAAAGATAATAATAAATCTATCTATCTATCTATCTATCTCTCTGGACCAGACGCATCCCTTTTTAAAGGGATTTTTATTATGATATTTTCTTGTACAGCTGGTTTGTACTTTTAAATAATTTGTGTGTTCTTGCTTTCATATATATTGCTCTGTAAAGCGCGTAGTGAATTTGCTTTTGTTGTCAGGCGCTCAAAAATATATTTTATTATTGTTTTTTATTAAGCAGTCATCACTGAAAACATTTCTTGGTTGAAGAACATGCTCTACTAAAGAATATAGTATAAAGGTTTAGTTGAGGATGTTTTTGTTAACTCGGGGTATTCTCAAATTTCTTCTGGTTTAACTATTTCTAAATTAGTACAGTTGCCCCAACTAATAAAACTCTACTAAAAGCATTCAGCTAAACTTATTTAGCGCAACTCCGTACAGGTTTAGCCCTAAAATATTCGTAGAATCAACAGAACTAACTCACACGTAGTGGGTTCAACTAATTAATGTTAGTTGAAGTTAAAGCCATATTATAACATTTTCATACAAAATAGATTAGCATTTCTTTGCCATAAAATGTTAGTTTTTACTGTCAGATATATCCCTTTTATTTTTGAGCCGAACAACTACGGCAGAGCAAAGAAAATTGAATTTACTATCAGCGCATATGTCGCCAATACGTACCACTCCTTCGGTCATGTTATGGTACGGCCCTTTGTTGTGTAGATCACCGTCGCGCACGCCGTGTACGTACTGTGTGTTATGAACATCGTGTATGCGTTCGACTAATAATTCCATCGTAATAATAAAACGTTGATTCCGGCGTTTTATTCAAAATCTCGGATTTTGACAAAACTACAGCACCTAGAGTCTTGATTTTTTCAGGGTATATTGGTTTAATAAAGTACAATATAATCGTGTAAAAAAATAATTTTAAAAAATCAGTGAGGGCGTCCTCCTCAGCAAATGTTATAATATGGCTTTAATGTGCCAACTAACATTTGCCCGCCGGTGTGATCATGTGATAGTGATAATTTGCACTTGGTGATTTTGGTTCCAAATATGGTCATGAAAATTTACAATTCTCAAATTATTGATTAAAAAAAAAAAGAATGGAAACCTGTCGTCTGCTGCATGCTGTCGACACCAACGTGGAGAGAGTTCAAAGTTCAAATATGTTATCTGTATTACCTTGGAGGCACGTTGCTCTTGTACTTGTACAGGTACTCATTGGTTGATGGAAATAGTGTATTTAGTATTGACAAATGGCGAGATGGATAAGATCAACCGATGCATGATGGAACAAGGTCTAGAGTTTACTATGTGCGCAGGTCCTTCAGAGGTACCTAAGACAAAACCTGGTTACAAGCACATGGAAGAGTGGGAGTCTCCTCGAGTGATGGTATCACATCTTATGCACAGATTCTTGCCACCACAGATTTGGGAAAAGAAAGCAAAGGTGCGATTACTTCGATTGTGTAAAAAGCCAATTAACGAAACCGCATAAATTTAGTTTGCAGCTACGCGTATATCGAATTCATGGGCGTATTCCCGGTTCTGTTGTTTAATAAAATTATTATAAGCTAGAGAAAAACAGCAATCTTGGCAGAGTTTTCCAAATGCTAAGCTACTAATTCTCAAAGATGAGTATTTGCAAACCAATCATTTATTTGTGTAGCCAATGTGCCACTAATCAGTCAGAACGAAGGATATTTGGAGAACACCAAATGTGTACATCTTACCCCAAAAAGGGATTTGTTTGGTCTTCCTCTGTTAAGCGGAAGTCTGGTTTATAAAAGGTCACTCTGTTAATGTAAGTTGAACAGACCGAGGAAACTGCTTCCAATAAAGAAATGAGTGACTGGTGCATGTATAAAACACCGTCTGACACCAGTGCAGCTGACTTGACCGGAAAAGTTTGAAACATGATATATATATATACATCGTCCGGAACTTTGATTGCAAGAGAACATTGTATCAAGAACAAGAATCTGTTAATTGCAGCAAGATCTGTTATTGTTGTCATTTGTTATGTTACTTACGTACATACATTGCCCATAGTGTACTTGTTTTTGTTCTTAAGTGAAAGATGTTTTGGCCTTGGTCTTTGTAGATCGTAACAAATTGCAAGCATACACAATTCACAATCTTATTTAGTCTTCCAGGTTTCGCGAGGGTAGCAACGCTTTATATCCTTTTTAGTCAAATCAGTAACTTTGTAGTCAAGTTGTATTAAAAAACACCAATAGTTAAGCCACCAGATTAAAGGAGTATTTCGTGATCCTAGCATCCTCTTTTAATGACATTTTTCAGTAGATATCCACGAAAAAAGCTTATTTCTAAAATTTCAGTTGATTCCGATTTTGCGTTTGCGAGTTATGCATGATTATGTGTATTACACTGCTTCATAGACAATGTGTTGTAATTCAAATTTGGCAATATTTTTGCTGAACGAATTAATCTGCAAGAAATATTTGGTACATAAACATTATGTAGCCAGAGGTATCCAGTGGTGTAAAAATCTCAACTTTTTTGGGAAAAGTGGGGGATGAGGCTGTGGATCACGAAATGCCCCTTTAAAGATACATTTGTTTCGCACTTTTTATTTTATGGATAACAGTTTTTAAACTGTTCAAGCTTTTAAAAAGCTTCAACATTTTGTTTTGCTCTATCTTTATCATAGATAATTTACGTCATGCGAAATCCCAAAGACGTCTTGTGTAGTATGCACAGCTTCATGTATGCTCTTATGCCAGATGATAAGAGGGACTGGAACAATTTCGTCGACTACTTCACGGGCGAAGGAGGTAAGTTCTTTGATATATTATATTAACAACACATTCTCATTCTCATTTTGTATATAATGTTAAATGGTCAAACCGTTAAAGCAGTCAAAATGTATGAATCAACTTAGACCATGCGCAAGAATTGATGTACAAGTAGTCTTAGATAAAGACTTGATCATCATTAAATACGGCAGTAAATAAGGCTCTAAATATTTGAGTTAATATATGTGACCTAGACCACTTGACATCACTGTTTATCAACAAAGGCGAGGGACTCGTCTATCGATATGCTCGAACGAGCCGCTACACTGTTCAGTGGCTTTCCTGTACTATGTGAAATGTGGCGGGCGATTTAAAATGCACGTGCCCTTAGCAGACTACGATGCGTACGCACACTGCAGGGCAAAGAACAATTGAAATTGCCATAATGCGCGCGCATACTGCCGGGCAATGACGTCAGATGCCAAGTGGTCTATATAAAAAGCAGAATTTTGGTAAGTTAAAAGTTAGCTCAAATACAATAAAAATTGCTCAAAGATAATTATTGTTCAAGGTTGCAACAAAAACAATGTTGCTCCAAAAACAATAACAAACAAGATAGAATGGGGGCAATTATGGGGTAAAAAGTAACGAAAGTTGAAAGTATGAAATGGTGACAACCCGTCACCCTTAAGGTTACTCTAACCCTAACCCGCTGGCCCTGAGATCTTGATGTTTTTTGTTGATACTGGGCCCTAACCCTAACCCACTAAACCCTATTGGAGGGAAACTGGAGGGAGAGGGCAAGAGTTCTGACTGGGGTAGGATATTTTCCCCATGCTCCCCCGTGGCTCCGTCACTGCTTCTGGCGGGTACAGTTACGTACCGCGTAATTTACTTATTTACTTGTTCTGATAGTGCTCGGTGGCGATTGGTTCAGACACGTTCACGAATATTGGACGAAGTGTCAGGACAAGGACAACTTGCTATTCGTGAAATTTGAAGAAGTAAAAAAGGTGAGTTGTAAAATAACACACATAAAAATGAATTCACCCAAATAAAAGCTCGGATCTCAATTAAAACACATTTTACAGAGAGATATCATGAATGAGCGTACAAATGTTGGTCACCCGTACATAGGCATGTCTACATTGCTCATGTGTGACTTCTAACAAAAGGCGCTGGTTCCTGTAGTATTCCTCATTCAAACCAATTCAATGCACGACCTCGGAGTTACCTGCATGACTTTGGCGGGCTATTGTACTTCTTTTGAAAGTTCCAAACAAGGTATATAGCAGTCACTGATACTAATAGGATATGCAGCTTATAGAACACGGATAACCTCTATATATATAGACCATCCCTATAATTGGCACTTTACTGCCGTTAACGCGTATTATAAAATAACGATAGCGAGGTCAAGAAGGGTATTGCGTGATATTATGGGGAGTTGTTTTTGTTGACCTGATGCATTCACATGGTAACGTCACAGAACAACTCGGGGCTATAGGCTACAAAAGTTGACGCACTTGGCAGTGCACAAAATGTCTTTGTATTAAAGTTGTCTTGCTGACGAAATCTTTGGACATTATTATTAACAGGATCACCGAAGCCTGGTAAAGTTGGTAGCAGATTTTCTAGGAAAGGATGTAGGAGATGAAATGATCGACAAAATCACATCACTTACAACAATTGACGCCATGCGTGAGACATATGACAGACTAGAAGAAGAACCGGGCGGTAATAGCAGGGCGATGTGACTTCATAAGGGCAATGTCGGGGATTATAGGACACAATCGATGGGGTGAGATGAGGTCCGACCAGGTCCGACCGAGTCTCCTACACAGGTTACGCTCCCAGTGGAGGGGCGGAACCAAACTGGCTGATGTGGAGACTAAGCCAGTTTGCGTCGGTCTGATACTCGTCTTTGACCATGCGCAGATCTGGCTGGTCAGGAAGATATTTAATATCCCGAATTTATAATATGCCTACCAGTTCCATCTATAACCGAATTGCTAGAGAATATTTGTTACCATGTTTAATAAATTCGTATTAATCGTATAATAAAATGTGGCCAAATGTATATTTGTGTACATAGTGTTTGGATCCACTCTTCTACGGACTTGGCTACTAAGCATGTCGGGAAGGATATGGCGGTATGCTGACCTGGGTCGATATGTTCTGAGCAGATGAGGTCCGACCAATTGCCTTCGACCTTGTGTGCGATCAAGTGTGACAGGCAATTCCCAATATCATAGTAAATTCCCTGGTAATAGGCGTACTAAGACTTTTGGGATACTACCATACCTGAACAAAGGTAAATAACTATATCACCTGTGTTGAGACGTTACTATTATTTCTTAGTTGGGTCTGGCTAGCTCGAGATACTCTAGCTAAAATACAGGTTTACATTTACTATCTTACATTATCTTGCTGTATTTCAGCTAGAGCTCCAAACGACAAGCTTCCGGGTTTTTTTGGAGAACAATACTGTTACGTAAGATGAAGAAGAAACCCGCCTCGGAGCCCGCCCTACTCATTATTTCATTGTACTGATTGCAATTTGCCTCCACACATTACGTAATCAACACAAAGCTTTTGTGAGGATTACTGAGTGGATAAGAAATTGACAGTGGAGGATACGAAGGACACGCCGATTGTTAGTTGTCAATCATGAATTGCCGCAACGTATTAATATTTTACTGCATGGCATTCCGCAAACACCAAGACAAATTATGCCGTATTTTTCCAAAGATCATCTCATATGAAGTAAGCTGAATGCGATCTGTACTTTTGTACCATTCCGATCGCTTTTGATCACCTATTATCGGCGAATTTGCTTAAAAACATGTGAGTTCATGTTGTGTAAACATAATTAGCATAGACACAAATGAAATTACGATGCAATACAATGCAATTTGAATGCGCAGCAGATCTATAGAAATAACGTTGCCCGGTTTTATGCAGAATTAGACCCTGTCTGGGTCTGGCTAAAATGGCACATAGGTATGTCAAAACGCTGAAGGAAGCAATAAGTCACTGAAATTCGCCGTAGAAGTGACGTTATAATCGGATTAACTACAATAGCAGTAGATGCATACAATTTTTGAATAGATCGCCCTGCACTACAAGCAGATTGCACTAATCACCTGTGTATGTCAGCAAACATAGATTGAATACAATAGCGCTCTTTTCAAAGATACTTATCTTAAAGGTGCGAGTGATCAGCCTTTCTTTGACATCTATGGTACAATGCATAGGTACCGCGCACACGGTCGACGTCCTATACGATAAATATAAATTTAATACTCCGTTGGTGAGCGACGGGCGAGTGGTAGTGAGCGACAGGCGAGTGGTATTTCACTGAACGCAAGAAAAGGAGTTCTATCTGATTGGCTAGCAATCGATCGCTTAGGTCGCTCAGTAGTCAACTACAAACTCATGCATTCAATTCGATTGAAATCGATTATTCTATTATTGACGAAGATAAAGAGCGTGATAGTGTGTCAATAATGTACATTGTATTGCACCTGGTTTTACCAGCATTCCTTTATAAAATAATTTTCTCAAAGAGTTGAATATTATCAAAATTTTTACAGCGGATTTCAAATGTTTTACATCAAAATTGCAGTTAAACATATCCACAGCAAAATACCGGTCCTCACCAATTAGTACATTTAATATCCAGTTAGTACATTTAAACGAAACCTGTGATTTACGTGACAACAAATAAAATTTTCTTACAATAGAAATATCATATGGGATACTGATATGGTAGGCCGCAACCGCCACAACGTGGAGATGCTACGCGTAGCTGACTTTTTGTTCCGTGGAGCCAAATTGACCAATCATGTTAGAGTTTTTCATTACTCGGAGGTAAAACTGACCAATCAAGTACGACTTACTCATTACGTGAAGCGAATTTAGTCATTAAGAATTTGCCAGACGAGCTTCACGTAGTTGCAAGATATCCTCGGTCACGATAGTTATGATTCAAAAAGTAATTTATGAAAAGTACGAACCGACTTATTATTAAGATGGACATGCACTCACAAGAAACTCATACAGTATTGTACACAACTATATAGCTAGGCAGAGTGGTGGTAAACCATGCACACAATTCTGCGATCTGCAGTGTATCGCCGGGAGCTGATTTGTACATCTTGCGCGGCGTGGCCTGCGGAATTCGACCTTCAGCAAACCAGTTCGGATTTACTTTATATACTAGTAGTAGGCCATACATACTGTAGTTACGGTACTGCCCGTTTTCCTATACACAATACTCAGTGCGCTCACCATTGACGCGTGACCTAGTGTATGTTAGAAGGTTTTATGCCATTGCCTATATGACGTCACTGTGTAAAAAATAACCAGTCAATATTTAAAGTATTCTCTGAAATTCTAGAAAATATAGTTTTGTAACATTTCCTAAATTTTAGCTAATTTAGGTGTTTGGAAATATTGGTACTTTTGTGTTTTAGGAAGGATATGTAAACGACAGATAACACCAAAAAATATGAACAAATTATTTCTAAACTGTGTTAAGTCTGCAAACCATTATGCTTCTCATTTTCAAGAACGCTGGTTAACAATAAGCAGACTATTGTCTCATTTCGTAAACAAAAGCCCAGACAGTATTGTTACCTTGCGTTCGCTTTATAATCATTCACCCAACTGAAACTATAATACCAGCTCATTGTTCATTGCACTGGTAAAACAGACACAGTGCAGTGTGTATTTAACCAGAGAAGATCTGATGTAACATAGTTGAGCTGTTTTCATTGAGTGTTATCTTGGTTTAATAGCTTTTAATGTGGTTTAAGTCCTTCAAAGGTCGTGGTGAATTCTACTGTAGACATGACTGCATCATGATTATTTTAAAGTCAACAACATTCAACAATATGATCACCGTGATAGTATGACAGTATCAGTACCGTGGGTGTCAGTGATCCTGGCCTGACACAGTAGACAAACAAACAAACACGCAACACACATGGCACATGCATGCAAGATAACATTGACTATACACTAATCAAACAATGGTATTGATCCTGTACAACTGTTTGTGGTTTATTTACATTCGATTCATTTAAAATCCACATAGTAAACATTAATTTTGGCAAGAGTTTTCTCTCTCTGGAACGATGATGCATCAACTGGCTCCGCGTAATGAAAAGATCTAACATGATTGGTCAATTTAGCTCCGCGAAGCGAAAAGTAAGCTACGCGCGTAGCAGCTCCACGTTGTGGCGGTTACGGCCAGCCATATACTGATCATGCGAAAATCGTAAAACATAGAATAGAAACAGTGTGGCCGGCTCTCAAAATCTCAAATTGTATGCATAGCCTGAGTCGCACGGCCTATCTCGAACAAAATAGCTCAAAATCACCATGCGTAGTTGTTGAAAAACGTGAGGATTTATCGTACTACCACGGCAATTTTTAAGACGAAGATATAGGGATGATGATGGTGTGCCGCGTGAACGTTGTAGTGCAGGGCGATATATTCAAAATTGTATTAATCTATTGCTATGGTAGTTAATCCGATTAATTATGTCACTTCTACGGCGAATAGTCACCATTCATTTTCATTGTTTTGTCTTTCAGGTCACGTAGGAGGATGGAAAGAACGACTATCAGAGGAGCAGAATAAAATATTTGATGACAAATTGGCTGAAACCTTCAAGGACACTGGATTGACCTTTGACTTCGAGTTGAAGAAGAAATAACTTGCCACTTGCAATTGTAACCACACACCCCGCCACCGACACATACCGGGGTGAACTGGGAGGGAGGGGACACGGGTTTCGATTCCTGTACTATACATTGAATATAATAATATACATGTACTTGAAGAGCGACCACCGCATAGCGGTTTTTCCTTTATTATTATTATTTTTTTGTTTTGTTTTGTTTTTGAAAAGTCGGTCCCAATATTAGGGTAGGGCGGGTTACTCCAATACAACATCTTGTTTGCCTAATATTAAGCCTAATCGGCATCGGAAGTTTGCAATGCATTGTAGGACAGTTTTTGCAGTTTTAGGACACTTTGTCCTTTGACCTTTCAGAAAATTCAGAAATATTGGGTTTTTGTACGTACAAAATATAATGTTTAATGTTTTACAATAATTAAAACAAATATAAAAAATATTAGTATTTAATAAATTAATTATTTAGTATTTGAAATGATCAATTATTATGACAATGATAAGAAATTAATAATAATTACGTCAATTTTCCCGATATGTCAGAGGTCAAAGTGTCCTAAACTGCTCTCAAAAACCGGAAGTTAGAATGGCGATTGGGCTTATTGTATGACATCAAATTGATGCCACTTCTGATATGAGACTTACGCAGATATTCGCCGTAGAAGTGGTAATATAACAGGATTAACTACCATAGCAATAGGTTAAAACATTTTTTGAATACATCGCCCTACACTACAAGCACCTGTGTCTGTAATCATTGATTAAAATAATACAATACCGGTTTTCAAATATACTAATCTTACAGGTGCGAATGATCAACATGATATGAATATTCTATCTTTATACCTGTTTTTTGACATCTATGGTTCAATGCAGAGGTACCACGTAAACGTACTAGTGCAGTGCGATATATTCAAAAATTGTTTTAACATATTGCTATGGTAGCTAATCCTGTTACACCATCACTTCTACGGCGAATAGTGAGATTGAAAAAATGTGGCCGTAACATTGACGTGTTACATTTGGCGTTAATGTTTACGTCCACACTATAGTTTGATCAGCTCGTAATCGGTGGGAATTGTTACGCTTTTACCACTGCGCCGAAAAGTAGACACAAGTTAATACCCCGTTTACATTGGGCAACAGTCGTAATCGACGTAAGCTGTATTTTGAATTACGACAGCAGATTAATTCGTTTGGTGGGTGTTTACACTACGTCGACTGAAATCGATTCCAAATTCGCATTCACGAATATCGAATTCGTTTGTTACCAATGGTTACGGCAGGTAAATACGAATTCAACAACAGCTGACCTGTCTGGTGTAGTGCGTGTTTGGGTCTGAATTAATAGTTTGTGATACTGTGGCGAGATGCCACAAGACAATTTTCGAAATAAAATTGATATTAATCCGCGATGTTACAAGGCCCGCCGATAATACGAGCTGATCACAGTATATACTCCTCTTATAGTTATACTGATCATTAATAATATTGGCGAGGGCAAAAAAAGTGCATTAAAAAGTTCTCCAAATATTTTATTGAGGGAATGTTCAAAAATAGTTCCATGACTGTCACTTTGATCCACTCAGGCCAAAGTCGGAAATGTTGACAATTGAGTTATTACCATGACTACCTTGCTTAGTACCTACATCTATGTATGATGTTGAATCCTCAGATCTCTTGAATACTTGGTTGCAAAGTTATAAACCTTTTATGTGTTATACAAATTTATACAAATTGGCTGAAACCTTCAAGGACACTGGATTGACCTTTGACTTCGAGTTAAAGAAGAAATAACTTGCCACTTGCAATTGTAACCACACACCCCGCCACCGACACATACCGGGGTGAACTGGGAGGGAGGGGACACGGGTTTCGATTCCTGTACTATACATTGAATATAATAATATACATGTACTTGAAGAGCGACCACCGCATAGCGGTTTTTCCTTTATTATTATTATTTTTCTGCCTCCGCAGGAGGTAGTTTGCTTTGAAATTTACACCTAAAATACCGCACATTGCGCGGCATGTAGGCCGATTGTACAAATTTATATTCTGACAAGTACTCTAATTTCCGCCCAATATCGAGAGCCCAATATATATCCCCCACCTCTTTGCGCCATACATAAATTCCCCTATCGCCATTTCCGAATGTTCAAAAAGGTAATCACGCTTCCTCAGCATGTGCAATAAATTATCATTAAAATTAATCTTATTCTATAGGGATTCTAGAAACACCTAGCACGTAGCGCCAATGGTGCGGGTCTATCAAGCTCATGAATTATGCATTAGAATTTTTTTTAACTCATATATTGTATAATTGAAGACCGAATTAAAAAGACTAGCTTGCGTATGCCGTCCTGTCAACCAGACCAAAAATGCCATACTGCGCAGGTCAGCAACCAATCACGGCGCGCCTTTGTCTTGACGTCAGACGCAAACTAGTATTTTTTTAATTCGGTATTTAATTATGGATTGCAGCCTCATCACATCAGCAATATCGTAGAAATCAAGTCGGACAAGAAATGTCTTTAAAAAAGACAATGCCTCCAAGATACAAATGGGCACCTTTTGTTATTAGTTAAGGAGACACTTATAATGCTAGCTTTAAGGTAACGCTATTGGATATAGATTTTTGTCTGATTGAAATATGTGAGCCCATTCTCTCCTGATTACAAGACTGAAAATTTTATTTTAATCGGATATTCGGTTACCAAAATATGGCCTGTCAAAATGGCTTTCTTTTATTTTTGTTATGGAATGTTGTCAGGTAGGCCTTATTTTCTAATTATATATGCAAGAGTTATACAAAGTAAAATGTTCAGATCGGCTACAAAATAAGATATAAAACCCATGGATGCCTTTGGCAAATTTCCATTTGCATAATTAATTTGGGCCCTAATCAACTTTTCTAATAAGTGGCCCTGATTAATTATGCAAATTGAAATTTGCCAAAACGCAACCGTAATTTTGTAGTAGGCCTATAGTGTGTGTTCTACCCATGTAGGCCTACCATGCCTCAGTGCCATAGCTCTTTTAATTGTATCTGATTATCTGAAATCTTTACTTTGCATAATTCATGCATGTAATTAGAAAATCATCTGGCAACTGGAAACTGCAAAAATATAGAAAATAAAAAGAAAGTTGTTGCCAATTTTTTGTTTTGGTTTCGCGCCATTTTGACAGGCCATGTCTCAAGAACCGAATGTAATCTACAGGGCATAAGCTTTAACATACTATAGTATTATTTAAATAGAAAGAAAATCTAAATTTGTGCATTAGCCAATAGGGCCACGGTCACCTAAAGCCATCTTGCAGATAATTCTGATGTATGAAATAAGACCTTCAAACTTTCAGATATGAAGAGTTCCAGATGCAGGCAGCCGTTTCTGTTTTTTTAAAAATTAATATAGGCCTAAGTTGTATCAAGAGTCATTTCTTGTGGATTTTTTGACTGAAAATTACAATTGTAACGTTTCAGAGTAACAGATTTTCGTATCAGATTCTTTTATGCTTGTTTATTACATTTTGTATTCAGGACTAAAATAATATTAATATTATTATATTTAGGGGGGGGTCTTTTCATAGGCCATTACTTTTTTGTATGTGTAATTGAATAAAAAATCAAAAACATTATTGTTTTGTTTTCTTTCCTTCATTTGTGCTTTGTTTTGCATCGAAAGGGCCAATATCAACACCTTGTTTGTAAGAAGTATTGTGTGGGGAAAGATGATTCTTGCATTTTATTTTTATTTTTATCTTAACAAACAAAAAGCAAATTTCTCAGTCATAGTCTTGAAACGGTCATGGGTATGCATACAAAAATATTGCAACAGTACTCAGTAGAATGTAAAAAACTGACATACATACCACCAACATGACCAACCACGCATGGGAAGCAAATACTTTAAAACGTGAATTATATCAACGCAATAAAATTGCAATACTTTAGTACATGATTTGAACAGCAATGAAGCCGGCCATAGGCGCGGCTAGGCGCATCATAGTTGAACACGGCACAGCACATACATCTCGTATGCAGAGAAATCAAATAGCTAGCCGGTCTTTTCAATCCCATCATTTCAACCTATTATTATGATGTAGACACGCATGCACGATGATTGCGGCCTAGTCGAGCTTAGCATGCATGCCAGTCGGCCTGCTGACTCACCGCGTATTAAATGACACAAAAATACCTCAAATTTTGCACAAAACAATCCATGATGTCAAATTATCACATCCAAAGTGTCGCCATGAACGTCAGCTTCAACTTCTCCAGCCAAAGTTTTTGCATTGATAATCAGGTTTCATGTAATCATGAAATTAAACCTTGTTTAATGTGTTTTCCCATTGCCACACACAGCATAACGGTTGTCCGACTTGATTTCTACGATATTGCTGATGTGCTCTATCTTTATTCCATGATGAGGTTACAACCCATATTAAATACCGAATTAAAAATACTAGTTTGCGTCTGACGTCATGACAAAGGCGCGCCGTGATTGGTTGCTGACCTGCGCAGTATGGCATTTTTGGTCTGGTTGACAGGACGGCATACGCAAGCTAGTCTTTTTAATTCGGTCTTCAATTATACAACATATGAGTTTGAAAAATTCTAATGCATAATTCATGAGCTTGATAGACTCGCACCATTGGCGCCACGTGCTAGGTGTTTCTAGAATCCCTATAGAATAAGATTAATTTTAATGCTAATTTATTGCACATGCTGAGGAAGCGTGATTACCTTTTTGAACATTCGGAAATGGCGATAGGCGAATTTATGTATGGCGCAAAGTGGTGGGGGATATATATTGGGCTCTCGATATTGGGCGGAAATTAGAGTACTTGTCAGAATATAAATTTGTACAATCGGCCTATATGCCGCGCAATGTGCGGCATTTTAGGTGTAAATTTCAAATCATACTACCTCCTGGCGGAGGCAGAACAACCGTTATGCTGTGTGTGGCAATGGGAATACACATTAAACAAGGTTTAATTTCATGATTACATGAAACCTGATTATCAATGGAAAAACTTTGGCTGGAGAAGTTGAAGCTGACGTTCATGGCGACACTTTGGATGTGATAATTTGACATCATGGATTGTTTTGTGCAAAATTGGAGGTATTTTTGCGGCGAGTCAGCAGACCGACTGACATGCAGGCTAGCATGCTAGGCTCGACTAGGCCGCAATCATCGTGTCTACATCATAATAATAGTTCATACCCGCTGGACAGCAGGAAGAATGTTTATAACTTACATTTCAATACAATCATGTTACTTTTATCTTGAACTTGGAAGAAACTGATTTCAATAACAATTTCAATGTTGTAAACCCATGACCATCAGTGACCATACATTACACTAAACAGTGAGATCCGTGCCGGTTTATGACTAGAAAGTAGAATGGATTATTTATTTCTGTTCATCTTGATATCAACATTTAAATGGTAAGTTCATGAGTTTGACCTCAATTAAAATACAAAACAGAACCCGTGTCAAATCTACATTGTATGTCGCACAATTATGTGTTTTGCATGACTGAGTGCATGATGCTAGCATATGACTAGTCTAGGGCTAGGCCCGGGGCTAGCAAACTGATTTCAATAACAATTTCAATATTGCAAACTCATGACCATATACCATCAGTGACCATACATGA
Source organism: Amphiura filiformis (assembly GCF_039555335.1). Lineage (NCBI taxonomy): Eukaryota > Metazoa > Echinodermata > Ophiuroidea > Amphilepidida > Amphiuridae > Amphiura > Amphiura filiformis. The sequence goes on along the minus strand of NC_092642.1, from coordinate 51,195,935 downwards.
CACTAAACAGTGAGATCTTTACCGGTTTATGACTAGAAAGTAGAATGGATTATTTATTTCTGTTCATCTTGATATCAACATTTAAATGGTAAGTTCATGGGTTTGACCTCAATTAAAATACAAAACAGAACCCGTGTCAAATCTACATTGGATGTCGCACAGTTATGTGTAGTGCATGACTGAGTGCATGATGCTAGCATGACTAGTCTAGGGCTAGGCCCGGGGCTAGTCCTTTACTAGCCCTTGGCAGTTGGCAGTATCTGGAAAACACTCCTCCGACACAGCGCTAGTCCAAATCTAAAAAACACTCTGCCAGTCCGAAACTGAAAACCACTGCGCTAGTCCGAATTTGCAAAACATGGCGCTATTCCGAATCTGAATTTAGGAAACACTGCGCTAGTCCGATATTCGGACTAGCGCCGTGTTTTTCAGATTCGGACCACCGCTGTGATTTTCAGATTCGGACTACCGCTTTGGTTTTCTGCAGTTTCGGACTGACGAAGTGTTTTCCAGACTCGGACTAGCGCAGTGTATTTCGGATTCGGACTAGGGGTGTGTCGGACTGTTAAAGTGTTTTCAGATTCGGACTAGCGGTGTGTCGGACTGTTGCAGTGGTGTTCAAATTTGCCAAAGGCATCCATGGGTTGTAGCCTATCTGAAAATTTTACTTTGCATAATTCTTGCATATATAATTAGAAAAATTGCATAACAAAAATAAAAGAAAGTTGTTGCCAACGACTTGGTTTCGCTCCATTTTGACAGGCCATATTTTGGTAACCGAATATCCGATTAAAATAAAATTTTCAGTCTTGTATTAGGAGAAAATGGACTCACATATTTTAATCAGACAAAAATCTATATCCAATAGCGGTACCTTAAAGCTAGCATTATAAGTATCTCCTTAACTAATAACAAAAGGTGTCCACTGGTATCTTGGAGGCATTGTCTTTTTTAAAGACATTTCTTGTTTGTTTTGTTTTGTTTTTGAAAAGTCGGTCCCAATATTAGGGTAGGGCGGGTTACTCCAATACCATGATACAACATCTTGTTTGCCTAATATTAAGCCTAATCGGCATCGGAAGTTTGCAATGCATTGTAGGACAGTTTTTGCAGTTTTAGGACACTTTGTCCTTTGACCTTTCAGAAAATTCAGAAATATTGGGTTTTTGTACGTACAAAATATAATGTTTAATGTTTTACAATAATTAAAACAAATATAAAAAATATTAGTATTTAATAAATTAATTATTTAGTATTTGAAATGATCAATTATTATGACAATGATAAGAAATTAATAATAATTACGTCAATTTTCCCGATATGTCAGAGGTCAAAGTGTCCTAAACCGGGGTCCTAAACTGCTCTCAAAAACCGGAAGTTAGAATGGCGATTGGGCTTATTGTATGACATCAAATTGATGCCACTTCTGATATGAGACTTACGCAGATATTCGCCGTAGAAGTGGTAATATAACAGGATTAACTACCATAGCAATAGGTTAAAACATTTTTTGAATACATCGCCCTGCACTACAAGCACCTGTGTCTGTAATCATTGATTAAAATAATACAATACCGGTTTTCAAATATACTAATCTTACAGGTGCGAATGATCAACATGATATGAATATTCTATCTTTATACCTGTTTTTTGACATCTATGGTTCAATGCAGAGGTACCACGTAAACGTACTAGTGCAGTGCGATATATTCAAAAATTGTTTTAACATATTGCTATGGTAGCTAATCCTGTTACACAATCACTTCTACGGCGAATAGTGAGATTGAAAAAATGTGGCCGTAACATTGATGTGTTACATTTGGCGTTAATGTTTACGTCCACACTAGTTTGATCAGCTCGTAATCGGTGGGAATTGTTACGCTTTTACCACTGCGCCGAAAAGTAGACACAAGTTAATACCCCGTTTACATTGGGCAACAGTCGTAATCGACGTAAGCTGTATTTTGAATTACGACAGCAGATTAATTCGTTTGGTGGGTGTTTACACTACATCGACTGAATTCGATTCCAAATTCGCATTCACGAATATCGAATTCGTTTGTTACCAATGGTTACGGCAGGTAAATAGCACACGAGTGATAGCACTCCTGAAACCAGGAAAGGACCCATCAGAGGCAAAGAGCTTCAGACCAATATCTCTGCTATGCCATAGCTACAAGCTGTTTGAGCGGCTCATCCTGAACCGCCTTGCGTCACATGTAGATGGTCTACTGATCCCTGAACAAGCTGGCTTCCGCCCAGGGAAATCAACAACCAGCCAGCTGCTAAACCTCACCCAACACATTGAGGATGGATTTGAGAGAGGGCAGATCACAGGTGCTGTCTTCGTCGACCTTTCTGCAGCTTATGACACCGTCAACCATCGCCGGCTACTCGCCAAAGTGCTTGAGATGACTAAGGACGTTCACCTCACCAGGCTTCTACAAACCCTGCTCCAGAACAGAAGGTTCTTTGTTGAACTAGGAGGGAAGCGAAGCCGATGGCGCAGACAACGAAACGGACTCCCCCAAGGAAGTGTCCTAGCTCCTCTGCTATACAACATCTATACTAACGACCAGCCAGTTGACAGCCAAACCAAGCGGTTTATATATGCAGATGACTTGTGCGTAACCAGCCAGAGTACCAGCTTTGAGGTGATCGAAGACACTCTGACAGATACACTGACTGGACTAGGAGAGTACTATGACGAGAATCAACTGCGCGCAAACCCAGGGAAGACCCAGGTCTGTGCCTTCCACCTTATCAACAAGGAAGCCAAGCGACAGTTGAACATCACCTGGTCTGGTACCAAGCTCCCTTTCTGCCCTAACCCAGTGTACCTGGGGGTCACACTAGATCGATGCCTATCCTACAAGGCCCACGTGGAGAAGACCAAGGCCAAGGTCAGCACACGCAACAACATCTTGCGCAAACTTGCCAACACCAGATGGGGTGCTAGCCCAGAAACCATCAGATCAACAGCACTGGCTCTGAGTTTCTCCACCGCGGAATACGCATGCCCTGCTTGGGAGAGATCATCACATGCTAGGAAGCTAGACTCTGCACTCAACGCAAGCTGCCGCTCCATCACAGGATGTTTAAGGCCTACCAACATGGACATATGCAAGGTCTACCTCTTGGCAGGTATCGCACCACCTGACATCCGGAGAGCTGTGGCAAGCAAAGAGGAACGCCGTAAACAGACCACGGACGTAAGACACCCCCTCTTCAACCACACACCACCAACCAGACGGTTGAAGTCAAGGAAAAGCTTCATCACAAGCACCCTCCCTCTGCAAACAACATCATCAGAGGCTCGCACCCAGATGTGGAAAGAAAGGCCTTCATCTGAAGCAGCCACCACTGAGATGGGGATTCAACCCACAGAATCACTACCTCCAGGAGCAAATGAAGTCTGGGCAAACTGGAGATGCCTTAACCGCCTCCGAACCGGTGTTGGGCGTTGCAAGGATACCCTTCACAAATGGGGATACATCAGTGGCCCGACCATGTGTAATTGTGGACAAGAGCCACAGACGATGCAGCATCTGCTGGAATGCCCGCTTTTGGAAGATCCTGTGACAACAGACGATCTGGCGCAATTTTCTCAACGGGCACAAAAGTGTGTTTCTCAGTGGATAAGTACAGTTTGATGTAAGGACACGAAAGAAGAAGAAGACGGCAGGTAAATACGAATTCAACAACAGCCGACCTGTCTGGTGTAGTGCGTGTTTGGGTCTGAATGAATAGTTTGTGATACTGACTTCTGGCGAGATGCCACAAGACAATTTTCGAAATAAAATTGATATTAATCCGCGATGTTACAAGGCCCGCCGATTACGAGCTGATCACAGTATTATACTCCTCTTATAGTTATACTGATCATTAATAATATTGGCGAGGGCAAAAAAAGTGCATTAAAAAGTTCTCCAAATATTTTATTGAGGGAATGTTCAAAAATAGTTCCATGACTGTCACTTTGATCCACTCAGGCCAAAGTCGGAAATGTTGACAATTCGTCGGCTGTATTCCATAGTGGCGTATAGTGATTTTTGGTCATTTTTTTGAAAATTGGCACATATGTTTTTAATGATGTTCTCTTTCATTTTTTCTAAGTCTCATCAGTCATAATTAGCTAATTAATTAGTAATTAATTAATTAAATGTGGCGTATAGTTACAAAGTTACATTTTTTGTATTCACATAGTGGCGTATCGACCATACGCCACTTTTATACACATTTTATAATTATGAAATATAGGAAAAAAAAAAAAACATCGTATGTCATAGTGGCGTACGCGTATCGGACCTATACGCCACTATGGAATACGAACGACGAATTGAGTTATTACCATGACTACCTTGCTTAGTACCTACATCTATGTATGATGTTGAATCCTCAGATCTCTTGAATACTTGGTTGCAAAGTTATAAACCTTTTATGTGTTCATTTTCTTATGTTTCAATTGTTTTTCCTCACTTTTTGCCTATATCTCGGTTTCATTATTGGCGACTTTAGCCTGATTGGTTCAAATCAGGTCACATATGTATTATATTTGTACGCTAAAAGTGAGGAGAAAAGATAAGCGAACCACATCGTACTCATATTATTGTAAAGACACAAACTCCCGTCTCTCTTGTCACATTTCTTTATTAGCAAACAAACTTTTTCTTACAAATAATAGCAAATGTAATACACCTACAAGATTAAACAAGATTAATGCTCTGCATGATAGCCATGCGCTTCAACGGAAAAAGTTGTGAAGTTTTGAAATATTTTCTCAAAATATCAAGAACTATCTTTTAAGAACTACTGAACCAATAGTAGGCTTGTTTGTACTAATTTTAATGCATTTTTCATGCTGATTCCAAATATGGTCATAAATATTTACAATTATGAAATTTTTGAACTTTTGAATTTTTTAAAAACTTGTCTGCAGTCGACGCCCGCGTGAAGAGAATTAATGTACATAAAATTGCTGAACTTTAGAAAAATTATAAACTAAGGCAGCTGCTAAGGTACAACGTCTTATTCGGTCCTATAGCGCTCCCGCACAGTGTCGACACCTATATTATAGATATAAACTTAATACTCCGTTGGTGAGCGACGGGCGATTGGTATTTCACCGAACGCAAGAAAAGGAGTCCCATCTGATTGGCTAGAAATCGATCGCTAGATCGCTCAGTGGTGGAGGACAAACTCAAAATGGAGAGATGTATTCAATTCGATTGAAATCAATATTCTATTATTGACACAGTTAAAGAAAGTGGTATAGTGTGTTGATATAGTACATTGTATAGACTTGTGCTTTAATATTCTGTACACGTGTTCCTTTATATAATTGTAATTCTCAAACAGTTTAATATATCACAATTTTGACGAACGATTTCAAAATCGTTACGGATAAAATGTAGTAAAATATATCCACAGCAAACAGCAATCCCCGCTAATTAGTGTATTGCATTTCCAGTTAGTGTATTGGAAACAAAACCTGGGGTTTACAGGACAAAAATCGAATTTTCTTGTAATGGCAATATCATATGGGGTATTTGATCATGCGCAAATCGTAAAAACATACAATAGAAACTCTGTTGCAGGCTATGTGGTATCTCATATCGTGTGCATATGGTATGCTTAGCCCGAGTCGCTCGGCCTAACTCGAACAAAATCCTTTTGAAAAACGAGAGGATTCGCCGTACTATCACGGCAATTTTTGACACGAAGATATAGGGATGATGACGCTGTGTCGATCGATGGCTGTTGCTATCGTACCCTGAACATTTGCACCGTGGTATCGTTCTTTATTTAAATGAAAAATGATAACACTATGCAAATGTTAATTATTATGCTTGATACAATTTATTACACCACCATGACAACAAGAGTCATCGGTACTACCCAACCGGACCGATAGTGCTATAGGACTAAATAAGACGTGTTGCCTAAGAAGGAGACCTCTTAGACTGTAGACCCTTTTATTTAAATATTAACGCCCTTTGGATCAAGTAATAACGAGCATGGTTAATGCATAAGTCAAGAAGATGAACTTAGACCTAATTTAGTTTCTTGTAGGCATTTAACCTGTTTAAAATAAACATCTCAAAAAAAGTAACTAACCCCCTTAAATAATGACCATTTTTCAAAAAACGGGCGATTGTATTACAAATCTGTAAAATGTGTTGGAAGCAGAATTTATTTCGGCACATTTTGACACCTCGTTTGTAGCAATTGACTAAATAGTGTATATTTAAATCAAGATTTGAAAGTTGCAGTAAATTGTATTGATTTTGTATTCAGTATAATGGAAGGAAATCTGTGTAATGATATCTGAGTGTTTTTGTATTGTTGTAAGTGCAACTTTCAAATCTGGACCTCACTACATTAAATTGACCGGTGTTTTATTGTTTTCTGGGCTATCGTATCAAATGAGCTGTCAAATTGCGCAGAAATAAATTCTGCTTCCAACGCATTTTACAGATTTGTAATACAATAGTCCATTTTTGAATAATGGCCATTGATTTAAGAGGGGTTAGTTACTTTTTTTGAGATGTTTAGTATCCTGTTTGCTCGTGAAATAATTGAGTAAGAGACGTTCGTGCAACGGTGCAGGTAATTTTCAGTATAAGAGATTTCTTTCTGGTAATTGGAATTTTATCTAATTGAACTTTATTTTTAGATATAATACTTTTTGAGAAAAAATAGTACATCACATGCCTAATACGCTCAATTTGGTCCTAGCCCTGTCCAAAAGAGATGACTTCCCAACTACTACGAAAATAATGCTAATAAAATAACAATTCGTTTCTAACCCATTTCCGGACGACCCATTGATGAAATATACTTAATCACGCGGCCGGCTCAATCTTTTGAGAAATTTACAAACTATCTTTTTAATTCATGGGTAATTTTGTTTTTTCTCCCTTTCTTGGATTATCAACCGGAACCGTATGTGTCGCGAAAACTCGAGATGGACTGCCACTTCCTTCGTATAACTTAAAAGCAGCAACATATATCATTGTACCACGCTCTGGGATGGAGTCCAAGTTGGCAACATTTTCAATCCCCGGAATATTATTTGCACCGAGCAGTTGATGAACCGGAAACGTTATCGCAGGCCCGGAATCTAACGAAGTCGTATCCACACCGATGACGTGTATATTTCGGTTTTTCAACAACCAATCAACAGTATCCTCGTGCCAACCAGGAAAATGGTACGTAGTGGTGTCCATGAAGTCCTCGCTGCCAAATAATAGTGTCGTGTTAGGATATCTCTGTGACCATCCCGAGTTCATTATAACGACCGCACCGTCCGGAATTTGGTTGTATTTGGTTTCCCAGTCTTGGATATCATCTACGGTGACTCTGTAGTCGATGTTTGCTGCGACCTTCGACTGTAAAGATGATAATAATCAACAACAAAACAGTTTGAATGGGCGACAATCTGAAATTAGCTGACAAAAGTTTACCCAAACCAAAGTACGCCCTCTCCTTTTGTGCCCGCAATATTTCGAAAGAGCTAATTCTGGCTATTTTTTTTAGTTGACTGATCTTTAAAGGGCTTAAAGGATGTCTTCAGCAATCACAACATTATGCCTTATATGTTAGAAAATTAATTTTCAAATTGTCCAGTGCAATGACACAATGAAGGCTGACGACAATTGAGCGCAATTAACCATGACGTCATTGCACTGGACAATTTCGGCGCGGGAATTTTGAATATCGCGTGTTGAGAGCCGGCTGTTTTTATTTGTTTTTATGGTCAATATGAGTTAGTTTGAAATAAAACCATGCGATTTGTGCATGATAATTATTTTTCTAACCTATAATGTTGTGATTGCCGGAGTGATCCTTAAAGAATTCCGTCTTTTGTTACTTAGTTTCTAGACTATCAAGTTACCTTCACATTAATTATGACTCCTGGTCCAATAAGTTTCTCAAGCGGGATTTGGTGTACCCTGAGAGCACCTTCGCCGAAATGAGATGGGGCATCTATATGTGTACCACTATGCTCTGCCGTTTGAAAAGAATTGTACTCCACCCTAGAAAACATCAATGCATTATAAAATAAAATCATTGTAAACGTGGTAAACGTGATATGAGGAGATTCTCTTCCATATATGGCGTTTTTTCCGAGGGGAGTAGAATTTAGGTAACGTATCTGTGACGACATGAACGTAACGTCAGGACTTTTTGCCATTAATAGACCTGATTTTTTTTTACTTTGAAACCATTGTGTTATGTACCACGTATATAATATAACTTAACTATGGAGCCTGCTTGATCCATCACATATGAGAACATTCATCTAGCCAATAATTTTCACAGATTGTTATCCATCAGAAATATGGTAACGTATCTGTGAACAATATTGGCGACATAGTCTCAAAGAACTGTTGGAAAAATTTAATAACCTGTGTTGTGATGTTTTATACTTTATAATTAGGGCATGATACCAGCTAATGAAAAGTACCTATAATCCATTATATATGCGCGCATGTCAAGCGAGCAGGGACACATTATACGGAACGCACCTTGGCTAGCGACATGGAGGAAAACAATGGATACATAATCAGCTTTATTGTTTTATGCTTTCTAGGCATGTTACATCCTCTAGCCCCACACATTTTAGAAAGCAACTCCTAAGTATAAGTTATATTAATAAAAGTTATTTCTTTCTGACGAAACAAGTCTGAATACGACTTGAAACTATGGGCGACACATATTTGGCATTTTGAACACTTTATCGGCGAATTATGTGCCAGAAGATACCTAGACAATTTTTAGCCTAATCGCAAGGTCACACGTCAGCTACGACTCGAACCATTACATCAACTGCGTGAAAATATGCAAAGCTATCATGGCTGGTTATGAATATAGACGAATCCAACGAGCCAAGTCATGGTCAGGATTTGGTCGGCCATTACTGGGTCCCCGCAGCACCAAACTGGTGTTGTGACAGTGACTGCCCAATTGGGTGGGTAAAAGCCGCTTAAAAATCGATGTTAGATTCTATTATGTTGTAAACTGTCATCATTCTTGTGTCTATAACACGGGTGATAGAATGCAGTTTAAAATACCATCCAAAGCCGCATCATTTCACATTTTAGGTGAGATGGAGCCAACGGGGAACCAGCTATGGCTGCCATTGAGGTGCAGGAATGCGTGAAATTGGATTCGTCTATAGTATTTTGCTCACAGCACATTGCGATATCGCACAGGAAATCAGAAACATGTTTATAGATTTAACCAGGGATATGAGACACATCCCTGATTTAACATAGTTGAGCTGTTTTGAATGAGGTTTATCTTGGTGTAATGGGGTTTAAGTCCTGCAAAGGTCGTGGTGAATTCTGCTGTAGACATGACTGCATAATGTTCTACACACCGTCAAAATCCCCCCCCCCCACTCATCCGGCCATCCCCACTCCTCTATTCCACCTCCATCATGCATGACGAGCTCAAGCACCAAGACAGACTAACACCAGCAAAGATAGCCCTACCATCGGGCTTTTAAACAAACCGCAAAAACTCAGTGACATCTCCACCCCGAATTTTTTGTCGAGGGAACAGTTGTCATTATTTAGCCATTCTCTAAGCAAAGATACCAACATAATTATATCCGACGCCACTACCACTCCCAACATTCAACAGGCCCGTACGTTGTGGGAGGGAGTGCTGATATGAAAAAGTGGACCGTTTTTCCAAGGGGGCGATTTTGTGAAAAGTGGACCAAAAAAGCTTTAAAAACCTGATTGTGATATTTTGGGACTTTTTAATACTTTTGCAAATTTGGGCACGGATGCAAAGGTATGCACACACAGATGCACACTCCAAAATGAGGTCTTTTAAATGTTGTTTTGAATGGGACAAGTTCACGGGGAAAGCGGGAAACTATACTAAATATCCACTGAAAGATAATCAAATAACTTGTGTACTTTTTGGTGGTGGTATTCCTGCCTCCGATCAGAGTAATTATATCAACATATCTCTTCCTTACATTCCCCAAGGGTATTAGACTATGCCATAGTCGAATTTTATTAAAAATATGTTATTATTAATCATGATGAACCCATTTCGTCGAACTCAAAATTATACTGATGTTTATTAAAATTGAAGTATTTAATAGTAAAATGGTCATAAAGAGTTAAAAATATCAGATGATTAGTGACAATAGAAGAAATTGAATGCAACATTATCTTGCATAATTATAATGGCTCACTTTAATACTGAACAATTCTGATTTTGGAATTTACCAGTTTATTGATAGCGAACCCCGAAAATCCTTTGGAAGCTAACAAACAGAGGGAGTGCGGTGACTGAAAAGATCAGATACAGATGTGAAAATCTATATCAGTTGCACACAAATCAACATAGGCAAGTGGACTACGGAGAAGTCTACAAGGGTATTTACATAACAAAAAGTTAAACCAAGAGCAAACTTTATTCTAGAATACAATCTTGATTCCAAAGCTCACTTTAACAAGCTCCTTAAAATGCGCTTCTATAGTTACCAACGGTTTCCATGGTTACATTATCCTCTCAATAAACTGGCCAATGTTGTTACCTTTACTTTTGACATAAGGTCAATAAAAGGTTTCAAACAAAACGCCTTTTCTGCTGAAGACGTAAGGAAAATGTGAAGACCTGTGCGCAAGAAGACCGTGTGTCCACCGGGGTGTCCACTTTGCCACTCAACGCTCAAGTTGCGTATACACCAGGCACAAAAAGAAACTCGTCAGTTATATTCATCCTTGCTGTTCAATAACTTGATAATTCGTGAACATTGAGCAAGTATTGACCAAGATATGCGCCTCCAAACTCTCAAACCCCAAAATGAAAAGTTGTAATTTTAACGATTCAATTGTGCCTGTTACACTGTGTGCTTTATTGATTGGCCCGTGGTGCTTGTGTGCAATACAACGATGAGTTCCCATTGAAAATCGTTGAAAATGCAACTTTTGATTTTGGGGTTTGAGGCTTTGGAGGCCATTATCTTGGTCAATTCTTGTTCGTTTTTCACGAACAGGGTGTCAAATGAGAAAGCAAAGTCCAATTAACAAAATGTATATTTCAGAATAATCCAAAATTATCAAGTTATTAAACAGCAAGGATGAATATAACTGACGAGTTTCTTTTTGTGCCTGGTGTAGTTTCGTAGTTTGGTAATGTTTTATACAAGTTCAGGGACCAAAACAAATCTTTCACAACTGTTCATGTTTTCACCCGGGAGCATGTATTAAACATTATAAAACCCTATAAGAAAATATACGTAGCTTTAGTGTATGCGTGTTGAGGGGCCGAGTGGACTTACGATCTTCTTGCGCTCAGGTCTCATTTTGAAGAAACTGTCTCGGGGAGTTTGCACACCAAATTAATACTAGACTTAGCTGTGGTCTAAGACCACGAACACAGCCGTGTTGTGGTGACCCCTTAATGACCTTTGACCCCAGAATATATGAAAACGCCCATAGACATTGGCTAATGTCAATGCATGGGTGCACGTGGCACCACTTTGCTATGTTATTTGTGGCAGAAAGGGCATTTTGAAGGTTTTTCGTCTCAGACCGGAAGTGACCCCTTAATGACCTTTTGACCCCAAATGAAAAATACCACATGTACAATAAGTAAACACAATTCACGTGTGAATATATCATCACTCTCCAATGTTTTTCTTAGCAAATAACAAATTTTGAAGGTTTTTCGTTTTATACCGGAAGTGACCCCTTAATGACCTTTGATTCCAAATTTGTGAGGACCCCATAGACACTGGGTAATAACAATGCATGTGTGCAAGTAGCGTCACTGTCATACGTAATTTGTGGGAGAAGAAGCATTTTAAAGGAATTTCGTTTTATACCGGAAGTAGCCCCTTAATGACCTTTGACCCTAAATAAAAAAATACCACATATGCACAGAGTAACTACAATTTATTTGTAAATATACCGTGACTGTCCTATGTTTTTCTTAGGAAATAAAATTTTTTGAAGGTTTTTCGTTTTATACCGGAAGTGACCCCTTATTGACCTTTGACCCCAAATCTGTGAGGACCCCATAGACACTGGATAATAACAATGCATGTGTGCAAGTGGTGTCACTCTCCTACGTAATCTGTGAGAGAAGAAGCATTTTGAGTTGAAATCACGTTTTTGACCCCTATGACCCCTGCTTGACCTTTGACCCCACGACTTTCGTATGACATATAGGGGCATGGTCAATGATGGTTGTGACCAAGTTAGGTCAAAATCGGTACAAGCATGTAAGTGCTAGAGCAAATGTAGTGGTCGGCAGAAGAAAGAAGAAAGAAGAAAGAACTAGACTAAGCTGTGGTCTAACCCACGAACACAGCCGTGTTGTTACCCCTAATGACCTTTGACCCCAAAATATATGAAAACGGCCATAGACATTGGCTAATGTCAATGCATGGGTGCATGTGGCACCACTTTGCTATGTTACTTGTGACAGAAGGGGCATTTTGAAGCTTTTTCGTCTCAGACCGGAAGTGACCCCTTAATGACATTTGACCCCAAATAAAAAATACCACATATGAATTGGGTACCCACAATTCATGTGTGAACATACCGTTACTGTCCTATGTTTTTCTTAGCAAATACACATTTTGACGGTTTTTCGTTTTATACCGGAAGTGACCCTTAATGACCTTTGACCCCAAATCTGTGAGGACCCCATAGACACTGGATAATAACAATGCATGTATGCAAGTGGTGTTACTGTCCGACGTAATTTGTGGGAGAAGAAGCATTTTAAAGGTATTTCGTTTTGTACCGGAAGTGGCCCCTTAATGACCTTTGACCCTAAAAAAAAATACCACATATACACAGGGTAATTACAATTTGTGTGAACATACCGTTACTGTCCTATGTTTTTCTTAGCAAATAAATTTTTTGAAGGGTTTTCGTTTTATACCGGAAGTGACCCCTTAATGACCTTTGACCCCAAATCTGTGAGGACCCCATAGACACTGGGTAATAGTAATGCATGTGTGCAAGTGGGTTCACCGTCATACGTAATCTGTAGGAGAAGAAGCATTTTAGTTGAAATCACGTTTTTGACCCCTATGACCCCAGCGTGACCTTTGACCCCACGAATTTCATGTGACATGTAGGGGCATGGTCAATGATGATTGTGACCAAGTTAGGTCCAAATCGGTGTAAGCATGTGAGTGCTAGAGCAAATGTAGTGGTCGGCAGAAAGAACCTGAAAGAAAAAAGACACAGCCGTGACTAAACGTCACGGCTGTGTAAAGAAAGAAGAAAGAACCTGTAAGAAAAAAGACACAGCCGTGACTAACGTCACGGCTGTGTAAGAAGAAAGAACCTGTAAGAAAAAAGACACAGCCGTGACTAACGTCACGGCTGTGTAAAGAAAGAAGAACTAGACTTAGCTGTGGTCTAAGACCACGAACACAGCCGTGTTTTGACGCCTTAATGACCTTTGACCTCAAAATATATAAAACGCCCATAGACATTGGCTAATGTCAACGGATGCAAGTGGCACCACTTTGCTATGTTATTTGTGGCAGAAAGGGGCATTTTGAAGGTTTTTCGTCTCAGACCGGAAGTGACCCCTTAATGACCTTTGACCCCAAATGAAAAAATACCACATGTACAATAGGTAAACACAATTCACGTGTGAATATACCATCACCCTCCAATGTTTTTCTTAGCAAATAAAAACTTTTGAAGGTTTTTCGTTTTATACCGGAAGTGACCCCTTAATGACCTTTGATTCCAAATTTGTGAGGACCCCATAGACACTGGGTAATAACAATGCATGTGTGCAAGTGGCGTCACTGTCATACGTAATTTGTGGGAGAAGAAGCATTTTAAAGGAATTTCGTTTTGTACCGGAAGTAGCCCCTTAATGACATTTGACCCTAAATTAAAAAAATACCACATATGCACAGAGTAACTACAATTTATTTGTGAACATATCGTTACTGTCCTATGTTTTTCTTAGCAAATAAAATTTTTGAAAATTTTTCGTTTTATACCGGAAGTGACCCTTTAATGACCTATGACCCCAAATCTGTGAGGACCCCATAGACACTGGATAATAACAATGCATGTGTGCAAGTGGTGTCACTCTCCTACGTAATCTGTGAGAGAAGAAGCATTTTGAGTTGAAATCACGTTTTTGACCCCTATGACCCCTGCTTGACCTTTGACCCCACGAGTTTCATATGACATGTAGGGCCATGGTCAATGATAGTTGTGACCAAGTTAGGTCAAAATCGGTACAAGCATGTAAGTGATAGAGCAAATGTAGTGGTCGGCAGAAAGAAAGAAGAAAGACTAGACTTAGCTGTGGTCTAAGACCACGAACACAGCCGTGTTTTGACGCCTTAATGACCTTTGACCTCAAAATATATAAAACGCCCATAGACATTGGCTAATGTCAATGTATGGGTGCAAGTGGCACCACTTTGCTATGTTATTTGTGGCAGAAGGGGGAATTTTGAAGGTTTTTCGTTTCAGACCGGAAGTGACCCCTTAATGACCGTTGACCCCAAATGAAAAAAATACCACATGTACAATAGGTAAACACAATTTACGTGTGAATATACCATCACCCTCCAATGTTTTTCTTAGCAAATAAAACATTTTGAAGGTTTTTCGTTTTATACCGGAAGTGACCCCTTAATGACCTTTGATTGAAAATTTGTGAGGACCCCATAGACACTGGGTAATAACAATGCATGTGTGCAAGTGGCGTCACTGTCATACGTAATTTGTGGAAGAAGAAGCATTTTAAAGGAATTTCGTTTTATACCGGAAGAAGCCCCTTAATGACCTTTGAAAAAAAAAAAAAAAATACCACAAATGCACAGAGTAACTACAATTTATTTGTGAACATACCGTTACTGTCCTTGTTTTTCTTAGCACATAAAATTTTTTAAAGGTTTTTCGTTTTATACCGGAAGTGACCCCTTAATGACCTTTGACCCCAAATCTGTGAGGACCCCATAGACACTGGCTAATAACAATGCATGTGTGCAAGTGGTGTCACTCTCCTACGTAATCTGTGAGAGAAGAAGCATTTTGAGTTGAAATCACGTTTTTGACCCCTATGACCCCTGTTTGACCTTTGACCCCACGAGTTTCATGTGACATGTAGGGGCATGGTCAATGATCATTGTGACCAAGTTAGGCCAAAATCGGTGCAAGCATGTAAGTGCTAGAGCAAATGTAGTGGTCGGCAGAAGAAAGAACTAGACTTAGCTGTGGTCTAAGACCACGAACACAGCCGTGTTGTAACCCCCAATGACCTTTGAAAAAAAAAATATATGAAAACCCCATAGACATTGGCTAATGTCAATGCATGGGTGCATGTGGCATCACTTTGCTATGTTATTTGTGGCAGAAGGGGCATTTTGAAGGTTTTTCGTCTCAGGCCGGAAGTGACCCCTTAATGACCTTTGACCCGAAATAAAAAATACCACATATGAATTGGGTAACCACAATTCATGTGTGAACATACCGTTACTGTCCTATGTTTTTCTTAGCAAATAAGAAATTTTGAAGGTTTTTCGTTTTATACCGGAAGTGACCCATTAATGACCTTTGACCCCAAATCTGTGAGGACCCCATAGACACTGGGTAATAACAATGCATGTGTGCAAGTGGTGTCACTGTCCTACGTAATTTGTGGGAGAAGAAGCATTTTAAAGGTATTTCGTTTTATACCGGAAGTGGCCCTTAATGACCTTTGACCCTAAATAAAAAAATACCACATATACACAGGGTAACTACAATTTATGTGTGAACATACCGTTACTGTCCTATGTTTTTCTTAGCAAATAAAAATTTTGATGGTTTTTCGTTTTATTCCTGAAGTGACCCCTTGACCACCGAGGTCTACACTCCTGTGAGGACCCCATAGACACTGGATAATAACAATGCATGTGTGCAAGTGGTGTCACTGTCCTACGTAATCTGTGAGAGAAGAAGCATTTTGAGTTGAAATCACGTTTTTGACCCCTATGACCCCTGCGTGACCTGTGACCCCACGAGTTTCATATGACATGTAGGGGCATGGTCAATGATGGTTGTGACCAAGTTAGGTCAAAATCGGTGTAAGCATGTAAGTGCTAGAGCAAATGTAGTGGTCGGCAGAAGAAAGAAGAAAGAAGAAAGAACCTGTAAAAAAAAAGACACAGCCGTGACTAACGTCACGGCTGTGTAAGAAGAAGAAAGAACCTGTAAAAAAAAGACACAGCCGTGACTAACGTCACGGCTGTGTAAAGAAAGAAGAAAGAACCTGTAAGAAAAAAGACACAGCCGTGACTAACGTCACGGCTGTGTAATTATGTCAATAGTTTCTACTTCGCACGATGATTGAATTGCTCTTCAACGTTGTAAAGTTAATTTGTTCGAGTACGTTATTTGGTTAATGAGACCCGTATAATGACTGTTATACAATAAGTACAAGTCAATGAGCAGAGAAAACAATGGTTTGTTTGAGAACTGGGGTTTGTAACTCACTGAGTGCCTCAGGAAAAGAATTTAGATTTTTTTACTGATGCGAGCTAACTTGGGGAAATATTTTCGGAAAAGTAAAATTACTTTTACATGATTTTGATTTTTTTACGTAACGTCAATCGTTTTTAGTGTATTTCTATTCTCAATACTTATTTTTCTATTTTTGCCTATGTAGGCCTATATATTTTGATTTGTTCGTAAATAAAATTGAAACTGAATATCAGATATTTCTGGAAATGCTTAATTTAAGATCTCAATTATATTGTAATAACATTAGTATTCACAATGAGTAATTAAAACATACAAGAAGGATATCGTTGAAATAACTCTTACAGATTTATATTTGCAGGTTATTTCAATCTGGGTTATCATGTCAGGTAAATGTTTTAACATTTACCTGACATGATAACCCAGATTAAAACATTAATCCATTAACATTAATGTTTTAACCCAGGTTAAAACATTATCACCCGATTGTTATCTTGACTTCGGGCTACATGATAACCCAGATTAAAACATTAATCCATTAATCCATTAACATTCATGTTTTAACCCAGGTTAAAACATTATCACCCGATTGTTATCTTGACTTCGGGCTTTGCTTGTTAAACATGTTAAACTCCTTTCCGACCTTTCTGTTCTGTCAAAATACTATTAGTACATCACACATGTATACGTATTATGTGCGAGTTTGAATTGGAAAATGTCAGACAAAGTGTGGATAAAGTTTTCAAGTTGGACTGTAGACTATGCCATAGTCGATTTTTGATAAATAAAACATGTTATTAATCATGATGAAAGCATTCAGTTGAACTCGAAATTATACTGATATTTATTACATCAAAATACTAGTATAAAATTGTTATGAAAAAGTTTATATTATAAGTGACAGTAAAAGTAAGTATACGAATAGGCTTATATTATTGAATGCAACATCATAATGTCATTATAATTCTCGCTATTCGCAATAAGGGCGCCGCCAGCGGATTTACGATGTAATCGTGATGTATCATGGGAAAAGGTCGACATCCAAGTCCGCGCAATACGAATATTACCATGCTATTACATAGGAACACGTGACAATATTTTTTAGTTTGTCAAAATAAAGGTGTTACACGCGAATCGATACTCAATAATACTTAATAATGTGATTTGAAATGTGCACAATTAATTTTTTTCTCTATCGATTTGCGTGTAATACCGTTATATTGACAAACAAAAATATTGTCCCGTGTTCCTATGTAATAGCATGGTAATATTCGTATTGCGCGGACTTGGATGTCGACCTTTTCCCATGATACATCACGATTTTCCCATGATACATCACGATTACATTGCAAACCGCTGGCGGCGCCCTTATTGCGAATAGCGAGAATTATAAGCACTTCAATACTGAACAATTCTGATTTTAGAATCTACCAGTTTATTAATCGCATAAGTCCCAGTTAAAAATAGACCATGGACTTTCAATTTTAAACGGAACTTTGATCCCTAACACAAACACTGTCAATCATACAGTTTGTTTATCATCCAATTTAACCGCACGCACAAAGCCTGGATGGTACAAGACGCGCTCATCTTCACGCGCTCATGTATCTCATATGATAGTCATGGTATGCTTAGCCCGAGTCGCTCGGCCTATCTCGAACAAAATCGCGATGCGTAGCTGTTGAAAAACGCTGTACTATCACGGCAATTTTGACACGAAGATATAGACGAATCCAAATACACGCATTCCTACACCTGACTAGCAGTCTTTAGTTGGGTAGCCGTCGGCTACAATGCACTCAAAATGTGAAATGATTCGGCCTTGGCGAACATTTTAAACTGCACTATCACCCGTTTTACACCTTCCGCGAAAACACAGGCAGACAAAAGAATAACACAATACAGTTCCCTTCGACAAAACACACAGCATGGTCTATTCGTTGTTGAAGTGACATAATAATCGGATTAACTATACGCGGTATCTATGCATTGATGTACTTGCGAACAAAAGGACTATGTATATGAATAGATGCGACGGGATTACCTGCGGAATTATCTCCATTATATATATTATTAGCTATTATTCTATTAACCCTCGTCGTCCTTGCATCTTCTCTAGGTGTTTATAGGCGGCTTTTATTTGCACAATTGGACGCTCAAAACACCAGGTTGGTGCTAGCGGCTACCCAAAGATGTCCGACCAAATCCTGACCATGACTTGGCTACTTGGATTCGTCTATAGGGATGATGACGATGTGCGGGGATGGTATTATTTAGAACAATCATGCAATCAATCATCAAGCAACATGAAAAATAAACTTGAATGAGTTTTAAAAAAAATCTGTGAACAAGCTATGGGCACTGGGAATTCGCCGTAGAAGTGACGTAATTAATCGGATAAGCTACCATGTAGCAATAGATGAATACAATTTTGAATATATCGCCCTGCACTACAATGTTCACGCGGTACATATGCATTGAACCATAGATGTCAAAGAAAGGCTGATCACTCGCACCTGTAAGATTAGTATCTTTGAAAAGAGCGGTATTGTATTCAATCTATATGGCGATATATTACAAAATTGTATTCATCTATTGCTATGGTAGTTAATCCGATTACTACGGCGAATAGCAAGTGATGTCATTGTGCTATGTAATATGTGGTAGAAGAATAATTTCGAAGGTATTTGGTTATATACCAGAAATGCCCCCTTAATGACATTTGACCCCAATTCTGTTTACGCTCTTTGGACACTGGATATAACCGATACATATGTGCAAGTTACATAATTGTAGGTGTAACTTGTGGGAGAAGAAGCATTTTGAAATTTGTTGCCAGAAAGAAAGAAATATACCTGAAATGTCCCCTTAGGCTGCGATCACATAGAAGTATACGGTATACGGTATTCGCTATACGAAATACGCTCATTCGAACATGCTGAGTTCATATAGGAGTATACTATGTGAACTCAGCCTGATCGAATGAGCGTATTTCGTATAGCGAGAGCTAGCGAGTATAGGTCAGTTTACCAATTTTCTTCGTCTAATCAAATGCTTGTAACTTTAACTCTTGAGGTCGCATTGCATTCAATGAGGTGTCATAATGTGCCTTGCTCGATTTAAGCTATACGCGTGCACCTGCAAAACGTGCACCGTATACCCGAATAGTATACTTAGATGTGATCGTAGCCTAAGGGGACATTTCTGGTATATTTCTTTCTTTCAACTGGCAACAAATTTCAAAATGCTTCTTCAAAATGCGTCCGCATAGCTAAATAGTATACTTCTATGTGATAGGCTGCGATCACATAGAAGTATACTATTCGGGTAGGCTGCGATCACATAGAAGTATACTATTCGGGTATACGGTGCACGTTTTGCAGGTGCACGCGTATAGCTTAAATCGAGCAAGGTAATTTCATAGTACCTGGTCATATAAGAGGGCACTATTCGGAAAGGCCGTATACCTGCGTATAGTATAGTGGGAATCGTGCGTGTTCGATTTTAGTGCAGCGTATACCGTCCTAATTGTAAAACTAAACCATATGTGGGTAAATTAATTTTTTTAAATAGATGCACTATCTAATTCTGCACATTATGACACCTCATGATGCAATGTGACCTCAACAATGCTCAAGAAGTAAAGTTACAAGCATTTGATTAGACGAAGAAAATTGGTAACTGACCTATATAGGCCTACTCGCCATTCGCTATACGAAATACGCTCATTCGATCAGGCAGAGTTCACATAGTATACCCATATATGAACTCAGCCTGATCAAATGAGCGTATTTCGTATAGCGAATACCGTATACCGTATACGTGAATGTGATCGCAGCCTTAATGTCCTTCGACCCCAATTCTGTTATATGGGCACTGGATATAGTCGATACATATGTGCAAGTTACGTAATTGCCGTGTAACATGTAGGAGGAGAAGCATTTTGAAGTTTTGTTGTTGCCAGAAGAAAGAACGGATAGCATTACAGGACCTAGCTGGGAGTGTAACACCTCCAGCTAAAGGAAGTTTTCTAATCTGTGTATTTCAAGCCACTGTGTAAGAGCAAAACTTGATCTCCGCCCGAATAAGTTTTCGATTTTCTGGGACGCGACGCCCTTAATGGTCTTACTGACCATACAAATGTAAAAGTTAACCTACCAAATTCCCCTTCTCCTTCCCTCTTCCTCGGTAAAGTATCGTGAAGTTAAACCTAGGCATGGCTGGCCAAGCCTCGGCGTCCGGGCCATGCGTGTGAGTAAGGTCAACAACGCGGAGGTCCGATGCACGAATCGCTTCAGAAAACAGAAGAATGGAGAACATCGTAATAGCTACCACTCTCAACATTTTGTACAGCTTGCTTGCAATATTGCATACACTATCCTGTATTAAAGGAAAACTACAAACATGAATGAAATACAAATAAATCCGGCAAGAACACTCACAACATCAACACCAAGTGCTTTATTCGTTGTCGTAGTGCACGTTAGTAACCATTGCTTACCATTGGTTACTGCTTCAAGCCTGGGCAGAGAGTAAATATTAATATTCTTGAGAGGGCACTCTATTCACGTGGTTTCTTTTCCAACGCTAAAAGATCACGAATTTTGGTGGTTTGCAAATGAAAAGTGTCCGCACTATCGATTGATTACGTAACTGTTATAAATAATTTATTAGGTTTTTCGATGCAATCGCTTCGACCCTATGGTAGTGTTCACTGAAGTCTTGTTCGCACAGTCGGACTTAAGGGTACTTGCCCATCAATTTCATTCAGGGGCGTGTTTAACGGCACAGCGCATTAGTAAAAAGAATAAAAAATACTAACATTTTCACCAGGGTTCGAACCACTGCCAAGGCACTATGAATGCTAAAGATGCCTATTGTGCCACGGTGACTGTGCTTAACATTCGGCGATTTTACATATCAACACGTTTCTAGGTAGGAATACAGTCATAGAAAGACATATGACTCTACTTGTCTGTTTGTTTTTCATTTAATACAAATTAATTTTGATGAATTGAACTGGTACGACTCTTAGGACTCGTGATAAACGACGATTAATTTTGTAATAATAAAATGAAAACGCTGGGTCATTCACGACGTCATTTGTAATTCATGTCAAAACCTGGGGAGGACCACACACATCCGTGTATACGTGCGCAATCGATACTCAATGATCCAGACAATACCGTTCGGATATACCGCCCTTATGTATGCACCTGCTTGACACATCTTGTCACTTGCGGGAAGATATACTATAGGCCTACCCTAATAGCTTACAATAGACACCCCACCGTAAATAGCTCTCTTCATTACCTCGCTGTGCCAGAATATACGCGCAGTGTACGTACTTTTGAACCATATTTTGTTCAAAAATGATAGGAAGGGACTGTTTTCAGCTAAAATGTTGGCTATCAGCAGATGCTCAATGATACCGGGAAGTGTTGCAGAAAGGTAAGCGTACTCTTTATTTATTCAAAATATCACATATCAATTAATTTAAATTGGAAATCCAAAAAGGAAATGTCAGGTCAAAATTCTCACCTTAGAATTATTGTGAAATAAAATCAAACCAAATTTAGGCTCCGCAAACAACGTCCAATTATTCTCATTGGTGTTTGCTACACTTGCATATAATAAATTATGATTTGGGGTTAATTTGAGAAGAGTTAATGCCTCGAGTTTCAAAATACACCGAGTGATGTTTTTTGATCAAAAACATTGACAATTCAAGACTCTGTAAAAACAAATCAAGAATTATCTGGGATAATTGCAACTAAGTATAATGAAAGTTATGATCTAAGCTACCAGATGCATCATTAATTTCCTGACTATATGATATTTAGTTGTGGGAAAAGATTACTTTAATGTTTTGGCGGGATTATTTCCCGCCACAAATTGCAACCAAAAAGAGCATGTAGCCTTTATGATCTCCTATTTCCGGTCTCCAATTACCTACACTTACCCTAGGCCCGGACCCTAGGCTTATTTGCTTAATCTGATGCACCCTGTGGGAATTTATAACAATATGATGCTTTTGCCCAAGTGTTGTGTAAACCATTATTATCATATCAAGTCTTAATATATCGATAATAGTAATAGAAAATATAAGATCTCAACAGGTCAATGAAATGTTTAAGCTTCAAAGTCCACTGTTTACTTTGTGTAGGTCTTTGCAGTGGTTAGCATTATGCTGATCTGGTCTGTATTGTAGATTATAGCGCTCCGCTTGTGAAATTGAGAAGTTGGAATTCACATTGCAAGCACATATGCCTGCAAGATCTATAAGACGAATTTAACCGCTACGTATTCGATTCTTCTTAAATAAGAGACGAATTCGAATTAGTAAATCAACATGGCTGGTACATTAGAAGGACAAGACAAGGGTAAAATGAACGATTTTCAGGTGGTTGATGGAATCAATGTAGCGTGGACGACGCCCCCTTCTACACTGGAAGCAATGAAAACTTTCGAAGTGAGGGAAGATGACGTTTTTATTGTAACTTATCCAAAATCAGGTAGGTGGTCGGTCATTATTGACTGAGCTGCGCAGTGCCAGACAGAAGTGTGTAAGTCATGAAGTGCAATAGCTGCCATGTGTAGATGAGTACGATATATTATACGCAAATTTGATCTTTTGAAAGGGTACTGACAGGTTCCACTCCCCCACAGACCGTGCTAAAGAGATTTCTGCTTTTTGTACAACATTTGCATTGCAAGCCATTTGGTTTGAAAAACGCGCCAGCCACTTTCCAGAGAATGGTAAAACAAATTGTGGCAGACATAGAGGGATGTGAAGCGTATGAAGATGATTTGATTGTTTACAGTCAAACTTGGGAACAACACATGGAACAACTCCATCAATTGTTTAAGGAGCTGTATGTGGTACAAATGACAATAAATCTGGTAAAAAGTGAGTTTTGCCATGCCACGGTCAAAAAAAATGATATGTTGTAGGTCAAGGTCAGGTGAAACCTATCAAAGCCAAAGTTGAAGCAATTCTCGCGTTTTACAATACGATGCGCTGCCAACGGTTGCTCTTGGCAGTCAAATTTTTGACTCCAGAGTCGACATCACCGTTCCAGCTGCTATAGGTGACCCTGGAGTGACGTCACAAGCCGTTGACAACAAATCCGATTCAGAAGTCAAATTTGTAGTTTTCTGTGGTTTGTCCCTTTACAAATCGGCCAAAATACTACCATTTCTATAACTTCTCGACATGGGGCCTCCAGCCAACAAAAAAATAAAGACTCTCCTCTACATGTTCATGTGTTCAGCTTCACATAAAATGCAATTTTCGCCAAGTATTTAACCTTTATTTTACCGAAATCGGCCCAGAAATTATGTAAAATAAGTACCCGGATGGCCGGGGTCACCTATTGAATTGTCACGCGAGTGTGATATTGATATGATGAAAACAGCTCCATGAAGGATTCCCTGTGATCAATAGATTTAAAAAAAGAAGATAAAAATGAGTGTCTGACCAGGAGGGTGAAAGTGCATAGGAACAATGCCGGAAACTACGTCACGCTATTGTTCGACCTAGGCTACATATTTTTAACGCATGCGTGTTCGTCAATACAGCTTTAGACTCCTCCACCTTCGCAACACGGTACGTGGAGTGACTGGAATCACACTGACGGCGGAGGAGAATACTAGCTGGTCAAACAGTTTAATTCTATCAAGCATATAATACCGTAAACAATCATCGTCATTTGATCTATTTACTCACAGAATATATTGTATACTCAAAATATAATTTTAAAATAGTAAACCTGTTAACTTATATATTTGTGTACTAAAATATAAGGACACGTGATGTCGAAGACAAAATGGCCGCTAATCCGCCTATTGTGAGACCTAGGATACATATTTCGAAAGAGGGCAGCAGACTAGGATGCCTATCCCTTTGTCTATTATTCCTGGTCTGACATTGCTATTGGCATAGCTACATTTCGATGTGTATTTTGGGTACCACAGTATACCCTGTGCTTGTATTCACAGATTGCAATCCCCTCACCTTCATCAATAGGATGAAGAACCAAAGACTGGTGAGGCGGAGTTTGACCTTTCAAGAGTACAATCTGGACATCAAACATATTAAGGGAAAAGACAATGTTATGACTGTGTCCTGTTTGTAAACTTTCTACGTGTTGGTAATCGTTGTGCTTCAAAAGAGGTATACATTTGAAACAGTTTAGATAGCCAATATTTTAATACAGTAACGAAGGAGATTTTGAGTGTATGAGTCTGGTTTATAAAGCAACAAGTCTGTCAATAAAGTGGAGCAGTGCAGAAAGAAGCCTGTTTCCTGGAGAAAGAGAGTGATTGGTGAAAGAAACGCCATTTTTATTGGAGATTGTCATCTGCGCAAGTGTTTGGAGAACTGCACTTAGGGATTCAATAATGTTTCACCGTTGTTCATCACCAATTATCAACTCGCGTCTGAAAGCGCGTCTGCGTGAAAGTTTACTTCGCTCGGGCAGCTAAAGCTGCCCTCGCGAAGTAAACCACGCAGACGACGCGGACGCGAGTTTCAACAACGAAAACAAGCTAAAGATCGTATAATTCATATGATTATTCCCCTGATTATTTCATGAGGAATGTCAGTTAATCATTGACAGTCAGCCTTACAAAAGGATCGGTGATTTCTGTTGATATCAGCAATAAAACTGAATAAACCGGCAATCTTTATCCGATATACTTCCAAAAAAATGTAAGCGTGATACCCACACAGATTCCAAACATGACGAATTCTACGTGCTCACGCGTAACGCGGATGTTCACTGGCGTTCGCGTATACGCAATACGCTTACTGCAAAAGTGTGTGTTCATCACGAATTAACAACGGTTGGCTCCTGTACAAAAGTATAAGAAGATAGTTGTTGAAAAGGTGTTATATGTTAGAGAATGGCACAAGGAGTTAAGTGTTTGGAGAACTGCGCAAGGAGTAAAGTATTAAGAGAAAGCAGCACCATTTTGTGCGAGGATTTTATACGCAAAGGATTATAAATGCAAGTGTACAGTGGACTTCGCTGAACAGTGATTTTTGCAGGACAAGTGATTAAGGATATTATACATCAGCCGTCCAGAACATTGCAATAGAACTCTATAATCACCAAGAAGAAGACTGCTGGTTAAGTACTAGTTTTTTTAGTACTGATTAGTTAAAACTATGATTGTGTGATTATATTGTACTAGGCGGTTACCCGTATTTCGCGGTTCTCGGCTGTCATAATTATTGGCTTTTGCAGATCTCAAACCTGGGCTTCCTTGGCCAAAGTTACACCCACCGACCAAGTTTGAGCTCCAATAAAATCTTTGTTTTTTGACCTATGACCTCTCAACCGTAGGTAGCTTCAATGAAATCTTTGTTTTTTGACCTATGACCTCTCAACCGTAGGTCTGAAAAAAAGGTCACAATGGAACTTTTGTAATTGTTAGTCCAATTTCCACATACCCACCAAGTTCGAGCCCGGGCAATTTGAAATTTTGACCTTTCTTGACCTATGACCTCTTAACCGTAGGTCTGACGAAAAGGCCACCGTGGAAACTTTTGTTTGTTAGTCCAAGGTTCACCCACCTACCAAGTTTGAGATCCATAGGGACAATTGAAAATTTTGACATTTCTTGACCTATGACCTCTTAACCGTATGTCTGACGAAAACATCACCGTGGAAACTTTTGTTTGTTAGTCCAAGGTCCAACCACCCACCAAGTTTGAGCTCAATGGGAGCAATTTGAAATTGTTACCTTTCTTGACCTATGACCTCTTAACCGTAGGTATGACGAAAAGGTCACCGTGGAAACTTTTGCTTGTTAGTCACAGGTCCACCCACCCACCAAGTTTGAGCTCCATAGGAGCAATTTGAAATTGTTACCTTTCTTGACCTATGACCTCTTAACCATAGGTATGATGAAAAGGTCACCGTGGAAACTTTTGTTTGTTAGTCCAAGGTCCACCCACCCACGATGTTTCAGCTCCATAGGGGCAATTTTAAATGTTTACCTTTCTTGACCTATGACCTCTTAACCGTAGGTATGATGAAAAGGTCACCGTGGAAACTTTTGTTTGTTAGTCAAAGGTCCACCCACCCACCAAGTTTATTCACCCACCTACCAAGTTTGAGATCCATAGGGACAATTGAAAATTTTGACATTTCTTGACCTATGACCTCTTAACCGTATGTCTGACGAAAACATCACCGTGGAAACTTTTGTTTGTTAGTCCAAGGTCCAACCACCCACCAAGTTTGAGCTCAATGGGAGCAATTTGAAATTGTTACCTTTCTTGACCTATGACCTCTTAACCGTAGGTATGACGAAAAGGTCACCGTGGAAACTTTTGCTTGTTAGTCCCAGGTCCACCCACCCACCAAGTTTGAGCTCCATAGGAGCAATTTGAAATTGTTACCTTTCTTGACCTATGACCTCTTAACCATAGGTATGATGAAAAGGTCACCGTGGAAACTTTTGTTTGTTAGTCCAAGGTCCACCCACCCACGATGTTTCAGCTCCATAGGGGCAATTTTAAATGTTTACCTTTCTTGACCTATGACCTCTTAACCGTAGGTATGATGAAAAGGTCACCGTGGAAACTTTTGTTTGTTAGTCAAAGGTCCACCCACCCACCAAGTTTGAGCTCCGTAGGGGCAATTTGAATTTGTTACCTTTCTTGACCTATGACCTCTTAACCGTAGGTCTGACAAAAGGTCACCGTGGAAACTTTTGTTTGTTAGTCCAAGGTCCACCCACCCACCAAGTTTGAGCTCCATAGGGCAATTTAAAATTAGACTTCAATTGAACTTGACCCTGTCCTTGACCTTTGACCTTAAAAAATATAAACTTGTTCTTTCTCATATCAAGCTGCACCCACCCACCAAGTTTGAGCCCCGCATGACCTACGGCGGCCTCACATTAGCAGTCACAGACAGACAAACAGAGCACAGACAGAGAATAGCGTATTATAATATAGGCCTCACATTAGCAGTCACAGACAGACAAACAGAGCACAGACAGAGAATAGCGTATTATAATATAGATGTGCAATTGTTGCCATGTACCAATCATATTTTACTCTCAATTAAGGGATGGGGTATGAAGGTTTGGATAGTATTTATTGTGGGACATTAGAGCACATCAGACATATCGAATTGCATTCTGAATACGAAGAATATCCTTCTGATATCAAATAATTTTGATTTTTTGAAATTCGTAATGTAATACACATTTTATGGCAAATGATTAAAAATTGATATTTTTGATATTTAACAGTACTCGAAGTAAACTTTATAAATCTGATGATTTATACTCAAAGTGTATGTAGGTGGGATGAAAAGCCGACGATCAATTGGAAATTTTGACCTTTCGTATTGAAGATATGTATTTTTTTCCCAAAACACCAAAAAAAATTATGTCTTTTTTGGGGAAAAAATCCATATCTTCAATATGAAAGGTCAAAATTTTCGATTGATCGTCGGCTTTTCCACCCAGCTACATGCACTTTAAGAATATATCATTTAATGATTAGATTTATAAAACTTACTTCGAGGACTGTTATATATCAAAAATGTGCAAAATATCAAATTTTAATAATTTGTCATAAAATTTGTATTATATCGTGAATTTCAAAAAATGAAAATGATTTGATATCAGAAAGACATTCTTCGTATTCAGAATGCAATTCGATATGTCCGATGTGCTCTCATGTCCCACAAAAAATACTGTCGAAACGCTCAAAACGCTCATTCCAGATCCCTTAAAGACTTAGATTTTATTAACTAAATCAAACAGTGTATTTTTGTTGTGCATTCGTGTGAATTCGGGTAA
The DNA here is from genome assembly GCF_039555335.1 of Amphiura filiformis. Taxonomy (NCBI): domain Eukaryota; kingdom Metazoa; phylum Echinodermata; class Ophiuroidea; order Amphilepidida; family Amphiuridae; genus Amphiura; species Amphiura filiformis. The sequence goes on along the minus strand of NC_092642.1, from coordinate 51,167,622 downwards.
AATGTGATTTTGGGATTGAGTCATTAAGACTCACTTGTAACACGTTGCTCTTGTACTTATTCAGGGACTCAATGGTTGATGGAAATAGTGTATTTAGTGTTGACAAATGGCGAGATGGATAAGATCAACCGGGTCATGATGGAACAAGGTCTAGAGTTTACTATGTGCGCAGGTCCTTCAGAGGTACCTAAGACAAAACCTGGTTACAAGCACATGGAAGAGTGGGAGTCTCCTCGAGTGATGGTATCACATCTTATGCACAGATTCTTGCCACCTCAGATATGGGAAAAGAAAGCAAAGGTGCGGATACTACGATTGTATATAAGGTCTTTCAACTAAACCGCATAAATTTATAGTTAACAACTATACCCTAAAGCAGTTTGCAGACTTTTTATTAGACGTACAATATTGTACGTAACATATCTATGTTATTTAATCTATTGCCATTCTATTTCCAGTAATGTATAAATTCTAACGAATGTTTGATGACGTAAAATCGATAATATATTTCTACCAGATATTATACGTAATATATTATCGATTTACGTCATCAAACATTCGTTAGAACTTAAACATTACTGGAAATAGAATGGGAATAGATTAAATAACGTAGATATGTTACATACAATATTGTACGTCTAATACTCGGAGTTTGCATACTGCTTAATCCATGGACAGTGCTTGGAATAAGTCAAATATTTCAAGGGTCGTTCGGGCCTTTGAGTTTGAAGCCCACGAGCCCTTATCAATTTTCATGGACCTTTGTAGTCAATTTAGTTGTAGTAAAAAACACCAAAATCGTTAAGCCACCAGACAAACATTTGTTTTGTACTTTTAATTTTATGGATATTAGTTTAAAGCTTCAACGTTTTGTTTTGTCCTATCTTTATCATCATTATAGCTCATTTACGTCATGCGAAATCCCAAGGATGTCTTGTGTAGTATGCACAGCTTCATGTATGCTCTTATGCCAGATGATAAGAGAGACTGGAACAATTTCGTTGACTTCTTCACGGACGAAGGAAGTAGGTTCTTTGATATATTATATTAAACATGTTAGTGAGAAATGATGATGATGATGATGATGATGATGATGATGATGATGATGATGATGATGATGATGATGATGATGATGATGATGATGATGATGATGATGATGATGATGATGATGATGATGCTAATCAATTGATATTCATAAGATTGTACAATCAGCATCCAGATTCCGAAATTGAGTGATTTGTTACTCAACTGGGTAATTTTGTGTTTTTAGCCATAGTCATGATATTGGAGGGAAACTGGAGGTTGTTTGATGGGACCATTTATTAGTTTTTCAAACAAAACATTGTGTATAACCAAATTTTAGGCTTAAACACCTAAAAGTGATATTGTGCTAATGTATACAGATGCTTTTGAGTCGTTCTCAACTTCAATTTACCATATTTTACAAAATTATTCACTTTTATCATATTTTTAAAGCTTTTTCGGATAAAAAATGTATCTATTAATGACAAAATTGGTGGCGCTATTTAGTTACTGGAAATTACCCTTTCAAGCTTTTAATACAAATCATTCCTTTTATTGTTTGATAAAATATGTTTATAAAATTTCCTTGTTGCTTGGTTTACCTATTCCAGCTGTTTTAATGGCGGTATTTATCACCTAACCCATGCAAATAAAGAAATATGATTTAGGAAAAATAGCGCCATCTATAGTTTGCATTTAGTTAATAATGAAGCCAATTCTATATACATCAAACAGCCGTGGGAGGGGGTGGCAAGAGTTCTGACTGGGGGAGGGCATTTCCCTCATGCTAACCCCGTGGCGCCGCCACTACTTCTGGCGGGTACCGCGTAATTGACTAATTTACTTGTTCTGATAGTGGTTGGTGGAGATTGGTTCAGACACGTTCACGAGTATTGGACAAAGTGTCAGGGCAAGGACAACTTCCTATTCGTGAAGTTTGAAGAAGTGAAAAAAGTGAGTTGTAAAATAACACAGTGAGAATGATCTGAATTCACCCAAAGCTCATCTTTCGTCAACATTTTGCAGAGAGTTACCATGAATGAAAGTCAATGTTGGGCATCAGTAGTCATGTAAGCGTATCGGTATAAAAGAGGACATAATTGCAGAGCAGAGCTCTATAGTAGATTAGCAGATTCAACCCATCGTGGGACGTTTTTCCAACAAATCCAGACTGCCGGTCAATCATCTGAACCTCATCTTTAGCGTTATATGCATGATCGCCCTCAGCCGCCCTGTAGTCTGAATTTGTTTGAAAAATGTTCCACGATATGGGTTGAATTTGCTAGTTTCCAAACAGTCATATTGCAAAATTTGTACTTCATTTATTTGAGAATAACCATAACTGTTGCTTGAATTTGGTTTGTTGACCTAAAGCGTACGTCACAGAATTAACAATTAACTCAGGGCTACTTAATGTGGGTGCACTTGGCGTGTCGTTGACGAAATCTTTGGATATATACATGTAGTCGGGCCTATCCCTATACTTGGCACTTTACTGCCGTTGATGGGGTGAACATCAATATCACATCGATCGATATCACGTATTATAAAATAACAATAGCGAGGTCCAGACGGTATCGCGTGATATTGCGGGAAGTTGTTTTTGTTGACCTGATGCATGCACAGTGCATGGTAACGTCACAGACAACTAGACTCAGGCTACAAAAGTTAGCTAAAAGTTGGTGCGCTTGAGGGTACACAGTATGTCTTCGTATTAAAGTTGTCTTGCTTGCTGACGAAATCTTTGGGCAGCAGATAGTAGCTAGCCCTATATGTTCATGATGCAGTCATGTCTACAGTAGAATTCATCTCGACCTTTGCAGGACTTAAACCCCATTAAAAGCTATTAAACCAAGATAACACTCATTGAAACAGCTCAACTGATTAAATCGGATCTTCTCTGGTTGTGCACATGTGTCTGTTTTACATGTGCGATATCGCAATAAAGCTGGTATTATAGCTTCAGTTGGGTAACCGATTATAAAGGAAACGGAAGGAAACAATGGTATGTGGACCTTTGTTCACGAAATGAGACAATGGCTTGCTTTTTGTTAACCAGCATTCTTGAAAATGAGCAACATAATGATTGTTGACTTAACACGGTTTGGAAATAATTTTTTCATATTTTTGGTGTTATTTGTCGTTTACATATCCTTCCTAAAAAACAAAAGTGCGACCCTCTCCAAACACCTAAATTAGCTAAAATGTTAGGACATATTACAAAACTATATTGTCTAGAATTTCATAGAATACTTTAAATGTAGCTTGTACCGTTTTTTTGTGGCATCCTTCAGAACGGAACGGTCCGTTACCAATATAGCTCAATATTTTCGGTCAAATCTCCATTCAATTAACACGGGGAGTTGGCTAGCTATGAGCTAGCTATGCTTTGCTCTCACTCATATTCTACGAAAGTGCGACCCCTTCTGAACATTAAACCTAGCTGTAATTTTAGGTCATGTTAGAGAAATATATTTGCTAGAAGTTTAGAGAATACTTTAAATATTGGCTGGTTATTTTTCACACAGTGATGTTAACTAGTTAAGTGTCCATTCTTCCAACATACATCATTTGTAGAGGTCACGCGTCAATGGTGAGAGCACTGTGTATTGTGTATAGGAAAACGGACAGTAACTGCAGTATGTTAGATATTTTCATAATTTTACGAATTACTATTATTAACAGGACCACCGAGCTCTCGTAAAGCTAGTAGCTGATTTTCTAGGAAAGGATCTAGGAGATGAAATGATCGACAAAATCACATCACTTACAACAATTGACGCCATGCGTGAGACATACGACAAACTAGAAGAAGAACCGGGTGGCAACATGCGTACTAAGGCTTTCGGAATGCTACCATTCCTGAATAAAGGTAAATAATAATAATTTTTATTAACAAACATGCATGACGTCACGCCATTATTTCTTGAAGTTAAATTGAGCGATATGAGTGGCGTAGCGTCATAAGGGCACGGGGGGGCATGCCCCATCGATTGCAAAATTTAGAAAATCCCGTGGGAAAATTGGCAAAAAACGGCTTGGGCCCCCCCACCCCCAATTATGGTCGGGGCCCCCCCCCCCCCATATGATGACCCACGCTACGCCATTCTTAGGAAAACCCCATTCGTAGTGAGAAATGAATTGAACACACCCTACACTATTACGTGATGTCTTGGAGTAAAATAATGGTTGCACCTAGACAAAAATAATTGGAACACCAGTGAGTTTACCTGCTAGTTGCTAGTGACTCTAAACACCCTCCTGAACAACAAAAGGGACAATGGTAATTTGCATATATCCAAAATGGCCGCTAATGTAGGGCTCGAAACCGTCTAATTGTATTGATCTCATTATTTGGATTCAGGAAAACGTATAGTTTGACTTATCTCCAATGTACAGTTCTTGAGTTATAGGCAAAATGTCAAATGTCAAATTTTGGTCTTCATCATTGTCCACAGGGGTAAAGCAAAATCAAAAATGCTCCGATTTTGATCAAAGTAGTCTCAAATTGTTCCGCTGTCACCGCACGGCTAGAGGAAAAAAATCATTGAAATATTCACGATTCAATTTGATTTTTTTTTCAGGACACGTAGGAGGATGGAAAGAAAGACTATCAGAGGAACAGAATAAATTCTTTGATGACAAATTGGCTGAAACCTTCAAGGACACTGGATTGACCTTTGACTTCGAGTTGAAGAAGAAATAACTTGCCACTTGCTATTAAACTGATAAAACACATATTATAACCCGGCACATCATTGAAAATGATGATGTGCCCTTAGTAATTTAATATGATTATTTATCTTTGTTTATAATTTTGAGTTATTTCATGAGTGATGACATTTATGGGAATCCCCTCTTATGTATCAAGTTGATCAAAAACAAATTGAATCATATCTAATTTTGGATTGTTGGGAATCCGCTGTTCTCTAGAATGTTCATAGTATTGCTCAATTAGGAAAATCCCTGAGATTGTAAAGTGGATATGACATCATATAATATTCTATGAATATGACTTCGTAGAATTATAGTGTTGTTGTGGGCTTGCTTACATATTATATACTAGTATCCAGTAATGTCGGAGAAGATCTATAATACCGACGTCAAAGTGCGTACTTCTTCCAATGTATATTATATTCTTCTGTCGACTTGCTGAAGTCTGGTTTATGAAACAACACATCTGTCAATATAAGTGGAAGCAGAGCGGATAAGGAGGCAGGCCTGTTGTCCTGTAGAAATAATTTTTGCGTGAAAGGTAAAAATAGCGACATTTCGGAGATTGTCAACTGTGCGAGGATTTTATGCAAATGATATAAAAATGTACAGTGGACTTCGCATGCAGGTTAAGCGAACAAGGATATATACATCAGCCAGCTAGAACATTGTAACAGAACATTCAACAAGAAGAAGACTGCTGGTTAAGTACTGATTAGATAACATGGTTAAAATTGTGATTATGTGATTATGTTAAATGTGCATCTATTGTTCGTGTATCAATCATGTCAGTTGTACTTTACTTTTCATTAAAGACTTACATTTTGTTGACTTAATCAAACAGTGTATCATTGTGCATTCGTGAAAAGGTGATTTTGGCTTACGGCACGTAACAAAATTAGGGGCTCGTCCGGGAAATTATACTGTAAAAAGAAAAGTTGACATTAATTTACTGAGTCTCAAGGTGAAAGTACAGTATGGCATTCAATGCAGAAGAGTGTCTTAAAACTATAACTTGGGAGAAGTTTGATGAATTGAAGAAGCCTGATTTGTTAGCATTTGCCAAACGGTGTAACTTGAAAGTAAAACAAGCTACAAGAAAGCAAATAATCAAAAATGCCTTCATTGATGTTTTGTTCGGGTACGACATTTTTGATGAATTTGTGTTGGAAGAGAAACTTGAGGTAGAAACTGAAATCGGTGGGGATTCAGTTAAATTGAAACAGTTGGAAATTCAGTTAGAACTGAGGAAAATAGAAGTGGACCAAACTGGAAATGATCAAATTAGATAAAAATTAGCAATGAAAGACAAAGCACGTCAAGAAAAGATGGCGCTTGAACAGCATAAATTAGAAACGGAAGAAAAGTAAAAAGTAGCAAAATTGGAACTTGAAAACTATAATATGGCTAGGGGACAAAAATACTCATCAAGTTTCTCCTCAAAGACAGGGTTTGATGTTACAAAGTTTGTTAAGCTTGTGCCTAAATTCCAAGAACAAGAAGTTAACAAGTATTTTCAACACTTTGAAAAGATAGTTACAAATTTGAAATTGCCTAAAGAGCATTGGACCATACTGTTGTAAAGTATAGTTAGGGAAGGCCAGGAGATTTACTCAGCTCTACCAATATAGAGAAATATAAACGATTATGAAGAAGTCAAACAGGCAGTCCTTAAGGCCTGTGAAGTGGTGCCTGAAGCATACAGACAAAAGTTCAGAGATTCTAGAAAGCAAGCAGATCAAACTCAAGTAGAATTTGCTAGAGTAAAAGAACAAATAGTTGACAGGTGGCTTGGTGCAAACGTGCAATAGAAGTCAAAAATGATTTCGCACAACTTAGGCAATTGGGTCTGTAGAAGAATGCAAAAGATGTGTCAACGCTGACATTTATAGTACTTTCATCAAGTCAGTAAGTATACTTATCGTAAATAATGAATAGTTAAAAATAAATCCTAACCTACCCACCCGAAGATAAGAGTACCTCCGCACGTAGTCCATGGTTTTCTATTTTTCGTCGCCCAGCACAACTCCCTCTCGACCTCGGACGGTCGGACCCTGGCCCTCGCATCTTTATGTCACCAAAAGGCCTTTTTCAAGAATTTTGCACAATTTCCTGATAATCTGTCACAGAATGACCCCGCTTTTTCTCCAAAATTAAAAACAATTTAATTATTCACTGTTTGTAAATTAAAAAAATTTGTCAACTTCAAAGTTTTGTCACCAAAACTTTTATCAACTTATCAAAGACCCCTTTTTTGGTAATATTTTCTCCAGTCTCATAAGACCCCAATTTTTGTGCCGCCACGTGACAAAATGAAGCTGGTGTCAAATCTCTCACCGAAAGACCCCAAGTTCATTTTGAACTGGTACATGGTGTCCGCACATCCCGTCACTCCTGGGCCAAAATCAATGATAAAACAAACTTATCTTTCAAAATTAAGGTTTTTTTTGCCGGGTGAACTTAAGGGCTGGGGTATGAACGTTTGGACAGTATTAATTATGGGACATTAGAGCACATCAGACATATCGAATTGCATTCTGAATACGAAGAATGTCATTCTGATATCAAATAATTTTGATTTTTGAAATTCGCAATTTAATACACATTTTATGGCAAATCATTAAAATTGATATTTTTGATATTTAACAGTACTTGAAGTAAACTTTATAAATCTGATGATTTATACTTAAAGTGTATGTAGGTGGGATGAAAAGCCGACGATCAATTGAAAATTTTGACCTTTCGAATTGAAAATATGGATTTTTTCCCCAAAACACCAAAAAAAAATTAGGTCTTTTTGGGAAAAAAATCCATATATCTTCAATATGAAAGGTCAAAATTTTCAATTGACCGTCGGCTTTTCCTCCCTGCTACATACACTTTAAGAATACTATATCATTAGATTTATATAGGCCTATATCAAAAATATCAAATTTTTATAATTTGTCATAAAATTTGTATTATATTGTGATTTTAAAAAATGAAAATTATTTGATATCAGAAAGACATGCTTCGTATTCAGAATGCAATTCGATAGGTCTGAGGTGCTCTCATGTCCCACAAAAAATACTGTCGAAACGCAATAAACGCTCATTTTGGATCCCTTAACCGTCCAGTATGGTTTTTGATTTTTTTTCGATGTGATAAAGTTAGTTGAACAAGATGTTTTTGTTCGATGAAATTTCTTTGTCTCGGGGAAACACAATGTTTATAATCTAGTCTGATTAAGTTTTAAACTATATAAGTTTTAGTTTTTGCAGCTTGAATAATTTTGGTGGACATCGAATGGCTTACCATAATTCTCATTCCTGCGACTCACAACAGGCGGCATAGGAAGCGCGACCGTGACGTACGAGGCTGGCGAAGATTCAGGGCTGACAGCCCCATTCAAAATACACTGTTAGCAATTACAAATGGAAAATTAACATACTTGCAGTGGGGTACTTTGCAGAACCCCGACGGTTTAAGAGTAAGATAATTTTGCTTTGACACCACATAACAAATTTAGAATTGTTTGTGAAGATTTCATGATTATGTGTTAATCCAATGGCGACCTCAAAATTGGCGATATCGCTTCCTATGCCGCCTGACTCACAAGAAAACGAAAAATACCCCCTCTACCATGTCTACTTGATGCATTTCATTCAAATGAAGTGGTGGCAGTGTCGGAGCTGCAAATGGATATGCTCAGCAAGCCAAGCACCCCCATGTTCCAATTGTTTGAGCCTCAAACTCTGAACTCTTGTCGAAAAAAATAAATGATTTTTTTTTTAGCTCCAAAGCCTATAATTTGGCCAAAACTAAGAAAGCAAATAAGAAAATAACAAAAATATTTGCAAATCTCCAAAAATCGATGAGGGATGGGACGAAAATATCAGTATTTATTTTACTTGGCCACGGTGATTTCCGGGGCACAGTGACATCGCCCCGATATATTCATAGTAGAAATCGCCATGGTAGGTTAAATCCACAGCCACCCATGACCATTTTATTCGGACCTTATGAGATGCATATTATTAGCGAAGTGACCTGACTAAGGCTACTGACATAGACGGGGTAATTGATTTCTCGCTCTGTGAGCAAGCTTGTATACGACATTGCGGTCAATGGTTATACTCTCTCCACTTGAGTGAGTGCCGCTATAGCCTACTGCGCGCTGTAGTCCATAGGCCCTACAAGACCAACGCAATATAAAATTGAGAGTCTTGGTCAAATTTTGAGTTCAAAGCGCACGGCCAATTTTCAAAGCGCACGCTAACGACTATAATATCTGTTCAACACGTAGTTCAAGTGTCATATCAAAACGTTAGGGTACCCTAAGTGCCATTGACCATTTTCTTATTTCATTCCATTACAACCATCCATTGACATCAACAAAAATCAGACATTTTTTCAAAACATTTGTATTACTAAAATCATAACTTTGAAATTATTAGTCCTATATCATGCTTCTTTACACCAAAACAAACATGAGAATATCCTGCAATTTATGATCGTATCGACAATAATGTAGATGATATTGTTTACTCGCAAATAATTTTATTCACCTTCACCTATGCATTAATATTGCTTCATTCTCTGCCTGCAATCCGCGTTTTTCAGCTTTTTCACTGCTTTTCTATGTATTTTGACCATTTGTCTCAAAGCCTTTCAACATCATGACACCATTTGTATACCTGCTTCCTGGTATCCAATTGGAGCTTGGGATGTTTCCAAGCTTATCATCTAAGAAAGAATCTGATTTGCCAAGTATCTCACTCGCAAACAGCGGAAAAACTAAAAAACTAGTATTGAACTTTTAATACAGCAACCCCCAAATCACCTCTGCGTGAACCAGATACCACTGGTCTTTCCGCACTCTGTACACAATACGTGCAGTGAGGCGGTTGGTATAGTGAGGTTTCAAAAGGTTAAGACTGGTAACATGAGCCTGCACAGAACGATATGCACAGATCTCGTTTGACCTTCTGATCCCTATAAAGAGTGTTGGAAATAAGTAATAAGTCGCAGTTTGTAAAGGGTCTATCACAGCCAAAACGTTTTGATATGATGAGACCACATCTGGTTTCTTGAGAAAAATCCATTAACGGGAGATATTCATCATTTTCTAACTCAGTATCCGAAGATTTTCGTCTGACATCAAAATCGTGCATAGCAATTCACGTGTATCGATCCCGTGTATTCATTTTAATGTCACTGCTGCACCAAATAATTATTAGCCAGGCGATGTCGGTGTGCGGGGGTGATTTGCTCATCCGGACAATCATAAAAATCATTGAAATTCAGATTTTGGTACATATGCTAACATAACTTGATAGTGGTTAAGCCGAAAGCCGTGTATTTAACATGTTTAAGACAAAATAAGACATTTGTAATATAGGCCAAGGCCTACTGACAGTATATAAATAGCTACGTGTATTTGAATGGGGCTTCAACTTCGTCAATCGCGCGCTGTTTTCTTTTTTGCCAAATCTTTCATTTCAAAAAACTACCACATGACAATTACTTATCCTTCACTTTTAAGCAATTTATAAACAATTTTAATTTTGTACACTTCGTTGGGATCACTGTAGGGGCTGTTCAATAATTATGTGTAGGACATACCCCGACGGTGGCATGATTCTCAAAATGATCTGCCAAGTGCTCCCTCCCTTTGGCCGTGCCAAAACTCTTTGCCCCCCCCTTTTGACGTGCCAAAAATCCTCTGCCCCCCCTTTTTTTAGACATGCCAAAAAATCTTTGCCCCCCCCCTTACACACTAAGATTTTGAGGAACTTCTCGAATTTAAAATCTTTAATATTGTCTTATATGCGAGCGCAGCAAGAAACTTGATTAGCATATTTTAACGTGTTCCGAATGTTTTCCTAATATAGCTACACCTTTTAAGGCGTAATATAGAACGGTGCCCAAAATATAAACCTGCCAAAAATCGCATGTCCCCATTCCACCTGCCAAAATGCTTGCCCCCCTTTTTTTTTTGCCTGCCAAAAATTCTCCCATGATTCACCACCCCGAGGGCACATATAACTATTGCACCACCCTCAGTGAAAGCCTCCTGAATCAGTGGGTATACACCTATCCGACTTCGCCATTACTGCGGTGTCCCTGATGTAAAACTGCGGTGTCCTGCGGTCGGGGGGTTCCATCCATTATTTATTGTGTGCTATACAGAATTGTACCCGGGAATTGTACACAACAGTGATATTCAATACACAATCATGAGTATTGAATTACGAATTAAATCTCCCGCTCTGGTACATCCGTGTTGCCGTCAATAGAGGGCCAAATACAGTAAATGCTTCTCGGATTGGTGTATAGGCCTGTTTAAATCCCGGGTTTAAATCATTAAATGTAGGCCTACGTCTGGTTGTTGAGGATCTGTGCTTTTTTTTTGGTTGAGGGCCTAGGCCTATAGGCCTACTACTACCGGTACCTACTACTACTACTAGGATCGGGATGTACACACTCATAGAAATAGTTCGTTGGCATTACTCAGTAAGTTGATGTAAGTCGTTGCGTCAACTTTCCGAGTCAATGCCAACGCGTACAATTTTGAGTAACGCTGACTCGATATCATTAATATGTTGGCCGCACTCATTTGCACCTCCTTTATTGAGTTGTTACAACTCAGAAAATAAAACTAGGTTAGCATAATTTTATAGAGGTGTGCTAGGCTATAGTATACAATTTAATACAAAAGTTTGCACTGATTACAAAAATAAATATTTGAATACTGCTAATTGTGCAGAAAATGATCCAATTACGTGAATTAAGTAACAAAGTACCAAATTGGAATAACTCAAAACAAAAAGTACCAGTAACTTAATATGAACGAGTTACATCAACTTACCGTGACTTGAATTCAGAAGTTGGTATTACTTAAAAAGTTGACGCAACGACTCGCGACTTACATCAACTTTTTAAGTAGGCATAATGCCAACAAAGTTGATTAATTGACGGAACTTTTTGTGATTTTTCGGCATTTTTTAAGTTCGGATAACTAAAACGAATTTTGTTTTGGCAACTTTTACACTATTTTTGAGTTGTCCAAACTTATTCCTTTTGAATTGCGCCAACAAGGCGAACAAGTCATTTCTACATGTAGGCCTATGAGTGCAGGGATGTGAGATTTTTTTTTTTTTTTTTTTTTTTTTTTGATTTTGAAAGAAAAAAAAATCATCACTTTCCACAATCCGCATACAATTTTCCCCATAAATTGTCAATCAATCAATCAACCGATCATTCATTCATCATTCAATCAATCTTTCAATCAATCAAAATCAACTCGAAAACTTTAACCTCTCCACAGGTCATTTAACAAGTCACGTGACGTAAATATTGGCGGAACAATAAGTCATACATCAAACTTTAGTGAATCGGTTGCCATAAACTTCCTTTTTTATTGAAATGATATTTTACAACCATGCACAACTAAAAGTGGCCTCCAGAATAACAATTCTGATATGTAGAAAATATTGAGACATGTATGAACATTTATACGCACATTTTTAATGGAGAAATATGTGAAAGGTTACCGGACTATTTTTATTTGCGCTTGGGTATCTGCTAACTAATTCGGTTTCTAAAAGACGCCATTTTCTAGTAAATCACTTCTTGGCAAAGTTTACATGTGGTTGAATGGGAAATTGAATTGTTGGAAAAGTTCCCGAAATTAATTAATGGGTGCTTGAAGTGTCATCATATATATACACCATGCTTGAGATAAAGTGTTTAAACTGGGGGTGAAGCTTTCTACAAGTGCCATCGTTGTTGTAATACGCAGAGAGAGAGCTGGTGAAATACTGTGGCAGCGAATTGGCCGTCAAACTCCAGCGAAGTTGTAGCGATCAATTGACTTCCGCCTATTGATTGAGTACACAGAGCGTCATTGTTTACAAATTTACAAGCGACTTTTTGCATGTCTTCAGGTAAAACGGCTGGTGCCAAACCGAACAAAAATATGGCATCGAGGTTACGAGGCATGGTTAGCAAGAAGAAGAGGCGGTTCACGGATGGAACATTTGACCTAGATCTTAGTTGTATCCTTTTGAATATCATTAATTTTTGTAAATATCATCATGTACATTGTAATTCATTGTAACAGTATTACTACAGTAATGTAATAAGCTTACTCAATCATGTCAATCAAGTTCAACTTTGTAGTAACTACAAATTTCGAACGTTTGAGGACTTGTTCTCAAGTTAAAGCCATGTTATAAACATTTTCCATAAAAATAGATTAGTACCAGTAGTATTTCTTTTCCATAAAATGTTAGCTTTTACTGTCAGATTTTTTATGACCTAATTTTGAGTCGGACAACTGACATGACTGAGCCTGAGGTAAATAAATTAAAAAAACCCTGAAATTTCCTTGCTCGAGAACTCTAGCTTCGAATTTGCACACGATAGTTACGCATTTGATGCTAGAGTGCGTTGCTATTGTTTTTCGGTCGGACAGCGTTGCAATTTTTTACACCGGAGGTTACTTATTCTGCAATTGATGTTGAAATTTGGATGAAAGTTATTTTGATGAGTCAACAGTATTTTTGCAATATTTGCCTAGTTTGGACAGTCTAAAATTTTGCTGAAGTGTAATTTTAGCAACATTTTTGATGCAGTCGCCTGTCGTGATTGGTTGTGTTTACTTCTGAACTTCCATTGCTTTTACACGGTGTTATGCTTCAGCGAATCCGACTAGATTTTGAATACAATCAATGGTGTCTAGCCTAGAATGTGAAGCTATTGGTGAGCAAATTCTTGGCTAGACTTCTCGAGCAAAGATTTCCTACCAGCGCTGCAGCGACCGAGTTGATGTTATGTGTATTACATCCCAAGCCAAGACTTGTGTACTATACGGAAACACATTTTTGTGCACATAATTTTAGGCCTATAACAAAATGTATAGCTATCGTTTCTACCCTATGATGTATAAAAAGTTATCAAACTCAAAGTGTCCGCAAAAAACTGGTCATCGCAAGCATCTTTTGATACAGAAAACTAAGGATATTCATGCCTGAACAGGCCGAAAACCTTGCCTCAATCGTAAAATCCAGCCGATGCATGTCATAAACAATTTGTTAAATGCATTGTGTAAATTTCAGTGATTATGTCCATGTATTGTTATGTAAAATGCGGCTGGGAAAGCAGTTGTCAAGCTGAATTTATACTCGATCGCTGGATCACCACGTGAAATCACCTCTCGAAAACCTCTGCGAGGTTGTTAAGCATCAAGCACGCTGACTGGCTTAGCAATTGTCAAAGTAGTTTTGTAAACCAATCAGGTTAGATGTACTTTGCTGGCGGGGTCCCAAAAGGCCATCGCGTTCATTGATTAGCTTACGATATCGATGAATGGATTTTGAAACCAGTCACAAATCGGGTTATATGGCACCCGACGCCGCCCGTCAGAAATTTTGCACACCTCCACATGTGACGTCACGCCCCGGTGCCATGAGGCTTCGCTTTTCTGCAATTTAAGCGAGCGAGTAGTATAAAGTCAGCTTCTCACCTGTGATTTCTGAAGCGCATCTGACATTTCTTTGTGAAATTTGTAGGGCTGTCGACTCGCCTGCAAGCTTTTGGCTTGGCAACATGCGGGAAAAAGTCAATCCCGATGTCGACACGTTGTCGACAAAGACAGCAAATCATATAAAACCAAATTGACCAATGGTCCCTCCATGTTACCATGTCCCTCCAAATTGACCAATGGTCAGCCTGCCTCCATGTTACCAGTGCATCACATCCTCCATCCGGCATAACCATCCCCTGTGTTATCGCCAGCCCAGTGCAACTATATGTCTACAACTATTCATTCTTTCCAAGAACAATTGGTGTGTGGAACAATCTCCCCGAATCAGCTGTGTGTGCACCCTCCATCTGTGCTTTCAAGCCCATAGCACTGAGTTCAATCAGTGCTATGTCGCCACCGGCCAGCCTGAAGACACTTTAAACCAGCCAGCCCACTTTTTACTTGCACCTTCTGATGTACAGCACCAAATTTATGTTTTTAGCACCGCACCGACTGTGAGGTCCAAACAACCCACTTCCAGTTTAGCTCAACAAGCTGTTAATATAGGAAGCCACCCACTGAAGACAGAAAGTCCCGACTGCCAAAACACTGTGATCATCACAATAGTAAAAACAAAGTATGAAAAATTAAAAACTCTGAAAAAGTAGGAATTACCATTGAATACGAGCTATGCTTGCTTAAAACATTAAATGCGCTCTCGAATAAGGGCAGTTTGGAAAAGATGGTCGGGAAGATGGTGCAGTATTCTATTTTGGTTCTCTTATTAAACTTTTGCAACTTAGCCATCGCAATCATTGTGTGATGCTGCCATGCTCGAGCATACATGTACTGCTACATGCATGGTAAGCATTTTTTTCCTTCTTGCTTGTCGACAATTTGACAGTATTGTCGACTGTCAGGAAAATGTGCCTTGTCGACAAAGGCCTTGTCGACGACAACCCTAGAAATTTGCAATTCTCGGCAAAGGGATTCCATGACATTGACAATATATAAGTTATTCTGCAGGATCGGTAATCTATATAAATAAAAGGAAGGTTGCCCATCTTGTGCGCGAGTGTTCTCCGAATTGCCTCGACTTTCGGCTTTGATTTAGTGGTATATTGATCGGGTACATATTGCCATTTTTCCATCGGACATTCGTTTTTGCAATTCCATCGGACATTCGTTTTGCAAAAATGATGGTAACTAAGAGAATAACATAAAAAACTGTTGTGTTGCTATGCAAAATCGCTCGCTGTGGCATTGTGGGTAATAAGGACAGTGTGAACCGCGTAATAATATTTCCATTAAAAAACCATACGCAGGCTATCTAGATGCACAACAGCGCATAATTTAATAATGATCTTCAAGCTAAGCAGAAGAAACTAAAAAAGAAAATGTACAGAAGAGACAGATTTAGATAAATAAAAATGTACCTTTTCAATGATTCTTCCTGTTCAGTAATTCTTCCTGTTTGAGTGAACGCTCCCATTTACTCATCTAGCGGGGACCCGCGCGTAAATAAATCTATCGGGAAATCACACGCTAAGCGGGAAATATGAAAAATGGGCACAAAATAACTACCGTATCTTACTATAAATAGGCTAATGTTGTATATCTATGTATCTATCTATCTATACATCTAAACGCTATGAGAGGACGTAATAAATACGGGAAAAAGATGTGTGTTGTATAACAACATGAAGCGGTACTATAAAGAAAAATTAAATTAAAATGAGGACAAAAGGGTACACAAGTAATTAGGCCAACGGGTTAAAGTAACTAAATGAAACGGGAACGAAACAAAGAAGGAAAGAAACTAATCAGGAAATGTAAGAAAAAAAGAAGCTAAAATAATGAAAACAGATTTAAGTAAAAAACATGGAAATGGGAAATCACAAGCAGCAAATAAAAAAAGATGCTAAAAGGGAAATGTATAAGAAAGAACAGATTTAGAAAATAATGGGAACGGGTTAAATAAATAAATAACATGGAAACGGAAAATCACAAGCTAAGCAGAAGAAACTAAAAAAGAAAATGTACAGAAGAGACAGATTTAGATAAATAAATATGTACCTTTTCAATGATTCTTCCTGTTCAGTAATTCTTCCTGTTTGAGTGAACGCTCCCATTTACTCATCTAGCGGGGACCCGCGCTTCCAAAAAAGGTATCCCGCTAGTAATTAATATTTGTTTTATTTTGTGAGTAGTGCAAGTTGAAGTTAGTGAGTTTGTGATTTCGTAAGTTATGTACAAGAGTGTTCTCAGGAAGCTGTGAGTGACAGACCGTCCTCGCAGAATATTGACTGTATAAACGAAGTTTGGCGATAGCTGGACACATCACACATGAAATGTGATGTGTCCAGACTGTATAAACGAGTTTTGTGATTAGCTAGACACATCATACATGTACATGAAGTGTGATGTGTCCAGACTGGATGTTGCCAATGCATGTCACTCCTTCGGTTGTGCTACTGCACGGGCCTTTGATCATGTGATGTGTTTGTATCATCATGCACGCCGTGTACATACTGTGATGTGAGCATTGTGTACGCGTTCGACTATTATTTCCATCATGTAATAATTGTGAATTTTGACCAAACTAAAAACAAAAAACAAAAAATTGCGGATTTAGAGAGTCCCTTGACCTAGAGTGAGGTACTGCAATCATTTGTGGTTGATTTTTAAAAAATTGGAAAAAAGATACAAAAAAATTACAAGTTTGTATCCAAATGGGACCGATTTGTAACTTGTGTTCATTGCATAGTCTATTGAAGATATAAAAATGCATTAGTTTTGTACACCAGTCTAGTTATCTATAGACCACTTGACGTCATTGTTTATCAACAACGGCGAGGGATTGGTCTGTCGATATACCCGAACGAACCGCTTCACTGTTCAATGGCTTTCTTGTACTATATGAAATGTGGTGGGAGATTTAAAATACACATGCCCTGAGCAGACTACGATTCGCACGCACACTGCAGGGCAAAGAACAATGGAAAGTACCATAATGCGTGCGCATACTGCCAGGCAATGACGTCACATGTCAAGTGGTCTATATCTTAGATAGATTTTGAAGTGAACACAAGTTACAAATGGGTCCCATTTGGATACAAACTTGTAATTTTTTTGTATCTTTTTTCCCAATTTTTCTTTTTTTTTTTTTAATGCTGGTAGCACTTGATGTTAGGTCCAGGGACTCTCCAAATCCGTAAAAAAAAAAAAAAAAAAAAAAAAAAAAAAAAAAATATATATATATTTTTTTTTAAAGATTTGTTAAAAATGTCAAAAACGCAATTGGAGCCAAAATACGCAAATTGCGGCGCAAATAACGCAATTGCGTATTCTTAGCAGCCCTATATTAAAGTCTTGATTTTTGCAGGGCATGTTAGTTTAATAAAGTACTAGTGGGTACCCGCGCTTCGCGCGGCCCCCGCTAGATGAGTAAACGGGAGCGGTTAGTAAACGGGAGCGGTTAGCATAAACGATGGAAATGGTAATCATGGCAATTAGTATCGATTTAACAGCTCAATTATTACGTGGTCAGTGATGTGGTAACATTTGTTGCCTCCATTTTGCAAAAGATTTCCTTTACATGTAGGCCAATTCCACCGTTACGGACGTTACAGATACATGCAACTTGCAGCTACATGTAGGGCTAGGAATGTTTCAGGCTAGTCGATATTAAGATGTCCTGCAAAATGTCTGTGCCAGCACTGCTAAAGACCACTGTTGGTAACACACGCTTTAGAAAGGGTGGGTTTGAGAGGTCCACAAAATGCTTAAGACAGGGTTCGAGGTTTGAGTACGGTTTCACTGCCAAATGTGTGAAAAAAATATTTAGGTGTGAAGAATACTTCTAAAAATGAGCATATATAGTATTTCTAAGGTAAAAATGTCTGAATTTTCAATTTTTCTAACTTAGAATACTGTATCTTAAGTCGCTTTTTGGGTTAAACACGGATTTATGGCCATTTTTTACTGAAAATGACCAGTTTTAAGAGAAAAAAAAATTCACCATTAATTTTGAATCCCTAATATTTTCTACTATATAGATAAATGTTGTCTTTCTCTGTTATTTTGTATTACCTGATGGTTTATTTGTTCAAATAAAACTGTTTTTAATTGATTTCATTGCTTACTTTGTATACCATACCCGGATAAAGTTGAACTTGAAAGTGAAAAAACAAAGCCCAAAAAAGGCCATTTTCGAGAGATTTGTATCTTAGTTTCGCCATAAAATTTGATCTAAAGGGGTTAGAGACCTCATTAATCCCTCATTTTAATGATATTTCAATTTGCCACACACTGGTAATAATTTTAACTTCCTTCAAAAAAGAAAAATTGAAGAAAATTGCAAAAATGTTACCCCTACCCCTAAGCGTGAAAAAAATATGGCAAATTGTAAAATAAATTATTTCGGAAAAACTTATGGAGGTACAGCTCTGAAAAGTTGATCGATTGTGCACTCTACCAATCCCCACAATCGATTAGATTTGGGGAATGATGCCATGTATACTTTTTTCAAAATAATTTTTTTTACGACTCAGATTTTGCCCCATTTTGATGTTCACGCCATTTTTCTGATGTATCAACCCCTTAAACCCAAAGGTCACACCCATAAAAGTTATTCCAGGAAGAGCAGTCAATGCCTTTCATGTTGTGCCCTCAAATATGTAATTATAAAGGGATGATCTGATGATAATACGCCCACCGATGATGAAGAATCTTTCACACCGGGAGATGCAATGTAGTATGGGCAAAGCATGGTTGCTTCTGGTATCCAGCTAAAGTCATTTCCCCAACTGATGTACCTGAACATCTGAGAAGTTCTATCCTGAGAAAACTGAAACAGAATCAAGTAATAGTCAAGTGGTATGGTGAAGAGACCTTTAGTTCTGTACCAGCTCATCACATCAACCACTTATCAGAAAATAAAGTTGATGCAGCCGGTGCCGCTAGATCACACAATATTCAGTTGCGCTATCAACAAGCCATAATTCTGATGTCAGGGGTGAATAAAGTGCTATGCTTCAGTATAAACATTTTAAGATTGTGTAAAGGTAACCAGTTATACATTAACACTTTAAGAACATCATTTCTTTATGAGTTAAGACATCAATAGATATATTGTCTTGACACCAAACCTGACCGCTATATGTTTACTAAATATATAGGAATACAGGGGCCTCAGTACCAACATCATTTCATTTTCATACATGATAACAGTGTTTAGGCAGTCTTTATAGTTTGTTTAACATATTTATAGATTCAAAACAACTTTAACTGAAGTAATAATGCTCTGTAACTTTTTTTAAATACAGTTGTGTTCCAAGTAGACTCCCAGGATTGGTTAACATTTTCATATTATTCTTCAGTAAAAACAACATGCGCTTAGAATTTGTTACATATCTTTAAAATGGTGATACCCTGTGTATTAAAAAGTTCAGAAATGGACTCAGCACAAAATTCTAGTCCAGAAAACATGTATAATGTTATGATAACATGAACTTCATTTTTCCCCCATTTTGGCAGTAAAACCGTACTCAAACCTCGAACCCTGTCTTAAAAGGGTGGGTTTGAAAAATTTCTGGTTAAAATGTATGTCCAAATATAAAGGGTGGTCACTGATAAAAAGGTGGGTTTAGAAGTCAACAATTGCAAGCTTACTTTAATTTCCGACTGAATGACACTAAATGCAACACAAAAAAATTCTCTTTGGATGCAAATCTGCACCCCCTGGACCACCATAACCACTTTAATATAGATAAGTAACTACGCTTAGAAAGGGTGGGTTTCGGAGTTTTGGTATATAGGGTATAAAATAAAAAGGGTGGGTTTGTATCACCACTGCCAACTATGAAGACTGAAGTCCCTCACATCCATGCTCAATTCAAGATTGACCCTGTCCATGTTTTAAATAATCTTCTTGTAGGAACTCGACAAAAACTGATACCGTAACCACTCGGGTATAAGCCCACCCCCCCTAGATGGGCAATTTCACTTCAAAAATGGGGGTGGGCTTAAAGGAGGGGCTAGTAGTTGAATTTAAAAATAACAGTCAATGCATTTTAAGGCGCGCGAGTGCGATCACCCGCATAGAGCCCACCTTAAATCACTTTACTGAGTGCGATTAATAGCGCACCTTGTCACCTCAAGGAGTTTCCAAAGCAAGTTGCAGCGGTTCCCTGAAAGTGATTTGCATAAAATAAATCGACGTCACAGCCTTTACAAAGGTGACGACCGAAACAATATCTTTTCTACTCGCTGATTGGCCGTTTTCGACAATTTAATATGGCCATGCGTTTTGAGTTGGGCCGGTAATGCGTTACATGTTTTCGCGAGATGAAAATTGCATGTTTTTCGTTTAGATATGAATATCTTTCACATATTATACCCAACATATATAAAAGTGTACATTTTCTGGCTGCAAATGAACCAAGGAATCCAAAAATGCACTTTAAAATGACACAAGGTGTAACACTAAGGAGTTATGAAACTGAAAATACCAAATAAAAAAAAAAAAAAAATGTAAAATTTGACAAATTAAAAAAAAAAGTTAGCTTCACCCCACCTATTTAAAAGTTCCATATTTGAATTCCTCTCAGTCAGAGCTTTAAATACATATATAACATCATAGGGTTCAATCAAATTAAAATGATTTTGCGCCAGCCTCTTTCAAGGCATATTTTCCCATTGACTTCAATGTGTAACCCGAACGGAAAATAAAATATGCAAAATCGCTTCTCAAAGCAAATTAAATTACCTGGAATATGATTGTATGGTGTTATAGTATGCAGTTTAAAGTGAATTGTAAAAATGTGAAAAAAGAAATGGACCTCTTGCATCATATGACCCCTGTGGGTCATTTTTATTAAATTTGCTCCTCCTGATCCTCCTCCTCCTGATCCTCCTCCACCCCGCACATTATGCTAATTAGATGCAAATTATTCAGATGTTACTAACTTTTTACAACTTTTTTAAAGTTTACTGTATTGGTCTCATCACAAGCTTTAATTTGACACCAAATTTAACTACATAGACTGCATATTAACTGAGAAAATTAAAAAGATGAACCCTAAAATGCCGCGCGCATGTAACATCTCCACCTATTTACTGGCCCAACTCAAAACGCATGGCCATATGTAAATTAGCTGACCTTTCTTGTGAGGTCACGCTACCGAAATATGATAACGTGCTGTTCATGTCGCAACAAAGACGTGACATGCCATTGACCACCGTAGTAAATGAGGTAATGTTTATGCATTCAACTGAACTGTATAATTATTTAGAAGCTGAACAAGGCTGATTTAATATTTTGACATGACCTACACACGTGTGATCTGTCAGCGGTGAGTGTAGCGCTATGATAAAATTGTACCGAGATTTGCCGATAGAAATGTCAGTTTATACTAGTTACTCATCATGGCGGACAAAAAGAACAAATGGGTTCAGTATAAGACATGGAAAACCTACAAGCTTAATGATGTAATGGGGTTTGAAAAAACCGAGGCAGACGGGACGATATTCGTGTCGAAAGTTTGGTGTTTGAGTTGTTTGAGTAAGCCCATCCCACGAACAAACTACCCCCATTCACGCTGTACGAAGTTAGAAAAAAAGGAGCCAGTTAGCACGCCAGGCACCACTAAGCATGCAAAGTGCATAGCATCGGACTTTTGGTGATCCCGTTATCTTTTTTACCGTGTCAGACAGGAGCGCTGCTCATTAAATATTCATGAACCCAACACGTCACAAACACATGGTCTTATTCGGCCGATCAGAATTGTTGCAATTAACCCGACATGGTTTTATGAATGAATTTTTGACCTTACTGGGCTCAGACATATGCATATTCATGTATTTTGTAATATTCAAGATGGCTGCTGGGTCCTGGCAAAGATGGAATGAAAATCAATGGTTCCGTTCGGAAAATATTGCTGTTTGAAAATTGACTTTTTTCTGGCGTCAATCGAGCAAAAATTTCGATGACTGAAGATACTCAAATTTCATTTATCTGTAATTTTGGTTATAATTTTTTGTTGGACATGGTATATTTTTTCTCACTTTGCTGGAAGCTTATTTCAAGTGGTCATGGTGGATTTTACTGCGGAGGCTCAGGATCCAGTTTTTTAATGGAGACAGACAATATGCACGAGGTGTTTCTTACCAAATGTTACAAAAATTTCACCGATCCTACGCACACGATTCATCAGTTCTGTGCATGTGATGTCATGCAGTGGGTGCGTGGGGCAGTGCTAGGAAATTTGCATAATTTTAACTTGGTATGATGTTTGATTGCCCACCTATACATTGTAGTCCCACATTCAACACCAATGCTTCTTATCTGAATATCAAGTGCAATAATTCAAATAGCCCACCTAAACTTCTTACCGAGTGCAAATGATAGCACACCTAAAATCCTTACCGAGTGCAATTAACAGCACACCTGTAGCTCGCCTGACTATTTCCAGGAGTGCGATTTGTAGCACACCTGCTTTTTTCAAAATTCATTGACTGAAATAAGAAAAATCTTCCCCATTTATATATATATCAGTAATTTCTATCATCTTTTTCAATTTTTTAAAAATATTTGTTCTTAAATGTGAAAGAAAAGCATTGATGATTTAAAAACTTAGCTAAAATGACTACTGGGCTTATACCCGAGTGCACCCTTGTTTCTCGAATGGTTTGAGAAATAGGGGGTGGGCTTATAGCTGAAGGTGGGCTTATACCCGAGTGGTTACAGTAATAGAAGAAGGTTCCAGCTACCTTCATCCCCGGTCTACGCCAAGCTGGCACAACTTAAAAGTCAAGGCAATTTCTACAAACTTTTTACGTCTCACAGGAAATGCCATTTCATAAGACTTACATCTTGACAATCCTTTTTGGATGGTACAATATTTGCTTGCTTGCTAGAAGATAGCCTTGGGTAATGAGAAAGGACTAACAGTCACTAACTGATGATTCCAGTCTCTGAACTGTTCCATTGAATGATCATGTTGATGATGAATGATGATCAAATGTTTTGCCAAACCCATTGACATTGTAAATGTAGGAAATTAGGTGTCCAGAATGCGAGAACACAAAACATTCCGCAATTTGCATTAGCGAACATGCGTGGAGAGTAGGCCTGGCATTTTCGGGTAATTTTGTGTCCGGTACCCGGCGCATTTTTGGGGCGGGTAACCGGGTACCCGAAATTGCAAAAAAAAAAAATTTGAAATTTGAATTTCAAAATTGAATTTGAATGCATTTTGATATCATTAATAGAGTATGACATGAAAACAAAGTATCAATTTTCATATTAAAAACACAAAACATTGTGCAAATTTTTTTTTTAGATCAACCGTGAATGATCCTAGCATTTAGGTCTAGGTCCAGGGACACTACAAACCCCCCAAAAAAAAAACTTGACATTTTTTTTTTTTTTTTTAAATTTTGGGCACCGGGCAGGGTATTTCCTGCCCGGTAATGTAATCTCGGCGGGTACATGCGAGCCCGCCCAAAATGCCAGCCTTAGTGGAAAGGTAAACCCACTGCTTGGAGTTTGGTCAAACGTGTTCGGCAATAATTCTCAAATAGTACTATGAGGTGTAAAAATGGCAGGAATCTGGATGTTTGCATAATGATAATACAGGTTGTTTGTCTGCTGTCCACTGTCATTATGCCTTGCCGTTTGAGGCGAGCGATCGCTCTCTCTAGCCACCGCTAGGCCAAACTCAATTTCTAGTGCGTGATTTTCCACATTCCATATAGGCACTACATGTAAATATTCCTCGCTGCGAATCACCCAAAATTGAATCCAATTTACATTAAAGTTTCAGCATTTTCAATGTATTCGATTTATCGTAATAAATTAGCATTTTTCAGGCTAGCTAACTGAATCAATGAATCACAAATTCACAATAATACAAGATATCTAATGTAAGATTTCGGTCTTGCTTCATTAACTCTAGGAAACTTTTTTTATTTTTATGCCTCCACCGCGAGGCATACTGTTTTTGCAATGTCCGTCCTTCCGTGCTTCCGTCCGGATGCGATATCTCGGACATGGATGGGCGGATTGACTTCAGATTTTCAGGATAGGTGGGTCATGGTCAAAAACTCTGGCTACTTTTTTTTGGGTGAGTTTCAAGGTCATATACTGAGGTAAAAGGTCATTTGAGGTCAGAGGGCCCATTTTCCTTATTGACCTCTTTTCTCAGAGACTGGGGGTCGCACGTTCCTCAAACTTGGTGGGTGGGTGCATCTTGACCCCAGACAGAACAAGTTTATATTGGTTAGTGGGTCAAGGTCTCCTGAGGTCATGCAGGGGTCATCTGAGGTCAAATTAGCAAAAATAGTCATATGGCCATGAAACTTGGTAGGTAGTCAACATTTAAAGCCAAATTTTTGGAAGGTCATTTTGGGGTCATTTGGGGTCACCCAGGGGTCATCTGAGGTCAAATTAGTAAAAACTGTCCTATGGGCATGAAATTTGGTGGGTACAGTCAATATTCAGAGCCAAATTTTTGGAAGGTCATTTCGGGGTCATCTGAGGTCATCCAGGGGTCATCTGAGGTCAAATTAGTAAAAACTGTCATATGGGCATGAAACTTGGTGGGTGCAGTCAACATTTAGAACCAATTTTGGAAGGTCATTTTGGGGTCACCAGGGGTCATCTGAGGTCAAATTAGTAAAAACTATCATATGGGCATGAAACTTGGTGGGTACAGTTAACATTTAGAGCCAAATTTTTGGAAGGTCATTTTGGGGTCACCAGGGTCATCTGATTCTGAGGTCAAATTAGTATAATTACTATATGGGCATGAAACTTGGTGGGTACAGTCAACATTTAGAGCCAAAGTTTTGGGCGGTCATTTTGGGGTCACCCAGGAGTCATTGAAAGGTTGTTTTGGGGTCATCCAGGCGTCATTTAAGGTCAAATTCAGTCTCCTCTTTTAGGCTTGAAGCTTTGTATCAACTTGTGAATTCCACATCACTCCCTTTGGTGGAGGCATCACGTTCGACGCTGTGCGTCGAAAACCGCGACATCCGAGAACCGCGGTCCATCTAGTTAAAAATTTGAATTCAAAAACAAAAATATGCGTAAGTATTGAGGCTGGTATTTTCGGATAATTTTGTGCCCGGGTACCCGACGAAAATATTTTTTTTGTGCCAATTTTGATGCATAAATCCTGTTTTTTCTCTTATTTTGAAGTTGCCATCTCGCATTTTTGGTCAAAAAATTGGTTTTTTTCTCTAAGCCTGAAAATTGGCTGTTAATCATAGAGGAGTATGGAAAGAAAGAACCAAAGAATTGAAGATAAAGTTTTACCCTCACTGGGTCACAGGCCCGTACGCAGGGGGGGGGGGTGCGACCACACCTCCCCAAATTTGCAAAAGTATACAAAAAGTCCCAAAATTTAGGGTTTTGTACCATTTTTTGGTCAAAAAAGGTCCAAATTTTTGGGGAAAAGTCCACTTTTCACAAAATTGCCCCCCCTTTGGAAAAAAGTCCACTTTTTCAAAATCAGCACCCCCAAAAAAAATCCTGCGTACGGGCCTGCTGGGTCAATAGAAAGAAAAGTCAAACCAATGATCCAAGCTATCAGCCAAGGAACCCAGTTATCTGTAAGAGAGTTCAATGGTTGAACATCCCTCCGGTCACTGATACAGTATGAAAACTGATACATGAATGGCACTGTGCTCTCACCAGAGTGGGTTAAGTAGTTCCCATTCATTGGTATATATACAATGTAGAGCCATTAATCATAATTCAGTTAGAAGTAAGTGCGATTCTGTGAATGCTTGTGGTTGCTGACACCATTGACTTGCCAAATATTTCAATTGAAGCGTAAATGTGATATTAATGCAAGCGTCAATTTGAAGCTTGAACCTACCCACCTCAAGCCTCGGCATACATGTATTATCGACCTTATTTCGATGTCAATGATTGAGGTCAACCAAAGATACTAAAAATAATTGATTTTTTAGGATCTTTGGGTCAATCGAAGTATGACCGCATCAAAGTATTCACCTCCTCATTGGCATCAAATCGAGTCTCGAGGTGGGTATAGGTTCAAGCTTCAAATTGACACTTGCATTAACATTGATGATGAAAGTGGTGGTGTTGGACACAGACACAGAACACTGAGAACAGGTACATGACCAGAATGTGTACAGTGGTCGCTGGCCCGTCTAATGAGCTTACAAAGACCAATTTACCATTCCAACCATTTGGAAAGATTGGCAGAAGAACTTCCTTTTTGCACAAGTGGAACCCTGCAAATTGTGTATTACTTTGTAAACCATTGGCCATTCATATACATACTTCCAAGAGTGTTAAATACCAGAAAACAGTACTACCTGTATGCAGGTAGGGGGGGGGGGCAAATTAACTAATTTTGTGCAAAATTGGAAATTTTTGTAATTTTGTTGAATTTCTTAAGAGTGTTTTTTAGTCGATTCATTGCATACATGTGTATACAGGAAATGTGCACATCACTGATTCTAAACATACCCCCCCCCCTTTTTTTTGCATCCTTGTTCGAGGGTGATTATAGGTACACAACAATACACCACAACCCTCACCCCCTCAAAAAACAAAAACAAACAAACAACACATAAACAAATAACATGTCATTTACAATATTAAATACATGTACTAGTGGACTACATGTATCTATGATCAGAAAAGTTCAACTTTCCTGATACATGTAGATATTCAAAAGAAA
This sequence comes from Amphiura filiformis, assembly GCF_039555335.1. Taxonomy (NCBI): domain Eukaryota; kingdom Metazoa; phylum Echinodermata; class Ophiuroidea; order Amphilepidida; family Amphiuridae; genus Amphiura; species Amphiura filiformis. The sequence goes on along the minus strand of NC_092642.1, from coordinate 51,140,658 downwards.
AGTATGTCAACTTGAATGTGGTCAATGACCCTTATCCAACTACTGCAATAATGGGGAGGGCAAGACCAAGTTTCAAATTATGTAAATTGATCCATGTTTACCTTGGATTGGTTTTAATATAAGTAGAAATTTTCTTCAATTTTTGTCATAATTGGATGACGGAAACTTCCTGTTGTGATGATCTGTCTGATACCACTTAAACACATTAAAGCATCAAAGTTGGTATTTCAAGCCCTGTAACAGTTACAGTCGTAGGGTAGCAAAGTTGACTAACCTACTGACAGGTGAATAAATAGTTTGTGTCTTGCATTCCTGGTCTGAAGCCTGGCAGGGTGATACCATTTAGGCCTCCCCTCTCATTTAATATAGAATTTTGTATTGGCCAGTGAGACAAGTATAGAGAGAAAGTGATCGTGATTAGGCCAAAAAAAAAAAGGTTTGTCTCAAGCTCACGAAAGCGGTTTGAAAACAAATGCTAAATGCAATTTTTTTTTTTTTTTTTTTTTGAATTCGGACTTGGTATTTTTATGGTATTTTGAGGAAAAAAGTGTGATTTTTGCTGAATTTTTCTGGAATTTCATTTCTTTTTCTTCAAATTGCACGATTTTACAAACGCGCGCGCAAGCTTTGAGACAAACCTTTTTTTTTTTTGGCCTTAGTAAAGATTCGCTGGCATCTTGCTAGAGTTTGGTACTCTGGTAGTAGAATTGGGCTATTCTAGTTGAAACCCATACATTTGTACACCCCCTATGAAAAACATACATGACCTTAATCTCCCACACAGAGGGTGTTTAGATTTCAAATGGAATCTCCTCTTCAGGTAACCCATTTGAAAGTCACTGAAATTCACCGTGACTTCTTGTGTGAAGGATAGTAATGTCTTCCATAGGGGTGATTGGATTTCAACTGGAATAACCAGCTATTATAGACCAGGTATCTGTTAGTGCACTACTTAGATCCACACTTACGTTTTCCCCTTAATTTGTTTAAAACTTTATTAAATCAGTACCCCTAAGTTTCCCTATCTCTTCCATTTGAAATAAATGGAGTTGCTACATGTATGTGATAATGTGACGTCTAAGTTGCGAGCTTGTTAGCACTCGTGTTAGCGCTACTGAAAAGCAATGTGTCAGTGGAGGCTCAGGCTAGTGTACTACTGGCTATTGTATTTGGGATTTTGCAGTAACTCTAACTATATGTAGAAATGTAGAACCACAGACCCTGGAAGAAGACTACTTTTCTAGGGTCTCTGCTACCTACAACTATTTACATCACAATCTTAACATTCCTGCAAGTGTTAATTTAGTACGGTGCTGGAACTTGTGGAAGATACCAAACTGGCTTGAGTAATCCACAGTACACTGTAGAAAAGAGCATTATGTTTTACGGTAACAAATTGTATAATTAGAGATTGTTACATGTAGCTGGAACCAGAAGAATGCTGTCATTGGATACCTGACACATGGACAGAAAAGAATAGCAAGCTTCAGGCAACCAATGGTCAGAGTAACAATATGGGAGGCAGGTTGATGTCTGGTGGGACAATGCCCTGAAGTTCTCATAATGCCAAACTTGAAACAAAATGTTTACATGACAGCATCACGGTGTACATTGTGACATCTTGGCACGAGAGCGAGTGCCGATTTTGATGTTTTCTAAGAATGCGACACCAGTAAAATGCCCTGAGTGAAATGTCTGAAGTTCTCTGGAGTACTGGAGTACCTATATCTAGAGAATTAGTGGAGTAATATGATCTGTGATAGTAGTAGTATAGGTTGACTACCCTGGTACATGGTGTTATGTACGGGGGATGAGGCAAGAATGTAGGTTGCGTTGTGGGTGGGTTGCTACCAGTATCACTAGGATCCACAACATCCTCATCTATCTGGGCTCAGTTCTATAACCCCAATATATTTGCACATTCATTGAATGACCTTTGAAAATTTGGGTACAAAAACTCATACTCTGCAACATGAGGTCAAATTTTGCACTCTGATTGTTTAATTGAGGTTATTGAACTATGCAATTGAGGTGAGGCTATTGTGGTCCATAGTGTATGTAGATTGTGGATATTGTAGTCCGACAGGATAGGAACCCCTTTGTAGTTTATTGCAGCATTTTAAACTTGTTACGCATTCTGCAGGACGTACAAAATGTAGGAAAGGACAGGACGTAGGAAAGGACAGGAACATGGTTCCTAGAAAAGATTGAGATGTGGCAGGAAATGAATTGGGATGACTTATAAAATGTACCGGTAATAAATTGTCTCCAAAAATTTTAGTTCCCAGGAAGGTGAAAGTTATGCATTGGCCTGCTATTCGACGTATCAATCCACAATCATGTTATTTTTTAAAACATTTAAAATTAGGCTCACCTTTTAAATATATTTTAATATGAACAACAGATTTACCATGAATCTCATGTTGATAAGTTCACATTATTTTATATCATCAGCCTGTCGCTATATTTTTATATTGCCTTTAATTTTTTGCAATTTTGAGAACAAAGAACAAAATGTGGTTCAAGCATGCATCAGTTAGTACGTAATCACCAGTGTTCGAAATTTTGGTTGTCCATTCGCCCGGGACAACCAAAACATGCAGCGGACAACCGAAAATAATGCTCTAGTTGTCCGGCGGACAACCGAAGATCGACAGCCAAAGTCACTTTTTCAGCATGTTAGTTTGCTCAAACCTGACACAACTGATGAATTGTTAAATATTTAAGAGTAATTGTTCATAAATTGACTACACTCACTCCACCGTGACTTTATTGGTCATATGTAGTTGTTTCAGATTGTGGCAGCTTATGGACAACCAAAAACTTTGGTGGACAACCAGAAATTACAACCTGGTTGTCCGTGGGACAACCCCTTGTATTTTCTTAATTCGGACACTGGTAATCACCCTAATTATTTCGGATTATTCCCTTTCATTTGTATCATTATCATTTTTTCTTGTGAAAAGATTGGTGAATAAATATGTTTAAATGCATGCTTGAACCATTTTTTGTACTTTGTTCTCAAAATTACAAAAAATGACTTAGGCAAAAAGCATAGCAGGCTGACGATATATTTTTTGAAAGCTGTGAAAAAATGTCATACTCTTAGAGTTAGGACTAGTGGACATTATCAGGTAACTTGACAGTGATTGGTAGTATGTCATAATGCACCATTCCGGCATCAAAATGTTATCTAAAAGTTCATCTACATGTTTGTAAATTACCACACTGGAAGTTACTGAATAGCACAGACTATAGATACAAGTACCACTGAGTACTGGGAATTAAACCAATGAGCAGTATGAAATGTCCGAAATACATCTACAAGTTATTGAGGCTACAGTTTGCAACAAGGTACCTTCGCACATGTCAATATGTGCACCCTGTCTACTGTTCTATGAATGATGTACTGTGATACGTTGCATTGGCAGTGACTTAGCCAAGGGAGTGGGGGAGGGGCAGTTTCCCTCCTGTGAGAAGTCTTGCCCTTCTATTTTTTGTCCACCTTGTGGCATGCTGGCTGCCCTGATATTTAAAATGTTTAGGCCTTTTTAGCCCATTTTGGACCATTTTTGTCTAAGTTATGGGCAGCATCCGGAAATAGGATGTGCCAGCCACTTGTGATGTCGGCCATTCAATTACCATAACCACGCAGGAATAAGCCCACCTTCGGCTATAAGCCCACCCCCTATTTTTGTGGGAAACATTCAAACATTCTGGGAACAAGGGTGCACTCAGGTATAAGCCCAGTTGTAAGTTCTAATTACCGTATTAATTCCAATAAGCGCCCAGGGCGCTTAACAAAGTTATTTTGGGTGGGCGCTTATTTTTTACCTCGTTTACCCAATTTTTTCGTAAGGGGCATTTATTAGAGACAAATTTACCTATGTTTAAAAGGGTCTAGTAGCTTTTCTGATGCAGAAAATGTATCGCAAGTTTACGCAGGACTTGTAGTCCTGCAGCTATTTCACTGTATCGACATATATCTGTCACTTCAACATTAATGGTACCCTTTAGCAAATTGAAAATGCCCTGGGTGGGCGCTTATTGGGGCATGGGCGCTTATTGGAATGAATATGGTAGTTCTTAAATCTAATGAATGCTTTTCTCTCACATTTAAGAACAAATATAAAAGAATATCAGTTGATAATTAACATTCCATACTTACAAAAAAACATTGACATAGATGATAGAAATTACTAAGTTTTGAAGTGAAATCTGCCAGGGGGACTTATACCTGAGTGGTAATACGGTATATTGTTCTGAGAAAAAAAAAAAAAAGGCATTTTGGTTACCTTTGTACTTTTGAATCCCTAAGCAATGTTACTGAAACAAGAAATCAAGTTTCAAGGGGCTAAATTATGCATAATGGTTTTGGTGTTCCAAAAGAAAGCATTTCATTTAAAGATAAACAGTAACAGGTAGATCTTTGTCTTAGTTATGAAGCATGCATTGGTATTTTAGGTAGGTGGACATGATATGGGCATAGTAGACCATAGTTAGTAGACAAAGATGTGGTCACTTAGCCTCATCTTTCCTCACATCCATTACAAGCTAGGGTTGCCACAATATTTCAGACTGGTCATAGGTGTGTCCAGCACCTCATCAAGGTGGCGGCAGGAGGCACTCAAGTAGCCCAACGCTGGACACTTTTACGGTGGGCCTTTTAAAAGTAGCCTAGTTGGGTGGATAAGGTACTGTGTGGAAACACTGCCACCATACAGAGATACACTGATGATTGTCAGTGTGAGTTCAAGTAGCCCAATGCTGGACAATTTTACTGTGGGTCTTTTAAAAGTAGTCCAATTGGGTGGATAAGGTACTGTGTGGCAACACTGCCATCATACAGAGATAACACTGATGGTTGTCAGTGTGAGTTAATTGGTACCAGGCCATTACTCACTAGGATGACCCTCACTGTGACCTTGGCCTTAGCTGCCCTCAGATGGACCCTCTTGTGCTTCCTATCTATGTATAGCAGTACATATTATTGGGATGCATTGTCCCTAAAATGTGTCCCAGGTATGAAATATTTGAAAAATAATGGGTGAGGCACTGGTGAGCTCATCCATTATTTCTACATTTTGCTAAACCTTGTTTCATTATTTTTGAAAATGTTATGTACTATTAGTAAAATTAGTTCTTTCTAAAACCTCTATTTCCATAAACTTTTTGCCGTAGTCTGTTCCACAGGATTCCCATTTGAGCTCATTTGATCCTATTTGGTCTTACAACCAAATCAGTTCCAAATTCACTACAAATCAGTTTGTTCAGATATTTCAGATCCCAATCATGTAGCTACATGTAGGGCCTATATAAGTTCCTCAAGCAGTCCTGGCAAGCAGTTCAATTCCTTCAGACCCCTAGACTATCTACTCAGACTATGATGGCTCAAGGAAGATTATCCACAAATAGGCCTCAAAATAAGCCTCAATTTCTGAGGGCCATTCGGGCCCTTGACCTGAAATTTTTTGTGGATTTCACAACTTTTTGCAGTCCCAAATATTATAATCAACTTCAAGCTACATGTATAGAAGTGTGTACTCCAGGCCTTGAAATAAGCCAGAATTTCTGAGAGCCATTCGGGCCCTTGCTCTTTAAATATTTTGGGGGCCCTCACAAAAAATTTTAGGCCATGGGCCCACAGACTCACTTTATTATGAGCCTGACCAACTTTGAATATCCAAACTGTTCCACCCTTTTTGGGAGGCAGGCTTGTCAATGGCCTTTTGCGATTCCAGATAAACCAAGAAACAAATAGGTCCTACACCTCTGACTACCAGACCTCATTTTGTTGCAATCCCTTGTGAAAAATCAATTGTGTAGAGTGTATACCGGGCGGGGGCACTTAACACAAATGACCATTCGAGTATGTTCTCCTGGAAAGACCCACCTTTTTTGTCCGAAAGACCCCCTAAATTTGATCAAAAGAGAACTCCAAAAGATTTTGATAATTTCGGTTCTAAAAGACTCCTAAATTGCTCATTCCTCACATTTTCAAGCAACTTTCAACCAGTAAGCCAAGACAGACCCTTAATTTTGACTGTGTGCAGCTCCAAAAGACACCCGTTTACTTGTTCACAGCTCCAAAAGACCCCCTTTTACCAGTATGCCGTCAGCTCCCAAAGACTCACCACCTCAAAACTCACCACCTCACCACCTCAGAAATGTATGAAGTGCAGACGACTCTTTTAGAATTGACAGTTGAGGCCACCTGAGCAATCACACTTACGTCAGAAGCTCTGCACATTACCTGAAATCATATGTCAGAGATATATGATTTGATTTGGGAATAGAAAGGATAGAATCCTGGGACAGTGGAAATATTACAAAGGCAAAATATGCTTGTTCTTTGACCTATAGAAAATCTTTTATGACTTTCATATTAAAAAGTGACCACTCTGGAGAATTGGAAATGAAAAATGTAATTAAGCATGACTCTGGGATGATCATATCCCCCAGTGGAATTCTAAGGGAGAGAAGGAAAATGTCACGGATACTGAAAATTTTGATTAAACTCACTAGGATCCACTACATGCTCATCTATCAGGGCACAGTTCTTTTACCCCAGTATATTTGCACGTTGAATGACCTTTGAAAATATGAGTACAAAAATTCATACACTGCAACTTGAGGTCAAACTTTGCACTATGATAGTTTAATTGAGGTTATTGAACTATGCCATTGGGATGAGGCCATTGTGGTCCATAGTGACTGTGCTTCCTGTATTGTGTGAAGGCTTGCAATCAGATCTGTCTAGTTGAAGTCCACAGATATACTGTGATGTATGGTGAAGATTTGATGTGACTGATTAGTGATTGGGTGCTGAGGAAAATGTGAAAGTAATACATTTGTAGGTTCAATATTTGAATATTTGTAATGATGATCATATCATAATGCCCACATAGACAACCATGACTTGTTAAAAGAATATCTTGGTTCCAAAATTCAACAATAACCTGAGAAAAGTTGCATGATCAATGTCTTTATTATCCAGATTTTGTTGACCCTGACCCTGAAGTGGTCATCAATGTTAAGTTCGATTCAGACTCCACATCGCAGCGCGATGCAATGCTGTGATGCTTTTGAAACATCATGTGATACAATTAAAATGTATATTTTGATTTCATCGCTCGATGCTGCAATGTTTTAAATGCATGTTAGGTCTGTATCTCCTTCTATGGTCATTCTGCCTACCTTGATTATCCTGCAGCCAATTACAAGCGTGCACGACCGCGATATCGCAGCACGATGCGAAGAAAGTTGAACAAAGTTCAGCTCTCATCGCAGATGAAATTTCCACCGCGCGATGAGAATCTTCACTGCCGAGCTCGGAAAAACCTGGCTCAGATTTCAGTTTTAAAAGCATCGCAGCATTGTATCGCGCTGTGATGTGGATTCTGAATGGGACTTTACTCTCTTCATTGTTGTTATCTTTTCTTTAATGTCATCATTGTCCTTGTCTTCATCATCATTGCCATCATTTTCCTCATTATCACCATCCTCACACTAGCTACCACAGAAATCATAATGAAATGGAATTATGTAATGTAAATTAAGTAGATCAAGTGAACATTGAAGAGGACTATTTCCAACGCATTTTGTTTGGAGGCATTACATAGATCTCTGTCTTAATTTAAAAGACAAAAAAACAACCAATTTTCCTTAACTCTTGTACCCCTCAGATATTTATCCTAATATTATTGCAATGGGTTTTCCAGCAGAGAAGCTTGAAGGAGTGTACAGAAACAATGTAGAAACAGTTGTAAGGTAAGTTCCTGTTTGGTTTGATTTCAAAACCTGAATGGAAAAGTCTTAAGCTTTACAAGGAAGACATAAGATTCTTGTTACTGTACTGACTCGAGTATAGTCCACCCGCTTTTGGGTGAACATTTTTCAAAATTGGGGGTGGGACTATACTTAAATTTTATTTATTTTTTATTTTTTAATTTCTGAAATTTTTCGAAAATGTAGGACTTTACTCGAAGGTGGGACTATACTCGCGTCAGTACGGTATATACAATATATATTATTATGCCATATTTTGCTACAAGTATCCTGAAAGTAAGGTCTATGCTCTGTGTATTTTTAACTCTAGTGCATCGTAAGACCTGATATTTACTCAAGTGTGATAAATTGATTCAAAATATGTATTTTTAACTTCCTGTTACCTTCCAATATATAACCAAATAGCCACATATAAGTTACCGTTCCCACCGACATTGCTTTGAAGAGTTGCTTCATTGTTTGTTTTTTTAGTTTTAAGTATAACTTTTGATTTTAAATTATGATGATAAATAGGTTTTAAAATTAAGCAATATGAACCATTTTGTGTTGTATTCTGTACCTCAGAACCCTCAAATAAAAAATAGGAAGTACTTCATTTTCCAAGAATGAGACAAAAAAAGATTACACATGCTAGCAATGCCAATTTTGTTTTGCAATGACACACACCCATCCCAACACACACCCCTACTTGTAAATGCCTACAAAGGAGAACCTCATTCTGATTTAATCCTACAATGTATCTAACCGAGGAGACACACACCCATTTTCAATCGACACACTGTGGACGTACCCCACACACACCCGACACAACAACTTCCTATCAAACCATGTCCCATCCTGAACCCCCCAAAGGTAAACCAAAAATATATTATTTTAAAATATCATTTAGGTCCAACAGAAGAAACCAAACAAATTTGCTATCAGCAACCTTTTTGTATCAGTTCCCTTTGGACTGTGCGTGATTATTTTGTAGGAACCACACCCCCCAAATAATGATCTCTTCCTTCCATCATTATTTCTTGTACTAATTATGTGATCCTTGGGACAAGGAAATATTCAGAACAATGTTTTCTTGTGAAATTTCCATGTTTGCTTTACTATCCAGAATAAATAAAAATCAATTAGCACATGAGCCAAATCGGTGCACCCAAACTGAGATGCAAGCTTAAAGGCCCTGCAAGCTTAAAGGCCCATTCAGTGATTTGCTCATCCGGACGTCGGACGATCATAAAAATCATCAAAATTCAGATGTTGGTACCTTTGTCATTGTCATTAATGTGCTAACGAAGCCTACCAGTGCTTCAGCTGAAAGCCGTGTATTTTTCCAGAATAAGGCATTTTACATGAATCTGTATTATATACTAACAGTATAACTGCATGTATTTAAATGGGGCTTCAACTTCATCAATACTGCTGTGTTCTTTGTTTTTTGCCAAATTTTTCATTTCAAAAATACCAAATGACAATTTGAATGACTTATCCTTCACTTTTAAGTAATTTATAAACAATTTGAATTTTTTTATGCTTTTTCTGGGATCACTGAATGGGACTTTAACTGTAACACCCATAAATACCACAAATTACCACGATGAAAGCCACTGCGCATATTAAAAACACTTAACAATTTCTTTTTGTAGTGTCAACCATGAATGATCCTAGCATTTAGCTTTAGGTCCAGGGACACTCCAAACCCCCAAAAAAACCACCAAAACATAACCTTAAAATTTTTTTTTTCACTTTCGGGTCCCAATTACCTGCCCGAAAAATGTGTTGGGTACCCAGGTACAAAATTACCAAAAAAATCCCTCCCTGCCTTAATATTTACTACATCTACTTCACAAATTGTAGTACAAAACCTACAGAATATTGACATGAGTAGATGCATGCACGTATTTTTTTTTTTTGGGGGGGCTTTGGGGGCGCCAGCCCCCCGGGGTCAAAGCAGGGGCGGCGGAAGAAGAAGGCGTCAATAAGAGGGGCGGAAGAAGAAGGGCGGCAAAAAGAATTAGTAAAGAAAAATGGGGCGGAAAATTTGAAAAAAATTGTACTATACATCAAAATGTGTTGCTTTTGGGGTGCTAGCGCCTATAAAACCTTTTTTTTTTTTTTTTGCTCTTCACTTTTTCAAACGACGGTAAAAAAATTTGGGGCAACCTTTTCGGGCTGTTGAGGAAGGGGTGGCAAAATTGAATTTTTTTCAGCCCCCCGGGGTAGGGGCGGCCATGGTACGCCACTGAGATGGTTTTCACCTGGAGCAGGTGACTTTGCCCCTTGCATTAATGTGTGATTTGGATAGACATGAATTGGATATCTGCCAGGTGAATATAAGTGAAAAGGTCAGGTAGGAGAGAGGGGAGGGGAGGTCCCACTATCTGTGATCGCTTGTGTACTTCAGGGTTGTAGCTACACCATTTGGGTGTAACTGGCCACAGACCTGTCTGTGGTTCTAGACTAGAGGTATACAGGTTACGGATGGTTAATTATAAGGGGCATGCTGGGGTTCAGAGGAAGTATGGACAAGAAGGCAAGTGTTTCCATCCCATAGCATTTGGGATGCAGAGAGATGATTAGTGTGTAGTCTTGATTCAAGCTGGTATCCACGCGAAGCCACATGCCATAGTATTACTGCTTTGTGCTGTCCACAAGCTATGACATTGCAGTAATGGCCTTCCATAGGCGTGGGTCCTAGATATGGTCTTGATGAACCTACAAAATGTATAACATTTCTGTGAATCCGGTCAATCTTTGCAGGGGAGCGAAATACCAAGTATAGAAAATATTTAGATGTCGATAGCTAAATGTGACTATTTATGAGTAGACATTCTAATTTTGTACCGCGGTAACAAAGCTCATGTGTTCGTCAGTTTGTTGTATGTGTATGCCCAATCCATGTATTGCCTATTTAAATGAACTACAACTTCAACAAGACGGTCGGATGCGGGGGGACTCGGCGCAGTGTGGTTCAGTGGGGAAAACTGATAGTGCCAATCGGGGAGATCAGTTCATCCTTCACCGCTCGACCCCCTCGCTGCTCATCCCCCTTGCTGTTCATTCCGCATTGATCGCGAGTAGTCTTTGATTATATAGAGTGCGGAGATCCCATAGTATAAGAGACTGTCTTTTGAACAAGACTAGGTGATGTGTGGAAAGGTCAACTGGTGGGCATCACTGGGAAATTAAGATGGGAAAAAATCGGTGACGTCATCTCAAAATATGCAAATTGGTGACGTCATCTAATGAATATGCAAATCGGTGATGTCATCTCTTGAATCTAAAGTGCTTCCTATGGGGATGGTGGACAATGAAAGGACATATGTGTATTAATGAAAGTGCAATCAGTGTTTCATTTGAGGGAATTATGAGATGAATGATCAGAAAGTATATGTTTTGTGTAACACATCTTGAAAGTTTGGAACATGCTCATATCTTTTGCTAGCGACAACAATTATTGTGTGCATGCAAGAAAACGGAATTCATAAACCATGCCTACTAACATTGTCCATATTTGCTTGATTGGAAGAGAAATTGCTGATATGTCAATCAGAAGTCGCTGACATGCCTTAGCGTGGAATTGCCAGTGGCCATGCCAGGAATTTTTATCTGGAAGGCATTGGAGGATGGGAAATGTACATTTCTGGGGGGGAAAATCTACAAATTTGGCAAAAAATTGCCCCCAAAAGTGGAAAATTTCATAATTTTGGGTTTTTACTGGGGGGGGGGGCAAGAGTTCCCATGCTCACCCCTCAGCGGCGCCATTGGAAATCGCAGCTAGTTGACTTCGAAGGCAACTTTCTAGCAACATTGCCAGCCATGGCTGAAAATGATCAATAGCCATTTTTTAACACTAGCTATACCTGATATACGGCTATTAAAATCTAGCATTCTAGAGGTAACAGTGCCAAACTTGGGTCACATTGCTAAAAATAATTATAGAAATTTAGGAAAATGTAAGTAAAATGAGAAATGTGTTCTAAATACATGTATTAAATGATAAATGTTCTCAGATAAAATGTTGGAATATGTGGGTCTGAATTGATCGATTGAAATTTGCTGCAGTGCAAAACGAAATATGAAATCTTTGTGTGATGACTATCTGAAAATACTTTGGTTCTAATGTTTAGTTAGTTTGACAACTGCATGTGTGGTCAATGTGACATGAAAAGACCTATTTGAGCAGGAAGTGCAATACTATCAGGCAAAGTTAGACTGTTTCAAGACTTGCAAGTGTGTTCTGTTTTGATTTCTTTTATTCAAAAGAGTGCTTGAAATAAACGATAAACGGAATTTATATAGCGCCCTAGCATAAGTATGAACAAATATTCTTTTGCATCTGGCTAATCGCATAATCTGTGGGCTAATGATGATGTAGCAAAACATTGATCAAGAGTAAATGGACAGGATTTAAACTTTATCCAGGTATACTTTTCTATTGAGACATAATTTTCTTCTTTTGTTTTCTACATTTTGTACAGATTTTTAACAGAGAGACATGGAGAACATTACAAAGTTTATAATTTGTAAGTATGGTTAGACAATGCCACTTTTATATCTAATTTCCTGAAAATTAATGGATTTTGATCAAAATTGATAAGTCCAGGCTACAGGAAAGGTGCCTGGGAATGCGGGGAAATTTGAGTTTTTGAGGTTATATCCACAGCAACTGAAGGGAGTATCCCATTATGCTTTGCGGTACCATAATAGAACTGAATGTGCTATAGAAAATGTACACAAAATCCCTCACTTGTTTAAATCAGGGAAGCTTAGACTTTTGTTTGCAAAAATATGACCCCTAAAGTATTGTGAAACTATCCATAGCTCTTAATAATAAAGCGGCTCTTGTTTATATTTTGTATACATTTGCTATGGGGCCGTGCAGATATACTGCAATGCATGATGGGATACTCCTTTCATCTGCTGTGGGTTATATCTAGGCTATGTAGACTATGTCCTGTAAAATAAATACTATATTTGACCCTAAAGTGTCCTCTTTTGCACCCTTTTGCACCCACTTGCATAATTTGCATTAATTACCTGTTTAGGGCCATTTACCAGTGTGCAGCCTTCCCCAGCCAAGTTGCAGCTGGGGAAAACTGCACGCTGGTTTTTAGGTATGGGCCCTTTAGCATAATACAGGGGTGTGATTTATCAGGATTTTTCCAGATTTCAGGATTTTTTGTGACCACAATTTCTGCAATTTTATTGATTTTCAGCCCGATTTTGTGTGTTTTAGCCCAATTTTATGCTATTTTTCAGGATTTTTTTATTACTTTCAGGATTTTTCCTGAAAAGCTAATCACACCCCTAATAATAAGAGACAAACAGTAAATACAATCCAGTCATTTGCGTACATTCTTCCCGCTTTTTACGGGTTGGTCAGGAAATTGGAAAGAAATGTTTATTTTGATATATTGTGTGTTTTAACAGGTGTGCAGAAAGGAACTATGACCCTTCTAGGTTTAATAATCGCGTAGCCCAGTATGCTTTTGAGGACCACAATCCTCCCAAAATTGAACTGATACGACCATTTTGTGAGGACTTGGATGAGTGGCTAGGACAGGATGAGAAAAATATAGCTGCTATACATTGCAAAGCTGGAAAGGTAAGGATGGCTATAATTTGGTTCACCTCAAGTTCGGTAGTGACGTACGTGCATATTTCGCCCGCCGCAGTATGGAATCGCGCACGGCCGTGAACTGAGTGTACACGGCCGTGAACTGAGTGTACACGCCCGCATTCAGGTGCGACTTGCCGGCACGTTTGCGGCGCATCCACCCCCGCGTTCAGGTGCGACTTGCTGGCACATTTGCGGCGCATACACGCCCGCGTTCAGGTGCGACTTGTCGGCACGTTTGCGGCGCATCCACGCAAAAGCGTTGACGTCGCTACCAAACTCGAGGTGAACCAAATTATAGATACAGTTGAAACTTAACATAAAGTTTCTAAAGGTAAAGTGCCATAGATTTTGTAAAGTTATCGGACCCTGTCCCTATTATTACTAAATTAAGGGTGCCGAGAACTTTCCAAAATCTATGACACTTTACTTTTAGAAACACCTTCCAAAAGGACAAAAAAGGACAATGTTAAGATGTAAAGGTCATACATGCACATACATCAGTCATTCATTAGTATTGCAATGCTGATGACAGAGTATGGTTACTCTCAAATTAATCTGACAAAAATGTGCGTGTTGATGAATAGTTGTAAACTTTAGTTTGATGCCTATCATAATACTACCGACAGTCCCATATAAATCTCTACATTCTCAGTCTCAGATAAGCGCACTGTTTTGGAAGTAAAAATGGTAATATTTTGCAACTTGAGTGGACCTAACCAAATGCTACTTACACGGGCATCTCGAATACAGACACATTAAACCGACCTGCTGTTTTGTCAGGGATTTAGTTAACGCTTAAATCACCTTCTATTCTACACACATTGTTTTATTGAGAATCACTTGATTCTCAATATATTTGCTATGCAAGTTTTGGGGTAAAAATTAACAGGCAAACCTCTTAGCCAAAGAAGTTATTTAATCTGTTGTTGTATCACCAATATAATTTTCAGAGAGAGGTTATGGAAAAGACCTTGATTTTATTTTAATAGAGAAATTGAGATTGCAAATTTACAAAAAATGAAGGAGGGAAAATTCAAGAATTTTGTTAAGAAAGTCTATGGACTGATGATTGATTATTGAGTGATTGACAATCATTTGATGTAGGCCTAGGCATGACATGTATGTGTGATATATTGCATTTGGTATATTTTGTTCGAACTTTAAAAGCATTACTTTATGACGTCAGTGAGGAAATGTGACAGTATAATATTATTTGATATTTGGACATCACCTTCCATCCAATCTCATCCACTCTCTACTTGTATATCTTGTGCAAATATGACTACCAGTAGACTCTTTTCCCAGTCTGCATTGAATAGCAAAGTAAACTAAATGATAAATGCGTAACATTGTGCATTAATTGGATGAGAGTTGAAACTTGCATCTTGGGTCAAGTCTACTATCTGTTACACTGTGCAATGGACTACCCTAGATTTTGGTACCTTGTAAAAATGTATAGTACAACAGTTGAGATTGGCCAGGGGAGTACAAAGTTCCTGCAGCATCATCAGTTCATGATCAAAGGTGACTTGTTATGGTGCGTATTTGAACTGATTATTTTAGTTTGATTGTTGGGAATGGTTGGGGAAATTGAGAATATTAATACTTTTCCTGACCAATAACTTCCTGTAGAAAATAATCCCCCTCGTACCTTAGGGTTGATTGCCAACCATCACTATGGATCACAATAGCCTCATCCCAATGGCATACTCCGATAACCTCAATTAAACAATCAGTGTGCAAAATTTGACCTCAAGTTGTAGAGTATGAGATTTTGTACCCAAATTTTCAAAGATCATTCAATGAATGTACAAATGTATTGGGGTTAAAGAACTGTGCCCCTGATAGATGAGCATGTTGTGGGTCCTAGTGCATGCTATTTGGTCCCTAGTTCTTATCAGTGACAACTTTGACAATGCCAGTTGATGCCCAGTACACAAACCAGAAGAATATTTTTTCTGTTAATTTATTTGTCTCCTTTTCCAATCATATTTTCAATTCCAATAACCCTTGGTATTTTATTTTGATGAAAAGAGTAATTTGTGCACAGTATTAACTTGGATTGATATACACTTATTTCAATGTTTCCTCAACAACTTCACTATAATTATGTGATGCGATCAAGCAAAATCAGTCGGCACTCAGAAATATTAAATTTTCTGTTTCATATAGCATTTACAAAGCTGGATTTTGTAGCAAACCCCAATGAAATTGAACAACCAGTTCCAAAGATATGAGCAATCAAAGAGTTTTCAAAACAAAATGAAACAAAAGGAAATAGTTCCTTGTTTGGCTATATCTCAAAATCAATATCTCAAAATCAATATTTCCGAGTTCGGACAAATTTTGCTTATCGTACGCATCACATTATATATAAACAAGGGGGCATACACAGATGCATGCACACACACACCTTCATGTGGGGACAATTATTGGCTAACTGGGACCAAAACACAGAAATATCAGGTTTGAACAGTTTTGTATCTTTTGTGTCCCTTGCAAAATGTCACTATTGAATGGAGTATATCGAGGGCTCAGTGCAACAAAGTCTTATCTCCATCCCCTGCGTAATGTTGTATATGAGCCTTTGTTGCACTGAGCCCTCAATGAGGTTTTCCCACCCAGCAAACATACATGTTAGGAACAAGATACATGGCATTTGCATCTATTACTGATAATCAGGGTTGTTGATAAAAAATCGGATTTTTTTTATTTAAATCGATTTTTTTAATTCCAAGAACTGCTATACCCCATAATAAGTTCAAAAGAGACCAGTGGAATGCTAGACATATGCACAATACTATCAGGTATTTACAAAAATTCAAAACGTGTTTTTACATGTGAAAATTTCAAAGAAAAAATGTGGCAAAAATCAGGAGGAAACCTGTTGAATTCGGCACCTTGGAGATGAATTTTTAACAAAAGATAAAGTGACATCATAAAGGTATTTTAATTGTATCCAAAGGTTGTAGAAACATCAGGAATGATGTAAAACAGTGAAATTAAGAAAGAAATTAAGTTATATTTATCAAAAATGGTAAAAAATGAAAAAAGTTGATTTAAATCAGTGATTTTTATAAAAAAATCAAGTGATTTAAATCGTGATTTAAATCACTGATTTAAATCGACGTGATTTAAATCAAACAACCCTGCATAATAGAAACTGAAAGCAGTACGTACATCATATAAATGTGCAAAATCAGGGAAATAATACGACATTTTCAATGGTCAATATTGACTGTATATGCATTGATCATAAGCGGTACAATTTTTGTACGTGCAAGATGGGTGGTGATTGGGCTATTCCAGTTGAAATCCATACACTCTGTATGGCAGACATGACTTTAATCTTCCACACAGGAGGTGTAGATGTTAAATGGAGTCACCCATTCAGGTAACCCCATTTGAAATCACACTCCCTGTGTGGAAGACATGACCTTAATCTTCCACATAGGGAGTGTGAATTTTAAATGGGAGTACCTGAACGAGTGACTCTATTTGAAATCTACACCCCTTGTGTGGGAGATTAAGGTCATATCTTCCGTAGGGGGGTGTATGGATTCCAACTAGAACAACCCATTGTGATTGGTATTTGAAAGGAAACAATGGCTTCAATTGCTTCTGTTGATACGTTGTATTCAGGGTTCCCACCGACTATAGAAACTTGCAGAATCTTATGGCAAAGTCATGAATATTTTATTATGTCATCGAAGTTCAGAGAGAAGTCATGGAAAAGTTGGGGGTTTTTTTTGAGAAAATTAATACTTTATGTATGGATGTATGGTATTTCCACCAAAAATCTGGGAAAGTGATAATCAGGGAATTTGAGTGGTCCAAGAGGGCAAATATTTTGGCATACATGTTTATCATTCAATAGACATGAATAACAGCATTTCATATATTGGTTATAACCAAATAATATAATTTTGTATTGTTCAGTTTTCATAAACATTGTATATATAGCCGTATTATTCAGCTCTTAATCAGCACTGACGATCAGTGTGTCAGCCTATTCGTGTTGCATTGTAAACTGTGCTGATCGAGTATGCGAAAGAGACGGTACTTACGTGTTACAACACAATGTACATCTCCTCGTGCGCTAACTGTGTGGTGCGCATTGGCAGTGGTGTGCCGCATTATATGGTCTTAGTCGCCTGACTTAATTTATTTATTTATCATGTGTACTGAATGATAAATTTGTTACCCCATGTATTTTGGAAGTTTTTTTGCAAATTTCCATTATGCTGTGCACTTTCTTCCTTTTGTACATTGATAAAAAGTACTGTTGGCTACTACCATGGTTATAAAAACAACTTTTAACAAATATGGTAAACAAGAGTCTGTCTCGCAAAATGTGTGGTAAACCTTGGGCATCAGTTACTTAATCTGTTGATTGAATTTGACCTAATTACAGGGTAGAACAGGTGTAATGATATGTGCTTACATGCTACATCAAAGGAGATATGAGACAGCAAGGGCAGCAATGGAATACTATGCGTCGGCAAGGACAACAAATGGCAAGGTAAGTCTCCACGTTTATCTTATTTGTGTGTATCTTCAGCCCCAGGCACTCGCAAGGGTTTCCCCCAAATTAACCAAATTAGCCCACAATGTCTACATCTGGTATTTCAAGTACGCTACAAGATTCTTATTGCAGAGATGTCACTTCCTGATTTATCAGAAACTCCTGATTTTTGCCATTTTCAGCCAAAAATTCAGGATTAGTTTCTTGCAATGAATGAGTGGCTTCTCTTCGCAACTTCCTGATTTTTTTCAACTAGCAAGTGGCATCTGTTATTGGCGCCACCTGTACAGGTACATTGTCGCCAAGGTACCTGACTAGTGCACAGAGAGTACCAACTCGGTACCACTGCTGCTACTGCACAGGACCCACCAGCAGTGGTACTAGTGGTGATATGGCCGCCATTTTTTCCTTCAGATTTTGAAGTCATTTAGTAGACTTGCTTACCAGTCGTTTTCATTATCCTAACTACAGTTTGCACATTGAAAAGTGAACTTCGAACGACGTCGTGATGCGAAAAATTCTTGCCGTACCTTTTTTATTCATTTTTCAGCCGGGACGGTTACGTTTGCGGCCACGCATCGGTATAGGGATGACCGGTTCTTGTGTATATTAGAATTCTGTAGCCAGAAGTCAGTGTTTCTAGTTCATATTTCGTAATTTTAGCGTTTTTTATCGTTCTAAAATTGACCTTGAATAAACGCCCCCCTTGGGAAATTGTAACGCCCGAGGCGTTTATTTGACTAAATACGGTATGTATTCAGTTTTAATGCAGTTTCGGCACAGTGTTGATCAAAGTAGAATGACACCCCACACATTGTGTTTAAATGCACATGTTTTAAAAGGCTTCCAAGGTTCTTCAGCGGTCTGCCAATTTGGCACTGTTTATAGTGTAAACACACAAGTGAGGTTCTGATTGGCTGATTAAATCACGTCATCATCACATCGGCACCTCATTCGCCAATCAAGCTGCATAGCATCACATGACCCAGGAGTGATGTGTTCTTTTTACGCGATAATCAGGAAGAGCAGTCAGACACCGCCGCAGAGGGACCTTGCTAAATATTATAGTTGTTGTGAATATCTCTGGGTGCAGATGCTTTCCACAACTCCGTATTTGTTGCTATCCTTAGGATCTGGTCCACCTTACCAAGTGTTACCTGTTTCCACCCAAATTGTTTCTATTTGGCCTCTTGTTCTCACAGTCTAGTAATAAATAGGTATGATTGTGTATTTTTTGTGTGTAAACACTAATTTGATTCTGTGTCTGTTCCAATCTAGGGTGTCACAATTCCATCACAGAAGAGGTACATAGAATATTACGGGTACCTTGTATACCAAGAATTAGAATATAAACCTACCACATTACTTCTAGAAAAGGTGCTGTTGGAGACGATACCAATGATCAGTAATGGGGTATGCACACCATACTTTATTGTGTTCCAGCAAAAAGTCAAAATCTTCACATCGCCAACAACGTCAGAGGTAGGTGGATGATGTCAAAGGTCATTTGAGTCGGCTAGCTTTAAGAAAGAACAGGTTACCAACCCAAAGTGTTACAATTAAACAAGACAACAAATAAACACAAATCCTGACCAGCACACAACTTGAATAAACAAAAGCAAGTGAATGGGATGGGATTCGAATCCACAGTCATCTGATCACTAGACGGAAAACCTTGACTGCCTACATATTACCCTGCAGTTTTAAACACCGTTTATCAGTGGTTGCTGGTGGCCTTATGATGAGGGCCTCTAGGAAGGTTGTGGATTCCAATCCAACACAACCCACCGGCACATTCGCTGGCTTTTTTCCAAATTGGGTTGTGTGCTGGTCAGGGTTTGTGTTTATTTGTTATCTTGTTTAACTGCAACACTTTGGGGTGGTAAACTGTTCTTTCTTTCTTTCAGTTTCCTCTTGTAGCAAGCAACCATTCCTCATTGTGTTTATATGTTCGCAGGCAGGATGCGTTGCCCTACTTTTACCTACTTTTATCATAGCTAGTTTTGACACTCTAATTTGACACGAGTGATCAGGGCAACATGCCCCAGTTCCAATTGTTACTGTTAGTCTGTCAATCAGTCAGCTTTTATCATAGCAGTTTCAGAGCATTGTAATTTCAAACTGTTTGGAAGCAGTCAAGTTAGCTGATAGATTAGGAGCTGCACTTAAGGTAACTCAATCCCTAGCTCAGTAAATAAGGCATTGAACTATGATGATACAAGTGCAAGCCCATGCAGTCATGTTTTTTGTTTACTCTCATAGAAAAATTGAGCTGAATAGGTTGTATTTGTTTCTGGATATCCAGGAACTTAGTGCTGATGATTGTCCAAAATTTTACTTTGATGAAACTTTATTTTAGCATTTCTTATTTACATTTAGTAGCTTGTAATGGGTTATGCCATTTGAGATCCAACTCCTCCAGTGTGGACGATTAGACTTCTATAAATCCATTTGCACCATATGTGATGCGATCAGGCAAAATCAGTCAGAACTCAGAAATATTATATTTTCAGTTTTAGGATAGTAAAAAGCATTTACAAAACTGGATTTTGCCGAAAACCCCCATTGAAATTGAACAACCGGTTCCAAAGATATGAGCAATTAAATAGTTTCCAAAACAACAGGAAATATTTCCTTTGTTTGGCTTTATCTCAAAATCAATATTTCCAAGTTCCAACTGATTTTGCTTGATCGCATCATATATGATCAATCCAGCTGGAATATTCTGCATGTTTTGTGTTACCTTCCAGCTGAAAATTGGGAAATAATAAAATTTTATGGGTAGATCACAAATGGTTAAATCTCTTTTATTGAATTATAAAATCTTCCTCAAGCGGTGTGTGAATTTTAAATGTAATACATTATACAAGTACTACATGGTTAGAGGGAAATAGGCGAACTATTTTCCGAGGTAGGACCGTAAACAGTTGCCCTATTTCCCTGATATAAACAATGAAGTATTTGTTTTATTACACCGAACTTGGGCTATGGGGGTGAGGTTGTTATGTAGATCGGGAAAACTATCATATGGTAAAATAGATTGTGTCATTTGCGATTGACCAATGAAGTGGCATGATTTGCTCATGAATATTTATGAGTGTAATAATAGTTATTACATATACCTCAAGCATCAAGTGGATGGATAAGCTGCATGTCACAAGGTTTTATATTAAACTTGTTTCATGGATAGTAAGATTTGATTTCATTTTTAATCAACAGGGGGTGAAAAGAGGAGATAAACATATGGAAATCATCCTGAACCAGTCTGTGCCAATATGTGGTGATATCAAACTAGAGTTCTTCCATAGGTCAAATAAAATCAAGAAGGTAAGCAATAAGCATGCAGACTTAAATCATACATTCTGTTATTTGTGATATATTTTGTGTAGCATTATATGCAATATTGCAAAAAAATACAAATAAAAAAGAAACCAGTTCCCATCGGTCGTAAATCAAAACTAAATGGTAAAAAAAACATTCCTCAATAAATTTTCGAACATCAGAGGACCCTTGAGACAAATTTGATAAATTAATGGGGCCTAGTATGATATGAGCAATTTATTTATTCTAGGCAAAACTGAAGCACAAATTTGTGTTTATTCTTCTTACATCATGAAAAATTACTCTCATTACATTTATACTTCAGACCGAATTCTTCAGGTGTCAGGTAATTATGCTCTGGTACATGATTAATTTAATTCAATTCATCATCTTTACTCTTATTTTGTCATATTTTTGTTATATTTAATTGGACTAAAACCTTACTGTCATATTTCCAAAATGATATCTGATACAACATACAATTATATTCCAGGATCATCAGTTTCATCAATAATTTTGCTATCACGATTTTCAATGCCACTTAATTTTTATTTCTTTTAATATAGTTTATACACACACTCATTTAGTAAGTAACAAGATACACTAGCTTTGCGGCATATGTTCATATATTTCTTTTGTACATATTGTTTACAATATCTACATGAAAATACCTTGTGCTCCTTTTTTGCATATTCTTTTGATGGGTAGTACTTTTCTACTGATATAACATTAATACAATGATATGCATAAACAAGATAATATATAATAGGGTGTATCATACGCCTGTGCATCTATTCAAAATCACTCCCATGTGATGGGATTTTGAATAGATGCATGGACGTTTGATACATACGTTTGGTAATAGCAAGCTCTCTTATTAAGGGATCTAAAACGAGCGTTTATTGCGTTTCGACAGTATTGTGGGACACGGGAGCACCTCAGACCTATCGAATTGCATTCTGCATCCCACGCATGTCTTTCTGATATCAAATAATTTTCATTTTTGAAAATCACAATATAATACAAATTTTATGACAAATTATAAAAATTGATATTTTTCAAATTTTGATATATAACAGTCCTCAAGTAAATTATATAGATCTAATGTTATATTCTTAAAGTGTATGTAGCAGGGAGGAAAAGCCGACGGTCAATTGAAAATTTTGACCTTTCATATTGAAGATATGGATTTTTTCCCAAAAGACCTAATTTTTTTTGGTGTTTTGGGAAAAAAATCCATATCTTCAATACTGAAAAGGTCAAAATTTTCAATTGATCGTCGGCTTTTCATTCCACATACATACACTTTAAGTATAAATCATCAGATTTCTAAAGTTTACTTCAAGTACTGTTAAATATCAAAAATATCAATTTTAATGATTTGCCATAAAATGTGTATTAAATTGCTAATTTCAAAAATCAAAATTATTTGATATCAGAATGACATTCTTCGTATTCAGAATGCAATTCGATATGTCTGATGTGCTCTGATGTCCCAAAATAAATACTGTCCAAACGCTCATACCCCAGCCCTTAATGTGAATTCAGTGTTGTGAAATTCTTTGCACAAGCAACTTAATTAAGCCTACTGTTTAGTTTGTAAAATATGAAAATCAGGTTGACGCAATGCATAAACATGGCAGAGTTCAATCATAGCTGACACACTTTCATCCTAGACCAGCGACATATGTTTTGATAGTCCATGCTTTCATGTAATACATTCTTGCAACCAATAAGTTTTTATAACAAACCAAAAGATCAATGAAATCCTATAAATAGAACTAGTTCTGTGTCTGCAAACCGTAGGTAGGTAAAAATATCATCAATGTTTTATACGAGCGTAGGAGAAACATCAAAATTTTAACCCCTCCCTCCCTAAACTAGTTTAGCTTCTAGGATGCATTCGATCTTTTGGTTAGTTCCCTTACTCTCTCCATCCAGCTGTGAGCCCATTACATTGCAATGAATACATAATATTATTGGAATCAAATCGGTAGTTTTGAGCGAATGCTAATGAAATGCGCACTGATGCCACTGACTTGCTGAGAGTCAAAATACTTTCAAGCATGAAATGTGCGTGTGCATTTTCATGAATTTCACAAGTGACATAATAATGCTATTTCACAAGTGACATAATAATGCTATTTGCTTATTGGCCTCAAAGAAAATGTATCAATTATGCGAGAATTACATGCCGCAAAAATGATGGTATTTTTGCAGCAAATATATTTTGCTTTACAGTACTATAAAGATTTTGCCCTTGTGATTTCTACCGTACAGGAAAAGATGTTTCACTTTTGGTTCAACACATTTTTCGTAACGGATTCCACCACCTCTAGTCATCCAATGAGCAATGGCTCACCTAGCAACAACTCAGCGTATCAAGGGAGTAACAAATCATTGTTATCACTTACGTTAAAGAAAGAAGAGATAGACAGGGCCAACAAAGACAAGACCAACAAATTCTACTCGCCAAATTTCAAGGTAAGGCCAGTAAAAGGGATTGCTTGCTTGTCCTTGTCGGACCGACTGTCCCGAACGTGCTGATTAAAGTTGTTGTTTGGTTGAGAGGTTGTGGGTCGGACCCTGTCAGTGGTTAGTACGGTCTCGTATAAAAATTGAGAAGCTTGAAATTCCCCTGATGTGTTCTCAAAATTGCTCAAGTGGATGTAAGGGGTTTTGTAACAAAGCTCTTTATATAATTCATTTTCTTAATGCGAGCTAACGTTACATCAGTAAGAGTTACAGCTATAAGAAATATGCATCAATAATGAAAGACTTCATATTTTCAGATGTTTTTACTAATCTTGCATTTTGTATGTGTATCTGCCAACAGATCACATGTTTCTTCAGTCAGGTAGAAAGCGAGAGAACAAGACGGCCGTCTACGGATGGCAGCCAATCCTCAGGAACCGGAAGCGATGAACGAGGCGACTTGAGCGATCAAGAAGACCTCTCCGATTCCGACTCGGAATCAGAATGGGACCCTGCGGACATCACCAGAGTATGACAGCGAGTGTATACAGCAGTTGTATAATGTAACATAGGATAATATGTCATGTGTGGCAAGTAGGACCTGAATACGGATTGGGATTCCTACCCTTTCTCCACCAGAGTTCACAGTGTTTGTCCGACTTGTTTGGTCGAGCCAGATATTTTTTCATTCTCCATATATGTGGTTCTGTGACATAGGGTTATTCCATTTAAAATCCACACTCCCCCTGTGGAAAATTTTGGAAATATTTTTAGCAGAAGGAATATGATTTCCAAATGGAATAAACACATTAGGCAGCTCCATTTGAAACTCACCCCCCCCCCATGGGTGTATGGAATTTTAAATAGAGCTGCTGAATGTGTTAATTCCATTTGATATTCATACTCCCCCTGTGGAAGATATTTCCAAAATCTTCCTCAGGGGTAGTGTGGATTTTAAATGGAATAGCCCAGTGACGTTTTAAACCAGGACATACATTGAATTGAATTGAAATCGTAGCAGGAACAATAACAAAGCTTTGGGATCTGAGTTGCCAGGATCAAGGCGGTATTCAGTGATGTACAAATGGCTGTTGTAATGGAAGCTGTGTTGATCATGGCAAAATGCAGCAACAACATATTTGGATGGGGAAAGCAAATTGATTGATGATTAGAAATGTATTTTCTCATATATCACAGATCAATGTCATATGAATGGTATGCCTGACCCTGCCAGTGGATGCATGTATGTTTGATTTTAGTTCAAATTTTAGTTCAACGACTAAATGGGTTTTACTATACCATTTTTCACCCCGATGTGACAGTGACGTCAGTGCACATTTCATTGAGCACAGCCTCAAATCGCCAGCGTTTGCTGGCATATACACACACACGCTTTAGATGCCACATAGATGCGCAAACGAAACGGCTGAATCAACGCGTTCACGTCACTGCCACATCAGGGTGAGAATGGTACAACTGGGTCTGTTGCCATGGCAATGGACTAAAATACTTGATATGGCATTACAATAGTCAGTGCTTGAATCAATCTGGTAAGGTGAATTGCAAGGAGAGATCCTAAAGCTGTGAGAAAACAACATGGAACATATCAAATTTTTTTGGGGGGGCATGTGCTGGTTGCTACATAGCTTGGTGGCACTGAGGGTGTCATTTGCTGGTAGCGATTGTGAAAACGCAACGAGCGTTTGATCACTAGCGTTTTTTAAATCGCACTCTGCAACTGCTAGTGCTAGCATGATATGACCTTCACTGACACTGACCCAACCAAAAACTGGGACCAATTACATCATAGTTCACAATATATTGGTTAACCCTATGGGCACTGCCAGCCTGATTATCGGCCTCTAAGAAATATTATGATTGGTCACAAACAGGACTATGTCATGTATTGAGCCAATCAGAGATCTGGTAAGAATAGTCCGTAGGGCTGAAAGGGATTATGCCTAAAATTGGTAAGAGATGTAAAAGATTTCATTTGAGTGAATACTCAAATGATTGTATCATGTAATTAACCAACCAGGGGCAGTGTGTCATAGGCAGTGGAAACAGAGGGGACACATCCCCCTAAATTTCCTAATGTAAAAATAAAGCAATAATTGCCATGTGTATCTTTTGTCTTTGCCTGAGGAACACCATGTTTTGGGCTAAAATAGGGTTATATTGCACAATTTTGCATGCTTCATGCACACTGGTCGATCAAATACCAAAATTCACCTTCATTTTGGCTAAAATATTATGAAAGTGTAGTTTTTGTACGCTTTCCATGCCTATGACTATCTAAAACAGGCACAAGAAGTGCTTGTCCCCACCTAAATTTGAATGCTTCCGCCACCACTGCATGCCTATTGTACAGGTATGGACATCATTTAAATGATTGGAACTTGCAACTCTGCCTGCTCAAATTAACATGCAGTGTTTGCCAATATAACACTAAGCTTTTTATTCAGGAGACAGGTGTTGTTGAATCAGTCTGCCCATGAAGCAACAATGCAGCGTGTACAGGAAATAACATAGCAGATACGGTGTTTTAATCTGGGAGTCAATTATTGTGAATGAGTCTGCTGCTGCCACAACTTAAAAGGTAGCATCTGGTAGCACATAACCCTAACTTCCACCATGCATTTTGGTTATGGGAAAGGAAAGAAGGAAGAAATAAAGAGAGGAGATTAACAAAAAGCTTGTTTGCTCCCCTCAGGATTCAAACCCCAGATCGGCTACCGGTAGCCACAGGTCTTTTGCTGGCCTGGTCAATGAAAGCATGCCTATATATGACTTGGGGTGATGCGGATACTGTCTTTTTTAGTCAGGAGACAGGTGTTGTTGAATCAGTCTGTACATGAAATAACAATGCAGTATGTACAAGTAAATAACATAGCATATACAAAGGCTGTCACCTAACCATTGCTAAACAGGTTATCATGTACTCAGGTGTCCAATTTTTGGGTTGGAATCCTATGTACCCCCCCCAAAAAAAAAAGAAGAAACAAATTTAAAATTTAGAAAAAAAAGTTGAACCCTCAATTACTTGTTTTTCAACTGAAGAGCTTATTTCCAAACCGTGTTAAGTCCACAAACCTATGTATCTGATTTCCCTGTGCGATATTGCAATGAGTTGTGATGCTAATAGGTATTATAATTTCAGTTGGATGCACCATTGCAAAGCAAACAGTGCATGGGTGCACAGTAACAATATTGTGTGAGGCCTTTGTTTCCCAAATGAGAACAATAGTCTGCATTGTTGCTCATGTCAAACTTGTCAAAGTAATTGTGATTGTATCACACAAGTAAATGAGACAAATGGGGTTGTGGACTTACTACGGTTTGGAAATAAGCTCTTCAACTGTAGAAATATGCCTACTGCGGTTTTGAAAAAAAGACTTGCTTTTGTTGAACAGCTAGCAATGCATACTGATTCAAAAGGTACAACTGTAAACAGTTTTGATTAAAAAACCTTTAGTTGTGTTAGTATCAGTAGGCCTGTTCTTTTGGTTGAATAACAAGTAATATAACTTTTTTTTCTTCA
The DNA here is from genome assembly GCF_039555335.1 of Amphiura filiformis. Classification (NCBI taxonomy): domain Eukaryota; kingdom Metazoa; phylum Echinodermata; class Ophiuroidea; order Amphilepidida; family Amphiuridae; genus Amphiura; species Amphiura filiformis. Next base: position 51,113,394 of record NC_092642.1, on the reverse strand, counting down.
ATTTTTTTTTTTCAATTTTTGTATGTTTTTTATCTTTTTCGTTTTTGTGGCATCCTGGTTACCAGTGACTGAAATTTTTAGACCAAGGACAGGCAGGAACTCAGGTAACCAGGAATTGGTTGGAGCCAGGAATTGGTTAGAGCCAGGAATTGGTTAAGAGCCTCGGCAGATACTGCATATTTATTGGAAGGCAGGCAGGGGAGCACACAGTTTGGAATCAGTCTGGTCCATAGGCGTAGATCCCAGGGGGATGGGGGGGATTTATATTTTGCCAGGGGGGGTGGTCCATACAATCATCCCCCCAATGTTGACGCCTGATAATGAGTTTCTGACCAAATTAACCCCATATTTGCCCATTTTAATCCCAAAAGTGCAAATTTTTGTGCGCTTCATGCGCATTTCCCAAAAGTGCAAATTTTTGTGCGCTTCATGCGCATTTATTCTACTTTTACACCATATTTCATCAGTTTACCTTCAAAATAGTACAAAATTTTTGCGCGCTTCTCGCGCAATTGTACCATATACTTATTCTGTCGCCAAAAGGTGCTGGATTGACTATACTTGAAGAATTTTTTCCAACTCCATCCCCCCAATGGCAAAAAGAAATGTATGCCACTGGTCTGGTCTAAATTTAAAACTTGCTATCGGCTATATTATTTATGTGCAGATATTGGTATTTTTATTGGGAAGGGCAGAAATCATGCATGTGTGTGTGCTTTTGTCACTTTATTATTGTAAAAAAGTAGTGCTGGTCACAAGTGTACTTATGTTTTACTGTTATTATAAGTTGCATGCAAAAGAGTTGAATGATAATGATAAGGAAAATGCTTTGCTTGACAAGTATTTGTATGGAAATGTACCTAAAAAGATATGATGGATCAATATTGGATTTGCTTGGAAGGGGCAATAACAAGCCTTATGGATAGCGATTATTTCTATAACACTGTATTTCAAAAACTGTGTAAAAATCCAACTGTTTGGCTTCTTGCTCAAACACGACCAGCGAGAGCGACTTTGATTGAGTTGCACTGAGTTCATCTGCTAAGAAATGCAAGTAAATACATTGCACAATCACTTTTCTGATAAAACAAGCCAAAATCATCATAAACAAAATCGCCAGGTGAGTGACAGAAAGGCAACATCTGTCTTATGCCCAAAGATTGTAGCACTGTTAAGGTGTCTCTGAGGTTAGTGGGACTTGAGATGTTTCAAGCAGTCAACTTGAAGCATAATGGTGAACAATCTCAAACCCAATGCCATGCCATTTCAAATCTAACACAAGGCAGCCATTGTACGTATGACTTTCTTGCACTCGCACAAAGAAATGATATCGACTGCTCAGTGCCAGTAGCGGGTATGGTAAGTGCAATAGCTGCCAGTGTAGATGAGTACAATACTGTGTGTAAATTTTTAAATGCTTACAGGGCAGCTATTGCACTTAACCCACTTCTGGCACTGAGCAGTCGATATGCTGATAGCAACTTCATACTAGTATGATATGACCATTACAGTGAAATATTGTGTCCTATTGATAAAAATGTTTAACCTAATACACATTGGTCAATTCACCTCAAGTTTGGTAGTGACATTGTGTGTATTTCACTCGTCACAGTATCAAATCGCTTGTTTGTCTTCACGCTTTACGAGCAACCACAAAAAAGCACTGACATCACTTACTACTGAACTTAAGGTGAAACCAAGTTTACCTGCTGATTGGTTAAAAGAAGACTTATTATGATTTATTGAGCCAATCAGCAGCCTGGTAAGAATGGTGGTAGGTCTGAAGAGGCTTAACTCCATGAGTACCATCTGCTGATTGATTACAAGAAGATTGTTATGATTTATTGGGCCAATCAGCAGCCTGGTTAGAATGGTGGTAGGGCTGAAGAGGATTGAGATTTAATATTTAGAAGCTGTATTTTCATTGGTCACTCACATGAATGTATTATGTAACAATCAGGGTGCTATAATGAAAGACAGATAAAAAGACTAGTTTGCATCTGACGTCATCTGTCAATCAAACTCAAGCACGGTTTGTTTACAAGTGTCGTGAAGATATGAGTGCCTTATTGTTAATTTTGCACCTTCAAACATACAAACCATCTCAAAAGTTAGGTCTTAATAGTAGGAAACTTTCTTTTGCGAAGGCACCATGTCAACAATGCCTAGAAAAGTTGCTTTTTGCCTTGTAAAAGTACGTAATTTTTCGCCATTTACTGCTATTCCTTTTCTCCAATCAGCACCAGATAAATCGACCTTCCTTTTACGCACTAATTAACCAATCAAGGATCGTAGAGAATTTGATTGACAGTGACGTCAGACACAAACTAGTCGTTTTATCTTTGTCTTCAATTATAATGATATCATGCATTGGAGAATTTCTTTTGGAAATCACATTGACATGTTAATGGTTCAGATAGTGATGTTTTCACATTTTTTGGGGTACTTGAGAGCACGCCAGGCATGCCAAATTGCATTTTGAATCTGAGGAATGTCCTTTTGATATCAAATAATTTGATTTTTTGAAATTTGCAATATAATACAATTTTTTTTGCAAATTATTAAAACCTTAACCATCCTCGAGGTAAATTGTATAAATCTAATATGTACCTAAAGTGGATGTAGCTGGGATAAAAAGCTGACCATCATATGAAAGTTTTGAACTTTCATATTGATTTTTTCACCAAATCACCTTAAAATGTTATGTCTTCTTGGGGGAAAATGTATATCTTCAGTAAGAAAAGGTCAAAATTTTCAATTGATGGTTGGCTTTTCATTCCAGCTACATGCACTTTAATTATTTGATATCATCAGGACATTTCTCATATTAGGAATGCAATTTGGTGTGTCTGTGATCTCGGGTCCCACAAAAATATAATAATTAGTGAACTATCCCGTGAGTTTTGTGATACTTGAAGTCCGTAGATATGAATGTCATATGGGCAACAGATGTACTTATTATTTTTATGTAACAGTCAATAATTTGAAACACACACATTTTTAATTGATAACATTTTTTACTACTAGACTGAGCATGTCAGTTGACCAAAAACTAATTATTATTTTTGATTGGTTTTGATTTGGAAATATGTAATTATGTAATATTCAGTTTTGACTTAACTGCCATTTACAGTGTATTATATCGGTGAAAGAAACTAAAATTACCAGCCAGCCTTGTCTGGGTGTGTGAATGGGCTGTTCCGGTTAAAATCCTTACACCCCTTATGGAAGATGTGACCTTAATCTCTCATACAGGGAGTGTAGATTTCAAATGTAGTCGGCCATTTTAGGTAACTCAATTTGAAATTTACACGCCCTGTGCGGGAGATTAAGGTCATATCTTCCATAGGGGGTGTGTGGATTGCAACTGGAATAGCCCAATGGCTTTGCAAAAGGGATGATGCCGTATGCATAGAATTTTGTAAATTAGTAGGTAGAGCTAGCAACCAGTGCTACATTCGGATTAAAAACTTGACAGGAAATTTCTTGAATTCAGGAATTGGAAACCTTGAAAAAGATGCCAAAGTTTTCAGGGTTTCAGTCGGCTTGGCAGTTGCATCTCTGCTTTGCCGGAGTTTTTGGTTCAATGCTGTATTCCAGTTGAACTTCATACACCCCATATGGAAGACATGAGCTCAATCTTCCTCACAGGGAGTGTGAATTTCAAATGGGGTTATCAGATTGGGTGACTCCATTTGAAATCTACACTCCCTGTGTGGGAGATTATGACCATGTTTTCTATAGGGGGTGTATGGATTTCAACTGGAATAGTCCAATAGAATGGCAGAAGGTGCGTTTTGTTCTGTGTAGTTGAAGGCTGTGAAATGTTGTATTTAAACACACATAGAATCCCCTTCATAGTGTATGATTTACATGACCCTTAACAAGTAGGTTGCTCCTGTTTAAAAATCCTTCCTTGACAACTCATCTAAAGTATAGCTCCAGAGTTTTATCAAAAGAATTTGGCTTTTTTTTTAGTATGCCACAACAACTCTTGGATTCAAATGACTCAAACCAGCAAAATGCTGTACAACTCTGTGATGAAAGAAATACTTACAGTCTACAACTAGATATCATCCTCTGTGCTGGCATAGAGATTGATCTATTCTTACCAAGCAGTAGTATATTTGCTTTGACCCCCCCTCTCCGAGTCTGTAATTGACAGTTTATAAATACATTTGGACTTGTTTGGAACTAATATGTTTTCTCAAGTTTGAAACAAAAATGCAAGTATGAAAAGTAAGCACAGAACTGGATGTAGCAATTAGTGAAACAATTTGCTTGCTAACAGCAACCTGGCAAACACAAAAATGTTTTTGAAATGTTAGAAACATGTTATTTTAAGCGTTTTGGTTTTGGTCAAAACCTTTTAATAACATTACAATTGTAAGGTTGTATAAAGGTCATGAAAACATTTTTTTAATGTGTCATGAAATATCACTGCAAGAACATTTTCAAATTGTAATCTTGTATAAGGATTATGCAATTGTCTTTGTCTTCTCAATAATATAACAAAAACATAAAAGCAAACAGAACTAGATGTACCACTAAGTATAACAATTCAGATTTTTTCAGTAGAAGACAACAGCAGAGCATTGCAGCAACTCTTATCTGATGTACTGGGCTATTCCATTTGAAAACTAATCGCCCCCAGGAAAATTTTTGGAATTCCAACCAAATTACAGTTTTCCAACCAGTTTTAGCATAATGTATGGAAGATTTTGGAATGCAAACAAAATAAACTGAAATAGGGCTCAAATTTATTGAAATCTAACTAGATTTTAACATTTTCTACAGTTTTTCAGTTGGATGTTAACATAAACTTAAAATAATCCATTTGGGTTCATACTTGGTAGCAGTGTTATCTTCCATAGGGGTCTGGATTTCAGATGGAATAGCCAGAATTTACTTTAACCAACTCATGAAGAAGATACCGATGCAACTTACTGAACTGCCGCAGTAGCACCACAACTACCACTCACCACTTCAAACCACTGTATATTGATGTTCATAATGCGATGTTCTATTTTGTTTTATATTGATGTTCATAATTAGTCTCCTACGCAGCCAGTTTGGTTAGGCTCCCTCCACACAAACAGTCTGCCAATGACCACATATGTGACCTGCTACCACAAAATCAGCATAAAGTCGCAAGGTGTTAGTCACTCAAAACACCCTGGCTACTGCGTTGGTGTTCACTCACCTGTTAAAGCCACTAAGTATGTCTGTATGTCCTTCGTGAATGGGGGTACAATGGGCCATTCACATAGGATAATACTACTGGCTTGTACAGGTGCGCAGCAAACAAAGAACATCCACTTAGTCAGATCAAATATCTCGAACTACCAACTCAACAAAATGAGCATAAAGTCGCGGCGACTTGACTCTGATTAGCTGAGAGGGTGACAATGCAAAGTCTATGAGAACCTGATCAGAAGCGATGCATCTAGGAACTTGATTGCCGGTGGGTTGAACTCCTGGCTGAATAATCAGATATGTGAGCAGCATGTGCTGGATGACATCATGGGAAAAGTGCTAGCCAATTAAAAAAGAACTGCGTTCGTTATCATTGGCAGACTGTTTGTGTGGAGGGAGCGGAACCAAACTGGCTGCTGTGGAGACTAGTTCATAATGCGATGTTCTATTTTTGTTTTTCTTTGGCTGTGTTGAGTTTATTTTTGTATCGCAATTAATGAGGTGTGACCTGATCGACAGCCTCATCCCCCATTGTTCTTCATCAAAACGCGAGAGATTTTGTATCAGGAGAGGCCTCAATGTAGAGAGAAAACAGAAAATGACAAAATCAAACAAGCAATTCACCTCCAGTTTGGTAGGGACGTAGGTTCGTATTTTGCTTGTCAAAGTATCAAATTGCTTGTGCTAACCTAATTCTATACACACATATACAAAGACGGTTTATATTAAAAGCGATGTCATTGCCAAACTGTAGGTGAAATGAAGTCAGCAATCTTTGGGACTAATTGCGTGATAGCTGATGCATTTTAAAGTAAAGGGGTTTTATTTTTTGGAAAGAATACAACCACCATACTTAAGCACTCGCTGTTGATTTAATATACAAATAACTGTTGAAGATTAGGGGATTTTATTTTCCCCCTCTTCGCAAGTCTATCCCCATAGAAAGTGTACATGCTAGCAAAAGATTTTATGGGTTCCCTCTTTTGTTGACAGAGATCAGGTTTAGTACCACAGTGTTAGTAAATGTGATTATTTTTACTGTTCCAAGCTGTAAGAAAACAAGAAAAAATTTTAAAGTATTTTTGATAGATTTGTGATTTTACTTGATTAAATAATAGTAATGGAAAGTGACCTTAAGTTTTAAGCTCATGGCCACATTGGGGTCACAATCCCACAGGTTGGGAACTGGTACTGTAGGGGTTATCGCAACTTTTTACGTCACGCTTTACTAATTTTGAACCGTTTCATTTGGTTTTAAATTTCACAATTCTAAGCTTCATGACATTGACCTTTACACAAAAGTAATATATCTGTGTGTTGTTATTTTTACAGTTGCCTCTTGCGAAAATAAATGTAGCGTAAACATTTCCTTCTTGACATTAAACCATTTTCCACCCTGATGTGGCAGTGACGTTGCAGGTTGCTTGTGCATCTATGTGGCGCCTTTAAGCGTGTGCGTGTGTACACCAGTGCTTTGAGCGATCACTAGTGATTTGAGGCTGTGCCTAATGAAATGCACACGGACGTCACTGCCATATCAGGGTGAAAATGATAAGTCTAAAGGGTACATAATCTGAATAATCGTAAGATAAAATTCACTTAAATTTGTAAGTGAACTCATACTTCCTCAACTCAGCCAAACGAAAAAATAATTCTTTTTTATATATATAGATATACATAAGAAATATTATATATAAATAAAATAAAAACTATATATATACATTGTATATCTTGTTGTGAATATGTTATTAAGAGTGAAATGATGGGACAAATGTTGTATTTTTCTGACATTTCTTTACTGAATATTATGAAAATAATGTAATGCACCAAGTGTATTGGTCACTACCATGGTAACGAAATAAACATTGCCTTGGAAGAATATAATTTGATGTTGTACATGGGGGTAATTTGTTTGTAATCTTGTGGATTTTTACGAACTTAAGATGGTCATGAAACTCAATGGGTACGGTCAACATTTAGAGTCAAATTTTTGGAAGGCCATTTCAGGGTCACTAGGGGTCATCTGAGGGCAAATTAGTAAAAACTGTCAGATGGGCATGAAACTTGGTGGGTACAGTCACCATCAGCCAGATAATCAAAATCGTGCCCAGCCGAGAACCGCCAAATTCATTTACCTCTACCAAAAGTAATCGCGAAAGCAGGCGTTCGCGAAAGCAGGCGAGACTTGTGGTTCGAGAACCGCCTTGTTACAAAAGACTTATTAGGATGTCAAAAATTTTTGGGAAAAAAACTTTTTGGAATTTCCAAAATTAGGGTCGTTATTCTTTTATACAGTAAAACAAACAAACAAAAAAACATTTTTCCATAGGGCCTATTTTCTAGATTAGCGTTGGTCAGATGAGGACAATCAATTTTTTTGCCCAATGATATACTTTATGCACTGTAATATGTGATGTGATCAAGCAAAATCAGTCGAAGTCTGAAACATTGATTTTAAGATATAACCAAACAAAGGAAATATTTTCTTTTGAATTGGTTGTCCAATTTCAATGGGGGTTTCTGCACAATGTAGGGTTTCTGCCAAATGTAGCTTTGCAAATACCTGTTACAATCCAATGAACTGAATGTGTATGACCGACTTCAGACTGATTTTGCTTGATCACACCACGTATGTTGATCTTACAGGAAAATAGTAAGCAAGTTATTAACAATTTATATTTTTGATATTTAACAGTCCTTGAAGTAAGCTTTATAAATCTAATGATATGTACTCACAATGTAAACTGAGCTCAAAAAGAAACTTATAATTTTTCACAACTTGTAAATCACAAGGTCATATCTTAAAATCCTGTCCATTAAAATAAACCAAAATTACACCCAGGATTACTTCAATACTCTACTAAAAGCACATATCAGTAACCAAGCAGTTGTCCAACTGACAACAGCAAATTGCACTGACACAGAACAGCTTCCTGGACCACTTTCACAACCCAATACTTGGCACCCAGCACAACAAATCTGTGTAAATGCATACAGGATCCTTGCACAGATGACAAAACGGTGCTGCTTTCTGCTCTTCATGCACTTTTTTTTCGAGAAACAGGGCTTTTTCCACACTATTCCACCAACTCTTAGGAAATTATCATGTGTCCAAGGATCTTGTACTCATTCTCACAGATTTCTTGTCCTGGGTGCCAATTATTGCGCTGTTAATGTGGTCTAGGAAGCTGTTCCATGACAGTGCATTTTGCTGTTGTGTCAGTTGGACAACTGCTTGGTTACTGACATTGTGTTTAGAGTAGAGTATTGAAGTAAACCTGTGTGTACTTTTGGTTCATTTTGATGGACAAGATTTTAAGATATGACCATGTGAAAAATTATAAGTTTCTTTTTGAGCTCAGTTTATGTAGCTGGGAGGAAAAGCTGTGCATCATGAAAATTGATTCTTTTGTATTGAAGATATAAATTTTTTCACCAAAACACCTAAAATGTTTTGGTTTTTTTGGAAAAAAAATGTATGTCTTCAATGCGAAAGGTCAAAATGTTCATTATGATGGACGACTTCTCCCAGCTACATACACATTTAGAACATATCATTAGATTTATGACGTTTACTTCGAGGACTGTTAAATATCAAAAATATCAATTTTTAATAATTTGCCATAAAATTTGTATTATATCGCGAATTAAAAAAAATCTAAATTATTTGATATCAGAAGGACATTCCTCTTTTTCAGAATGCAATTTGGTGTGTCTGATGTGCTCTCAGGTCCCACAAAAAATACTGTGCAAACGTTGCTATCCGATCCCATAAGTCACATGCCATACACACATGCAGGTGTGGTCCCCATGAGAGCTTGCCATCGAGTTCGATTAGCAGCAGTCTTTGTTGCATCAGTCATGCTCATGCCAGTGAACTTATTCAACCAGCCAGCTTGCTGTTGGTCTTCCTCTCATCCACCTGCCTTCCACCTGCCTTCCACAATTGATTTCTCAAGGCTTGAGTGTCTTGTAACATGTCCAAAATAGGACAGCTTTTGTTAAAACATTTCAGCATTTCTGCTTTTCCATAACTTGCTCATGTTCTGAACCACATTTCGTGCAATTGCCAGCCTGCGCTTGATCTCTTGGTACAGTCACCTCTGGTGTTGATGATAAATCCAAGATACTCAAAATTCTGCACCTCTTCAATGACACCACCATTTCCTTTCATCTGATATAACCATGATTTTGGTCGTCTCAGTGTTCAGCATTAGCCCCATATCGGTAGCTGTTTGCACTGCTCTCAGAAGGTCCATTAGCTCTTTCCTGCTAACAACCAATCTTCACTTCTCTGAATTTTCCTAGTGCTTCTCTCATTATTCTTTCAGCATAGATGTTGAAAAGCGGAGAGGACAGGATGCAACCTTGTCTGACACCTCTTCCAATTTCAACCACTCTGTATCACTTTTGCTAGTTCTGACAGCTGACGCCTGGTCTTGATAAAGTTTGCTGCTCAGATCCATCATAAGGTTAGGGAAACCCATCTCTCTCATAATGTTCCAAAGGTCTTGATGGGAAACAGTCAAATTTCCTTACTCAATACTGTAGTCATAAAACATAAGTAGAGTGGTACAATTCCCCTGCACTTTACAGTGATGTTCCTGGTATTAAAAATATCTCTAGTGGCCCTTCCAGCGCTATTAAAATCCTAGTGCTTGTTCCTGGACAATCTCACCCTCCAGCTTCTTTGTCATCCTCCGGGTTGATTACTTTCAAAAGCACTTTGCTGGCGTGGCTAATGGTTCGGTGATTTGCCCATTCCTTTATGTCTCCCTTCTTTGGAAGTGGAATAAAAACTGCCTTGCCCCAGTCGCTGGGCCATTCCAGATGCCTCCATATCTTATCACATAATTTCCAAATGATGTTTACTCCTTCCTCTCTAGATGCCTTCCATAGCTCGGCAGGAACTGATTTCCCGTTTCTGACAGGTTGATTGCCTGCATATACTTCACTCTTCAAGGGTTGTGGCCAGCTCAACTTCTGTGAGCGTTTGGCCATTTGAATCATTGATGACATCGGATTTAATTGAATACTTTTGCGTGAGTTCCTTCGCCAATGCAAATACTTTCTTCATGTTCTTTGAGTCTGTTCCGCTCTCTCCATCTCTTCGCACTTTTGTCCACAAAATCTTGCTGATCTGCTCTTACATGTACAGACTTGTCCATTTCTTTGTGACGTTTTTGCCACTCAACGTTATCCCCTCTCTTTCTTACTGTCTCTTATCCAGCATTCAGCGACCTCTGGGATATCCACTATTGTTTCCGTCTCTTTCTCTTTGGGATGGCTTCCTTTGCTGCAGATAACACAGCTTCTTTCATTACTTCCCACAATTCGTTTGGTGTCTGTTCCTCATTTGCTTCTCACTCAGCAGTATCTGGAACTTGTTGCTCACAGAGATGGTGATTCTGGCACATTATCCACAACATACCTGACTGGTGGTGCCCCCTTCTTAAGTACACTACAAGATTCCTGGCGACGGAGTACCTCTGCTGCAGTACTTCGCGGCTACTACCGCTGCTACTACCGAGTACCCAAACCCTTTGTGGCCGAGTTTCAGTCTCATATGTGCAAAAAGCATCTGGTGGTCGCTTCTACAGTTTGCACCTGGGCAATGCATGTCCGAACACTATACAATGATCACCATCTGCGTCTTACTTATGAGGATGAAAATTAATTTCCCAGCTGCACACATGCCCTAATATACATTCCAAGTAAGTTTTCTTCGTTTCTCATAATGAACTGGTGACCAAGTTAGTGCAGTGGGTTTCCTGGTCGCGTCCTGCAATTTCTAGATGACGTTGACTGACTTTCAGTTCTTCCGTCCGTCTGGTAGCATTCCCTCTAAGAGACTCCAGATTCCCCAATCAGGCTCACTGAGTTGCCCTGGTTATTAAACCGCTGCCTGGCTACGCCGCGGCGTTGTTTCGGTGGTCTCACCTGCATGCAGCTTGAACCTGGTGACAGTAGCAACAAGAATTCTGCTCTGACGATGAATTGAAAAAAAGAAAGAAGAAAACTCCTTGGCCAGACATTGAGACCATTGTGAACTATGTCATTAATTTAATGATCTTTTGTACAGTGCACAATGGTAGATTTTGTATCCGCTCTTGTATCTAGAGTCTTTGATATTGCCCAATAAACTTGAACGTTTATAGGCCGCATAAGGCTTATCAACACAATAAATTATACGAAATTGTAGTATAAATACTTCGTTCAATAGCCTCAAATTGAGCAAGTAGTAACACAATGGGCAATGATATTGCACTGATACCCCAAGTTTAAGCATTCTAGGCATGGTCCAATATTTATGGAACAGATGAACAAAAATGGTTTTCAGGGCCTGTACGTTCCAAGCTGTCTTCTTACAAGTTCTTTCACTTTACTTTACATCGGCCGGAGGGGGGGGGGGGTGTCTTCTTAGTGTTCAGCATTAGTCATATCTTATAGGTAGAAGTTTGCACTGCTCTCGGAAGGTCCATTAGCTCTTTCCTGCTGACCACCAATCTTCACTCCTTGGAATTTTCCGAGTGGTTCTCGCATTCTTTCAGCATAGATGTTGAAAAGCTGAGGGGACAGGATGCAACCTTGTCTGACACCTCTTCCAATTTTCAACCACTCTGTATCACTTCTGCCAGTTCTGATGGCTGACGCCTGGTCTTGATAAAGTTCGCTGATCAGATCCAACATTCTAGGCATGGGCCCAATATTTATGGATCTCTCTCTGGGTCAGATGGTGCAGGATTGCGCTACTGTGGTCTTCACAAGAGTACGCCATCTACTTCTATCAAAAGCCAAACGTGTTGCACCATACATTCCGTGTGATGAAACGTTCTTCACATCATTTGTCCAAGATGTTGATGGACGTCCCCTTCCACGATGGCCTTCCACAACTCCCTGAAGAATCTGCTTCTCAACTCCACCATCCTTTCTTACAATGTGGCCAAAGTAGCGCAATTTCCTCTCAATGATGGACTTTCTGATGTTTAAGTCTGTGCCAATCTTATTCAGGACCCAGATATTTGTCTTCTTGTCTTTCCAAGATACTCCCAATAGCCTCCTATAGCACCACATCTCAAATGCATCTATCTTCTTCCTGTCATTCTTTGTCATTGCCCAGGATTCGCACCCGTATGTAGCAATTGAGAAGACTGTTGCACGGAGTAACCGTACCTTGAGGTTGATTGATAAACCACGACTCTTCCAGATCTTTGACATACTCTGAGTTGTTGTCATGTCCTTGCCATAGCTAATCTTCTTTTGATCTCGGATGTGCTATCACCTTTGTTGTCTATCATTGAACCCAGGTATTCAAATTGTTTAACCTCCTCGATCTTTTGACCATCTATCACAAAGTCCTCTCCAGTTCCATTTCTATCAATAACCATTACTTTAGTCTTCTTGGCATTTAGCAGAAGGCCTTTCTCCTCACTGGCTTCCTTGATGCATTTCAAAAGGGCCAGCAGTTCCTCTCTACTGCTGCATATTAGGGTGGTATCATCAGCATAGCGTAGATTTATGATACTGCTACCGCCAAATTTGACTCCACCAGTAAACCCGTCCAAAGCTTCTCTCATGATGTCCTCTGAATAAATGTTAAACAGGTTTGGTGACAATATGCAGCCCTGTCTCAGCCCTCTTCCAATCTTGAACCATTCAGTATCTCCATTACTTGTCCTGACTGCAGATTGCTGGTCCTCATATAGTTGACTAATAAGATCAATAATGTGACCAGGGAATCCCATCCTTCTCATTGTTTTCCACAATTGGGGATGGCGGACACAGTCAAAGGCCTTGCTGTAGTCAATGAAGCACATATAAAGTGGTAGTCTGTGATCTTTACACTTCTCAATTATATTCCTGATGTTTACGATCTGGTCTCTAGTCCCTCTTCCTTCTCGAAAGCCAGCCTGCTCCTCAGAAATCTCCTGGTCTA